>NC_056000.1:87491024-87860843 GCF_018446385.1 Zingiber officinale | reverse complement strand
GAGAGTTATACCTTCGAAGCGAAGCCCTTCGCGTTCCCGCTCGTCCAAGAAGTTGCCGGATCTCTAGACCGTCAAGCGCCGATCCTCTAGAAGTATCCACACGGACACGTAGGTGGAGAAAACCTCACACAAAGGTGTGCTAGCACCTTGGTGAGATTCGGCCAAGCAAGGAGAAGAGGGAGAGGGAAAGCTTGAGAGGAAGAAGGAGGAAGATTCACCACACATGAATGAAATGAATGAAAATCAATTACCATTCAAAAGTGGCCGGCCACTTCTCATCAAGTGTAACTCCCCATTAAATGCAATTAATGTGAAGTTAATAAGAAAATGGCTTTGTAACTTCCATGAGGTGGCACACCATGATGATGTGGAACATCATCATTGGTCCACCTAATGCCAACTCACCAATGAGGTGGCAAAAGGTCAAGTCAAAAATTGACCTTTGGTCTTCCTTCTCTAGTCAAGTCAAACTTGACTCAATCTCTACCATGGTTGATCTAATCCAACCATTTGATTCGAGCCAACTTAATATAATGAATCTAATTCATTAAATTAAATTGATTTAATAAGTCATAATCTAAATTAGACTCATTAAATACATGAATCAACTTGAGTCGAACTCAAGTTAGCCCAATTAGGATTACTCTTAATCCAATTTGATTCATCAAATGAATCTAATCCTCTTGGTTCATCATATGAACCTAATCTCCATCTAATTGTCCTAAGTGTGTGACCCTATAGGTTCTTGTAACGTTGGCAATGCCCTAAACCCATTTAGGAGCATAAGTAATGAGCGGTATCTAGCAACACATCATTACTACCCAAGTTACAAGAATGTCGAGATCCGACATCACCTTGTGACTACCAATTGTGACTACTCACAAAATAATGACAAGTGTCCTTCTATCCTAGACATCTAGATTGATCAATATGAGGAATAGACCGTGTTATCCTCTAATCAATCTAAATCTTGAACTCCAAGTAGACTCACTCGATCAAATGAGCTCAACATCTAATGTTGACTCATTTGGGCATGGCCATGCACTTAGTGGTCTCACTCTATCAAGAATACCGATGTCGCTCCCGTCATATGGGAGGGATAGATCTCATCTACATCACTCACATCCCTCTACATAATTCGTTATATATCCAGTAATCACCTTTATAGTCCACCCAGTTACGGGTGACGTTTGACGAAACCAAAGTACATAACTCCTTATGTAGGGATCCATGGTGACTTCAGGTCTAATGACTAATAGTCATACTAATAGCCACATGAGAAAGTATATGACACTCATATAACGATCCATGATACTTTCTCATGGCGAGTCATTCAGTATACATTCTCTAATGCATACCCATGTGTCAGCTTGATATCTCTATATCCATGACTTGTGAGATCAAGTCATCGAGCTGACCTACATGCTAGTCTTATTGTATTAACATTGTCCCTGAATGCTAATACTCGACTAGGAATGATTTAGAGTAGTGTTCCCTATATCATCTCACTATCGATTCAACTAATCGATTGATATAGGTATGAACCTTCTACTCAAGGACGCTATTATACTTAGTCTATTTGGCACTAATATAAATAAGTATAATAACCAAACAAATGCCTTTATTAATATACAAGAATATGATATACATGAGTCCATACAATCATCAAATGATTGGCTCTAGGGCTCTAACTAACAATCTCCCACTAGCACTAGTGCCAATCAGTATAGGCTCTAAGGCCTAAAGACCTAGTGTGACCATCATGCTTCCTCTGTGCCAAAGCCTTGGTCAAGGGATCTGCGATGTTAGCCTCTGTAGGTACTCTACAAATCTTCACATCTCCTCTATCGATAATCTCTCGAATGAGATGGAAGCGCCGTAGTATGTGCTTGGTCCGCTGGTGTGAGCGAGGTTCCTTCGCCTGTGCTATAGCTCCATTGTTGTCACAATAGAGCTCAACTGGGTCAGCGATGCTAGGAACCACCCCAAGTTCAGTGATGAACTTGCGGATCCAAACTGCCTCCTTTGCTGCCTCTGATGCAGCAATATACTCGGCCTCTATCCTGCTTCGAACTCTTCCAGCTGACAGCACCACCATTCATGCAAAATATGAACCCTAACTGCGATCGGTAATCATCCTGATCGGTCTGAAAGCTGGCATCACTGTAACCCTTTACAGTTAGCTCATCATTACCTCCATATATCAAGAAATATTCTCTAGTCCTTCGTAAGTACTTAAGAATATTCTTGACTGCTATCCAGTGACTTTCACCTGGATCTGACTGGTATCTGCTCGTCATGCTCAAAGCATACGAGATATCAGGTCGAGTACACAGCATGGCGTACATGATCGATCCTATGGCTGAGGCATAAGGGATCTGATCCATGCGGTCTCTCTCCTCTCTAGAATAGGGACCTTGACTCTTCGAAAGACTCACGCCATGTGACATCGGCAGAAATCCCTTCTTGGAATTCTGCATGGCAAACCGAAGGACTACCTTGTCAATGTATGTACTCTGACTTAGGCCAAATAATCTCTTAGATCTATCTCTATAGATCTGTATCCCTAGAATGCGGGATGCCTCACCTAAGTCCTTCATTGAGAAGCAACTCCCTAGCCATGTCTTGACAGACTGAAGCATAGGGATGTCCTTCCCAATGAGTAGTATGTCATCCACATACAATATGAGGAAGACAACTATGTCCCCTACAACCTTCTTGTAGACACAAGGCTCATCTTCGTTCTTGATGAAACCAAACTGTTTGATCGCATCATCGAATCGAAGACTCCAGCTCCGAGAAGCTTGCTTTAGTGCATAAATGGACCTATGCAGCTTGCATACTCTACTAGTATGCTGTGGATCTACAAAACCCTCAGGTTGTGTCATGTACACATCCTCGAGTAGGTTTCCATTCAGAAACGCGGTTTTGACATCCATCTGCCATATCTCATAGTCATGGTAGGCTGCAATAGCAAGCATGATCCGAATGGACTTAAACATCGCTACTGGAGAAAAGGTTTCATCATAGTCAATACCATGAATCTGCTTGAAACCTTTAGCTACCAAGCGACCCTAATAGATAGGTCCATCCATGTCAGTCTTTCTCTTAAAGACCCACTTGCACCCAATGTGTTTTACCCCTTAAGGTGGATCAACCAAAGTCCATACTTGGTTGGTGTACATGGATTCCATCTCGGATCTCATGGCTTCTAGCCATTTCTCAGAATCTGGTCTCATCACAGCTTCTTGATAGGTGGTAGGCTCATCCTCTATGAGCACAATGTCATCATGGTCAGACAAGAGAAATGAGTATCTCTCAGGCTGACGACGTACCCTATCAGTCCTGCGAAGAGGTATGTCTACTTGAACCGGTTGTTGTTCCTCAACTCCTTGTGGAACAACATTATCCACAACACTTTGTGGTTCCAGTTCAATTTCCATCGAGGCATTAGTGCTATTGTTCGCATCTTGAACTTCTTCAAGATCAAACGCGTTCCCACTAGTCTTTCTAGAAACAAAGTCCCTTTCTAGAAAGACCCCAGTCTTTGCCACACTTGTCTTGACTGGGAATGTAGAAATAATATCCCTTAGTTTCCTTGGGATATCCGATGAAATAGCACTTATCGGATTTGGGTCCTAATTTATCCGAGACTTGACGTCACGTAAGCCTCACATCCCCAAATCCTCATGAATGACACTGGGCATCTCTCCCAGTCCATATCCTATATGGTGTCTTTATCACGACCTTTGATGGAACTCGGTTGAGTATAAAAGCTGTGTCTAGAGCATATCCCCATAGATATGTCGGAAGATCTGTGACTCATCATAGATCGTACCATATCTAATAGGTGCGATTCCTCCTTTCGGATACACCATTCCACCGTGGTGTTCAGGAGGAGTGAGTTGGGATAAAATCCCACACTCAGGTAGTCACGAAACTCATGGCTAAGGTATTCTCCACCTCGATCTGATCAAGTATTTTAATACTCTTGCCAAGTCGTTTACTTCATTCTTGAATTCTTTGAACTTTTCAAAGGATTCCGACTTATGTGTCATCAAGTACACATAACCGTATCTACTGAAATCATCAGTAAATGTGATGAAGTACCTATAACCGCCTCTAGCAGCGACATTGAAAGGGCCACATACATCACTATGTATGAGTCCTAACAGATCAGTCGCTCTCTCGCTGTGCCCACTAAAGGGAGTCTTGGTCATCTTGCCTCGTAGGCATGACTCGCATATCTCATATGATTCTAAATCAAATGAGTCCAGCAAACCATCCTTATGGAGCTGGGATAAGCGCTTATCATTTATATGACCTAAGCGACAATGCAAGAGGTAGGTTTGGTTCATGTCATTTGACTTGAACCTCTTGGTACTAATGTTATAGATAGGGTTCTCAAGGTCTAGAATATAGAGTCCGTTTATTAGTGGTGCACTACAATAGAACATATCTTTCAAATAAACAGAACAACATTTGTCTTTTATTATAAAAGAGTATCCTTTCTTGTCTAAACAAGAAACTGAAACTATGTTCTTAGTATGAGCAGGCACATAACAACAATCATCTAAATCTAGTACAAGCCCAGAGGGCAGAGATAGCTGATAAGTTCCTACAGCAACAGCAGCAACCCGTGCTCCATTGCCTACTCGTAGGTCCACCTCGCCCTTTGCCAATGCTCTGCTATTTCTCAGCGCCTGCACATCAGTACAAATGTGAGAAGCACATCCAGTATCTAATACCCATGATGTAGAAATAGATAGATTGACTTCTATAACATATATACCTGAAGTGGAAGTCCAACTTCGCTTCTTAAGATCCTCCAAGTATACCTTGCTTCCAGTGCCCGGTCTGACCGCAGTGGAAGCAGGTAGCATCCTTGGCGACCCCTCCTTTAGGCTTCAGTGCCTTGCCTTTGCCCTTGGTTTGGGACTTTCCCTTACCTTTGGGCTTGCCCTTGCCCTTGTGCTTCTGGACCATCAGAATGGGCTTAACCTTCTTAAGGTTAATCTCAGTAGTTCGTAACATACTAAGTAACTCGGGCAGTGGCTTGTCAATCTCGTTCATGTTATAGTTGAGAACGAATTGACTATAGCTATCCGGCAAGGACTGCAAGATCAAGTCAGTGGCCAGCTCTTGGCCAAGTGGGAACCCCAGTCTTTGTAGGTTCTCTATGTACCCAATCATCTTGAGTACATAAGGACCTACAGGAGCCCCGTCTGACATCTTGCACTGAAATAGTGCCTTAGAGATCTCAAATCTCTCATGCCTCGCTTGTCCCTGATATAGTTGGCGAAGATGCTCAACCATATCGTAAGCGCCCATCAACTCGTGTTGCTTCTGAAGCTCAAAGTTCATGGTCGCGAGCATTAGACAGGACACATCTAATGCGTCATCTTGATGCTTCTTGTAAGCATCTTTGTCAGCTCGCGGGGCATTGGCAGGAGGAGCCTCCGGAATGGGCTGCTCCAGAACGTACAGTTTACGTTCCTGGGTGAGAACTATTCTCAAGTTCTTGTACCAGTCTAGGAAATTTGCTCCGTTGAGCTTGTCCTTCTCAAGGACAGATCGCAGGGAGAAGGAATTCGTGTTCGACGTCATGGTTATCTACAACAGAAAATTTGCAGAAATAAATATCATATTCCTTTTAAAAATCTTTTAATTAGGCCTTTAATTAAAAGATGCTCCCACTGAATACTATAATTCATGTGGGACAAGATCCACATCATACTAACCCTTGAGTTAGCTTTGGCTAATACGCCCAAGGCTTAGTATGATCGGTAGGTAACGATTACCAATTACATCTCTATGCAACTCTTGTTTATAGAATCAATATCCGCATTTATATTAAAACTCGAGTTAGCTTTGGCTAATACGCCCGAGTGTTAATATAGATGTGATTTTGACCTATCTTTTCCAACCGTTGGAATAATGCCTATAGTTGACTCGATCCAACCGAGTAACTAGGAATACCCAATCTAATTGAGTTTGTATTCACCCATGCGTTGATAGGCGGGACCAAGATTGTCCCTCCGTACCCTACCAAGATAATATGTATTGCTCTGCTTTGGCAGATTCAACAATACATGTGATCGAGGTAGTGATAGGTATCACGGCACGGTTAGGCATTTAGAGTTGGTTCGATCTAGATCTAATCTAATCGAGAAGGATGCATCTTGTGCACGACTTAGATCTAATCTAATCGCAAGGGTGCATCATGTGCACGACTTAGATCTAATCTAATCGTTAAGGCACTAATTAATTAATTAATTATTAAACATGCATCAGATACATAACAATTAATTAATTAATCTATTTGTGATTTAGTCATGGCCCTACTACG
Source organism: Zingiber officinale (assembly GCF_018446385.1). Lineage (NCBI taxonomy): Eukaryota > Viridiplantae > Streptophyta > Magnoliopsida > Zingiberales > Zingiberaceae > Zingiber > Zingiber officinale. Next base: position 87,854,494 of record NC_056000.1, on the reverse strand, counting down.
ATCTTCTCAAGCCAATGAGAAGATCGAATGGTCAACCTAGGGTCAACAGCTTCTTCAAGCTCCTCCCTTTGACCACCTTGTGTGCCCGTCTCGGAACTCCGTCTCGTGTGGACCCTCCACCGCTCCAATTTGTACATTACAATTTGAAACTCGAGTTACATTCGAGTCTAAATCTAATTTACAACCAGAATAAGAGAAAGGCACGACGCGCAGGCCGTGGGAAAAAAAAAATAAAAATACAGCACACACAATCATATGACGGCACGCAGGCCGTATTATGAATTACAACACAAATCCAATCTTATTGGGTATTTTGGGCCATGACTATCACAAATTAATATATAATTCAAAATTATATATTTTTCATAATTTTCTATAATTTTAAAATTAATTTTTACAATTTTTATGAGTAAAATTTCCCGGCGGTCTCGTTTAGCGGTTTCGGGCGCAATCGCGGAACGGATCCCCTTGCGGGGGCCCAGGGGCAGCGCCCCTAACCATGATCTAACCATCGCGAGGGTTCCTTTGCGATCCAACACCGCCTAAACCCGCTGTCCCAAAATGATTTGGGTACATTGCCGTTTCGGAAAAATCTTCTCGGCGGGTTCGTTTTTAGCGATTTCGGGTGCAATCGCGGAGCAAATTCCCTTGCGGGGTTAGGGGCAATGCCCCTACCCACGATCTAACCATCGTGAGTTGCTCCTTTGCGATCTAATGGCACCTGACCCCGCTGTCCCAAACGGATTTAGGGCAAAACGAAGCCGTTTAAAAGAAAACTTTCCGGTAGCCGAAGCCTACAAGTGCCAAGACACTTGTGCTTCGCTTCTACGGAAAAATTAATCATAAAAACTCTAAAAACTCAATTTTTACAGAAAATCACAGAAGGTATATTTTTCATAAAAATACAAACGAACTCGTACAAGTCTTTGCACGTGGCTCTGATACCACTGTAGGGTTCGTCGGGCCGCGAAAACCGCTTTTTCGCGTCGCGGAAACCCCGAGTCACCCAAAGCCGTAGATCCGTGCAAAGATTCGTAAACAAAAACTTTTCGAAAAACTTTTTCTTGTACGAGTTTGTAAAAACTTTAGATCTACACTAGATGAGAGTTATACCTTCGAAGCGAAGCCCTTCGCGTTCCCGCTCGTCCAAGAAGTTGCCGGATCTCTAGACCGTCAAGCGCCGGTCCTCTAGAAGTATCCACACGGACACGTAGGTGGAGAAAACCTCACACAAAGGTGTGCTAGCACCTTGGTGAGATTCGGCCAAGCAAGGAGAAGAGGGAGAGGGAGAGCTTGAGAGGAAGAAGGAGGAAGATTCACCACACTTGAATGAAATGAATGAAAATCAATTACCATTCAAAAGTGGCCGGCCACTTCTCATCAAGTGTAACTCCCTATTAAATGCAATTAATGTGAAGTTAATAAGAAAATGGCTTTGTAACTTCCATGAGGTGGCACACCATGATGATGTGGAACATCATCATTGGTCCACCTAATGCCAACTCACCAATGAGGTGGCAAAAGGTCAAGTCAAAAATTGACCTTTGGTCTTCCTTCTTTAGTCAAGTCAAACTTGACCCAATCTCTACCATGGTTGATCTAATCCAACCATTTGATTCGAGCCAACTTAATATAATGAATCTAATTCATTAAATTAAATTGATTTAATAAGTCATAATCTAAATTAGACTCATTAAATACATGAATCAACTTGAGTCGAACTCAAGTTAGCCCAATTAGGATTACTCTTAATCCAATTTGATTCATCAAATGAATCTAATCCTCTTGGTTCATCATATGAACCTAATCTCCATCTAATTATCCTAAGTGTGTGACCCTATAGGTTCTTGTAACGTTGGCAATGCCCTAAACCCATTTAGGAGCATAAGTAATGAGTGGTATCTAGCAACACATCATTACTACCCAAGTTACAAGAATGTCGAGATCCGACATCACCTTGTGACTACCAATTGTGACTACTCACAAAATAATGACAAGTGTCCTTCTATCCTAGACATCTAGATTGATCAATATGAGGCATAGACCGTGTCATCCTCTAATCAATCTAAATCTTGAACTCCAAGTAGACTCACTCGATCAAATGAGCTCAACATCTAATGTTGACTCATTTAGGCATGGCCATGCACTTAGTGGTCTCACTCTATCAAGAATACCGATGTCGCTCCCGTCATATGGGAGAGATAGATCCCATCTACATCACTCACATCCCTCTACATAATTCGTTATATACCCAGTAATCGCCTTTATAGTCCACCCAGTTACGGGTGACGTTTGACGAAACCAAAGTACATAACTCCTTATGTAGGGATCCATGGTGACTTCAGGTCTAATGACTAATAGTCATACTAATAGCCACATGAGAAAGTATATGACACTCATATAACGATCCATGATACTTTCTCATGGTGAGTCATTCAGTATACATTCTCTAATGCATACCCATGTGTCAGCTTGATATCTCTATATCCATGACTTGTGAGATCAAGTCATCGAGCTGACCTACATGCTAGTCTTATTGTATTAACATTGTCCCTGAATGCTAATACTCGACTAGGAATGATTTAGAGTAGTGTTCCCTATATCATCTCACTATCGATTCAACTAATCGATTGATATAGGTATGAACCTTCTACTCAAGGACGCTATTATACTTAGTCTATTTGGCACTAATATAAATAAGTATAATAACCAAACAAATGCCTTTATTAATATACAAGAATATGATATACATGAGTCCATACAATCATCAAATGATTGGCTCTAGGGCTCTAACTAACAAGAACCACTTGCTCGAATTACTGAAGATGCAGTTATTAAATTTTTGTGGAAAAAGATAATCTGCAGGTTTGGCATTCCTCATAAATTGGTCTCTGATAATGGAAGGCAATTTCAAGGGGATAGGATTTTAGACTGGTGCGACAGTTACGGCATTGTTCAAGCCTTCACCTCTGTAGCTTACCCACAAAGCAATGGCCAAGCAGAGGTAACTAATAGGGAGATCATTAGAGGTCTAAAAACCAAATTGGATCATGTTGGAGGTAGCTGGGTAGACGAATTGCCCAGTGTTCTTTGGGCTTACCGCACTACACCCCGGGAAGCTACAGGAATCACGCCTTTTCAGTTAGTTTATGGAGGAGAAGCAATAATTCCCGTTGAAGTGGGGGTAGAATCTGATAGACGGCGATTATATGATGAGGGCAACGAAGGTCGACGACTTATGGAGCTAGATTTGATAGAGGAAATAAGAGATAAAGCTGGTACCCGTCTTGTATCATATCGACAGCGGATGAGGCAAAACTATAACAAGAGAGTGATACCCAGATTTTTCCAAATAGGGGATTTGGTATGGAAATGAATTAAACCTGTTGGGGATGTCAGTAAGTTGGCACCACAATGGGGAGGACCTTACAAAGTGGTAGAAAAGCTCGCATCCGGTTCATATTATCTTCAAGATGTTGAAGGGAGAATTTTGGAATGCCCTTGGAGCGCTAATCATTTACAGCCTTATCGAACCTGACCAGATAACACTATTTAAGAAAATGTTCACAATTATTTGAAGTCCTGGGGAAATTGAGGACAAATATACCTATAGTTTATGTACCTTATTTCTTTTAATAAAAACCAGGCAAGACAAATATCATCACGGGAAATAAGAATGGTTCATACAGATTGACAAATATCAAGAGAATCTTCATTTTCTATTTTGGGCAATCAATAGGAGGAAATCCTAATCGGCCCCTGTAGCTCCCCACAAGGTCAAGAAAAACTGTAAAGAGGTTAGTACCAAAGTCATATTTTCTGCATAGGGCAAAAGTCGATCGGAAAATTCTATGAAGTAACTCGGTTGGGTCTTCATAGGAGGAACCGGAGACTCTAAACTATTCCAGAGCAAAAGTCGATCGGGAAATTCTATGAAGTAACTCGGTCGGGTCTTCATAGGAGGAACCGGAGACTCTAAACTATTCGAGAGCAAAAGTCGATCGGGAAATTCTATGAAGTAACTCGGTCGGGTCTTCATAGGAGGAACCGGAGACACTAAACTATTCTAGAGCAAAAGTCGATCGGGAAATTCTATGAAGTAACTCGGTCGGGTCTTCATAGGAGGAACCGGAGACTCTAAACTATTCCAGAGCAAAAGTCGATCGGGAAATTCTATGAAGTAACTCGGTCGGGTCTTCATAGGAGGAACCGGAGACTCTAAACTATTCCAGAGCAAAAGTCGATCGGGAAATTCTATGAAGTAACTCGGTCGGGTCTTCATAGGAGGAACCGGAGACTCTAAACTATTCCAGAGCAAAAGTCGATCGGGAAATTCTATGAAGTAACTCGGTCGGGTCTTCATAGGAGGAACCGGAGACTCTAAACTATTCCAGCAAAAGTCGATCGGGAAATCCTATGAAGTAACTCGGTCGGGTCTTCATAGGAGGAACCGGAGACTCTAAACTATTCCAGAGCAAAAGTCGATCGGGAAATTCTATGAAGTAACTCAGTCGGGTCTTCATAGGAGGAACCGGAGACTCTAAACTATTCCAGAGCAAAAGTCGATCAGGAAATTCCATGAAGTAACTCGGTCGGGTCTTCATAGGAGGAACCAGAGACTCTAAACTATTCCAGAGCAAAAGTCGATCGGGAAATTCTATGAAGTAACTCGGTTGGGTCTTCATAGGAGGAACCGGAGACTACTTCATAGGAGGAATCGGAGACTCTAAACTATTCCAGAGCAAAAGTCGATCGGGAAATTCTATGAAGTAACTCGGTCGGGTCTTCATAGGAGGAACCGGAGACTCTAAACTATTCCAGAGCAAAAGTCGATTGGGAAATTCTATGAAGTAACTCGGTCGAGTCTTCATAGGAGGAACCGGAGACTCTAAACTATTCCAGAGCAAAAGTCGATTGGGAAATTCCATGAAGTAACTCGGTCGGGTCTTTATAGGAGGAACCGGAGACTCTAAACTATTCCAGAGCAAAAGTCGATCAGGAAATTCTATGAAGTAACTCGGTCGGGTCTTCATAGGAGGAACCGGAACTCTAAACTATTCCAGAGCAAAAGTCGATCGGGAAATTCTATGAAGTAACTCGATCGGGTCTTCATAGGAGGAACTGGAGACTCTAAACTATTCCAGAGCAAAAGTCGATCGGGAAATTCTATGAAGTAACTCGGTCGGGTCTTCATAGGAGGAAATGGAGACTCTAAACTATTCCAGAGCAAAAGTCGATCGGAAAATTCTATGAAGTAACTCGGTCGGGTCTTCATAGGAGGAACCGGAGACTCTAAACTATTCCAGAGCAAAAGTCGATCGAGAAATTCTATGAAGTAACTCGGTCGGGTCTTCATAGGAGGAACCGGAGACTCTAAACTATTCCAGAGCAAAAGTCGATCGGGAAATTCTATGAAGTAACTCGGTCGGGTCTTTATAGGAGGAACTGGAGACTCTAAACTATTCCAGAGCAAAAGTCGATCGGGAAATTATATTAAGCAACTCGGTCGGGTCCTCATAAGAAGAACTGGAGACTCTAAACTATCTTTGAGCAAAAGGGATGATTGTCTGCAACTAGAATGGGTCTTCTAAACCATCACAAATCACAAGTAAGAGATCTTATAATTTCAAGACCTAATCAATCGAGATTATGTGGACATGAGGCTGGAATTCAAAAGGGATGCTATACATATGATGCATTATTCATTTGGAGGACTATCCATTTAGAAGTCTTTATTTAAAATTCGTCTAGAACAATATATTCAGCCCAGAACTCAAGAATTTTACACCGCTTTCTATCTAGAGATCTGTTGAAATTATGCATTCTTTTGGAATTATAAAATATACTAGATGTGGCCCGCAGAAGAACTCATCGAGACAGGGCTTAACTTCATGAGACAAACCAGGAATTCTCGGATAAAGCTTATACTAGACAATCAAAAATATTTTAGAAGGGATATTCTCAGATCAGCATGATGAAGAAGCAGGTAAGTATCAAAATTTTCTTATACACTGCAAGTACTTAATTATACAAGCTTTAATTACACTTGTTTTTTCATTAGTAGATCCTATAGTACAAGTCTTTTATAAATAATCTCTTTAAACATTCGGAAAGGGGCCTTTTAAATCTGTGGGTAGCTCTTCATTAAGCCTGCGGCGATTTATGAAAGAAAGGGGAGGTTCTTAGGGTAAATAACCACCCTCTCTTAATTGTTGAAGAACTCCCGATATAGAATGGTTTAGAGCACCTACTATCCTACGAACAAATTCCCGAGCAAAGGCTGAAGACTTCAAATAAGCCTGACGCCATTCCTCCCACCGATTCTTCTCTTGCTCCTTGTAACTTTGAAAATCAGCTTGTAGCTTGGCGTTCTGATCTTTCAAAGCATTCTTCTCTGATTTGAGCTGCTCCAATTCCTTTTGAAGCAATGACAATTCAACCTCTTGAGCTTTCCTTTGCTCTTGTTCCTGTAGGAGAATGAAATCATGAGAGGCTAAGTCCTGAGCTTGGTCATAAAGACAAGCATTATGGAGCTTCTCTACTTTCTCTAAAATAAGGCTTTTTTGAGAAGCATCCGAAAGAGCTTTCTCTTTCAAAGCAATCTCTAGTCGAAGACCAGAGTGTAACCTCTCCACCTGTAATTCTAACGTCCTCCTAGCAAGCTCTTTGTCTTTCAACAGTTGTTGACATTCCTCCAATTCTTGTTTCAATGTTCCCAATTGTTGATTTTGCAAGGTCACCTGCTCTTGCAACTGAGCCCTATCACTACTAGAAGAAGGCGAGGCAGACTTCAATGTCTCCAATTGAGCTTTCAACTTATTGTTCTCATGGTCTTTAGCTGTAAGTAGTTGATCGATATGTAGACTCGTGGCGAGGAACTAAACAAGAGGATGATGTAAGTGAAAGATGAAGTTACAAAGCTAATAACACCTAACTAGGAATACTTACAGCCACTGCCTGACGACTATGGCAATCCGCTCGATGTGGGAGACTAAGGCCTCGTAGTTGTTCATAACCCTGCATCCAAGATTCGGCCAATAAACCTTGCAGTTGCAAAGTGCCATAGCCAGGAGGACTAGAAGGCTGTCCCAATTGAGAAGGTAAGCCCGCAACCAGTTTAAATAAAGGAGGGGGAATAGAGGAAGCCGGAGACGGAGAAGAAGAGGAGGCAATAGAAGGAAAAGGGATAGTAGAAGCAGGAGGAGCAGGGTAGGAACTAGATGGAATAGGAGGTAGCAGCATAGGAGGGGTTGTTGCAATTGTGGAAACACTAACAGCTGAAGGGATGACACTGGGAGAGGATCTCCGACAAGGGGTTCGTTTTGCTCGAGGCCTATAAGCCAAGGGAGGTAAGGCCAATGCCAAGGAGGTAGAAGGCACGGGAGGGATAACGGCCATCTCAGAGGTAGAAGCAGGAAGAGCTGAAATAATGGAAGAAGAAGAGATAAGCAGACCGGGCCTCATCATCCGAAGAGCAGGATTGGAGCTAATATTGGTAGGAGTCATTGGTGTCTTACCTCTCTCAAAAGAAATAGGCACCGGAACAAGAGGAGCTTGCACAAAAGTACCAAAAAAATCGCCAAAGGGAGAGTCCTTGGTAAGATTTGGCTTTTTAACTAAAGTAACAAAAGGCTCTTCTTCCTCCTCTTCCATGAGTGCGACACCCTCTGCTCGCCTTTCTTCTTCGGAAAGCAAACCCAAAGTAGAGGGATTAGGATCGGATCGACGAGCCAACAACCATTTCTCTCCAAGATTATTGAAAAGGACTTGGTCATAGCAGAATTCCTGTACATAAAAGCCGGAAGAATAGCATCGGCTGAAATACAGAGGATAAACATTGTTATCATAGAGATATGCTAATCAGCAAAGGCGAAGTAAAATAATTATACTCACCAAAGGAACTATCCAAAGGAGTATCAATGTTGCCTATCCCGAGGGGAAACATCAAACCCTCTTCAATTAGATGTGGCAAACTGAATTTCGCTCCTCGCAATTTAGGTAAAGCAGAAGCAACAGAGGGATCGTTAAGAAGATCATGGATGCCCGGAAGTGGAGGTAAATCATGTATTCATTGGATAGGAAACGGAGGGGGAGAAGGGAGACGCATGTAGAAAAATTTACGATACCATTCACCTTGAGGAGGAATGCAGTTAAATAGAATGGCTTTGGGACGAGACTGAAACTTGAAAACGCCAACATCTACTCGGCGAGGAATGAAGAAGTGATGAAAAAGATGGGGAGACAAGGGGAAATCTAACAGTTTCGATACCCCAATGAAACCCATCAGAATAGAAAAAGATTGAGGGACGAGTTGGTTTAGCGGGATATCAAAATAGCGACTGACATTGCAGAAAAAAGGATGAAGGGGAAACCTAAAACCTTGTAAGACTTGGTCCCTGAAGATGGAAATACATCCTAGGGGGGGAAGATGTGGACCCTCATGAGAAGCAGGACGAATGATATAAGAAGGAAAACCATAGGTTGCCTGTAAGTCCACTTCTTCTGTATCTGTGAGGTCAGAAGAGCATGAGAGAAACCACGCAGGAGAAGAAACCGCCATAAGAAGAAGACGAGAGATGAAGAAAAACAAGAGAAAACTTCGTAAGCTCTTATCTTTCTTTTTGCCTTGTGCTAAAACCCTTGAGATGAAACAGCAAAAGGGGAAAAAGGTGCTTGGAGTATCGATCGTCATAAATAGGTGATGATATTAAAGAATAAAATCAGAAAAGTAAAGTTAAAAAAGCTACCTTAGAAAAAAGGTGTGAGTTTCCTCAGAAGTATTCTTAGGAAACCCTGACAAGGACAAATAGAAAGTAATACAATAAACCATAAGTTTGAGGTGTGGATGTAATAAAATGGAAAGTCAAGCATCGGAATAGTAGTTAATAGACGAAATCTGTAGATGAAAATCGAACGGTTTTGAGAAATCGGCCGAAATAAAGATCATTCAAAATATATGGATCAAAGGCTTATTATAGTAAGGCGAATAATATACGTTATAATAAAACCCAGTGAGGATACCATGGTAAACCGGTCGAGCAAAACAAATCGACCAATATCAAGGATATCATGACGAAGCCATGTTAAATCGGGCGAGATGTAACTAAGCTATAAACTATCGAGCGGTATTTAGTATATATCGGTCGATTGTTAAGAAAAGACCCATAGGGAAATCTCGTGTTATGATAAACCAAATAACATGAGATATATTTACAGAAAACAGATATCCTGAGAAAGAGTAATATTCACAACCCAAGAGGAGTAATAAAAGTCACACGAGCTTATCATTACAGAATCGCAATAACTCGAACCTAAGTCAGAGTCAACCTAGGGTATAGATCAGGAGGTTTGCTTTCAATTAGTTTGCGTTTGTTCAAGAAATTAGGAGGAGGATCACGAGATAAATAATGCTCTTCTTTTAATTGCTGAATCGTCCCTTGAGCTCCTGCAGTAAAAGCGGATAGAATGGACCTTACGATCGGTTTGTTGAACTCGAGAGATTCAATCATGGTCGTGGCTCGCTCCTTATAACGAACATCCTCGCCCCCTTTGTAGACCACCAACGCCATCTGAGAGGTTTTTAATTCATCTTCTTTGGCAGAAGCTTCAGCTTTAGCCGAATCAAGGGAGGTGGTCAAAGAGGCTACCTCATCCTCTTTCAGCTGTAAGGCTTTGAGCTTCTCAGTCAATTCCGCTTCATAATTATCCTTTAGCTCTCCAAGCTTGGAAGTCAATTCTCGATTGAGGTCCGTAACCGATTTAAATTTTGCCTGAAGGTTTTCAATTTGTACTTCAAACTGCTCCTTGTCGGCAGCAGAAAACGCAGCAGAAGACAATTCAACAACCTCTTGCTTTAGCTTGTCATTCTCCGATCTCAACCTCTGGTTTTCAGTATATAGGTTGTGCAGTAGTCGAGAGATACCCATATTTTCTAGCCATCACTGGAAATGTAATGAGAAGTCATAAGATAATAGTTGAGAAATAAAAAATAGGCGTTAATAAGCATACCTGATTCTCCTTATGAGAGAAGCGATCAATTGCCTCAGCAATAGAAAGCTCTTCAAAAAGGGGACGAACTTCATCCCAAGAGCCGGCAAAAGAACCCCCTAATAATATAGGGAGAACAGGAATGGTAGAAGAACCGGCCGAGAAGGAAGAAGTAGGAATAGAGGGGGGAGCAAAGACTAAGTAAGAGGAAGACGAGGAAGGCAAAGACCCAGAAGTTGGTATAGATAAAGGAAAAGTAAAAGAAACATCTCCAGAGGCGCCGGCACTAGAGAAAGGCGAGGCAGGAAAGTTGAGAGAAGGATAGAGCTCCGCCAGCGTCGGCTCATCAAAAGGAAGACTACCCGAAGCAAAGTCTTCTGAAACCAACTCGTCCACAGGGAGAATGAGCCTAATTTTTAAAGGAGGAGCCCTGGTTAGTTTGCGTCCTGGACGCTTGCTTGCGGAAACTTCAGCTATCAATTTACCCGAGCTACCAGGAGACGTGAGCTCAATTAAAGAGGTAGATGAGGAGACAGCAGCAACCACTGGAGAGGTAATAGTGGGTATAGGATTGGGAAGGATCTCTACGGTAGGATCCTCAGGAGAACCTTCAGGAACCTCACGAGCCCCTGAAGAGCTAGGTACTTCGGTTAAGGAAGCTGGCTCTTCAATTGAGGGTGGAGGGGCGATAGCGGACAGAAATTTGGCCTCCTTGACGCGAAGCAAGTCTTCTTCCACGCGTATTTCTTCGTCAATCAAAGCATCATAAAAACTCTCCACTATTTAGAAAAGAAAAACAGTTTAGGCAGTTAAAAGTGAGAAGAAAGGAACAAGATGTTACCTAAGGAAATGCGGGTATCAGGTTTGACGGGGCTTAAACCAAATAAGTATAGAAGCTCGACCTTCAACCATTTTGGGATCGAGAGTCGGTGACCTAATAACTTCTCACAATAAATAGGAAAAGAGGGAAGAAGATGAAACTCTCTAACGTCGGGCAAGGGAGGCAAGAAAGATTTCCAAGCATGAGACCAAGGAATAGGCCCCGGAAACTTTAAAAAGAAAAAATGAGATTTCCAGGCTTTGAGAGACGACGGCATATCTCCAAAAAGGACCATTTTAGTGCGCGACTGGAATAAGAAGACACCAGGTTCCGAGTACTTGGGATAGGAAAACATGAAGAAATTTTGAGGAGTAGGAGGAATATCTCGTAGACGAAACAACATGTAAGTACCGCACAGATAACGAAATGCATTAGGGGCAAACTGCTGCAAAGGAATGTCAAAATACCTACTTATCTCAATCAAGAAAGGAGGAATGGGGAATCTTAAGCCCCCTATCAACTGATCCCTGAAAAAAGTCACGCAGTTATCAGGGGGATGATGAGGCCGATCATTCGATGTCGGGAGTAGGATTTTGTATTCCTTAGGAATTTCATATTGACGACGAATGGATAATCTAGCATCCTTATCACAGGTAGAAGACATATGGACATACCAAGGAGCAATTGTTTCCGCGGCCATGGGCAAAGGTATAGGCTAAGAAAACAATGGATTACTTACTGGAGACCAGAAAGAGGATCGTCGTAAGACGGTGAGCACGAGGTCTGGTTGAAGGCAGCAACAGGAAAAGAACTCTAGAGAAGAAAAAAAAGAAGGAGAAGGTTGAAAAGGAGACGAAGGGTTTAGGGTTTTGAAAAACGCACGACTGTCGTCAAATCAGGACACTGGTATCTCAACAGACGTTTAGGATCGTAAAAGGCAAAAGACCTACGTGACGTGGCGGCCAGAAAGGATATGTGTCAAGTCATCATAAAAAAAAAAAGAGAGGGGCATTTATATCAGATGTGACGAATCGGATCACGATAGGGTTGGTGGTACCTCGAACATTCTCTCACCCGAAGGAGGGCCAACCACCAGTTCAGAAACCTCGAAAGAAGACATGATCGACTGGGCATAATAAATTAAAAAGGACTGAACTTTTTGACTAAACCCAGGCTATAGACAAAAACATTTTAAGAATAGAAATTTAGAAGAATAACAAAATTTTAAATTATCCTTATAAAACATAACTTAATATTTATCGAAATAAATTTATAGTGACGAGGGAAACTGTGGTTATGCTAGATAAGTATGATATTGACTTCAGTCAATAAGACAACATCAGTTGGTATAACATTATCGAACTATACTAACAGTTAAGATAGCTTTAGCTATGATAAATGACACATAAGATACACGAAGGAATGATGAACACAACACCACATTTTGTAAATATAGAAGGATTCGGTAGAATCATTTGATTAGATACAAAGGTTTGTTTTTACACTTAGAATCTGATCAAACACATAGCATTACATTTCCCCCAGGAACAGCAAACCTCGAATAGATAGCAAATATTACAAGCATAAACTCTTAGAGCACTCAGAAAATCTTAGTCCCACTGGATTCAAACTTACCATGGAGCAGAGATGGAAATAGCCCACTTTGTCCGAGCTTGCCAAGGCTCATAAGAGGCAATATTTTGCCTGGGACGAAGAAAGCAACAAAAAATAGAAAAGCTCAAGGGCGATGAGACAGGGAAACATTGATTCATTCCATAATGGAAAAATAAATGTGAAAACCACTTCCCCTCTCAAGCCGTATGAGCTCAGCAAGTGAAGCAACCAATTTTAGCCCAAGGGTAACATGTGCTGTGCCCTTCACACAACACCCCTGGGTCATTTGGCTGCCCCCCTATAAGTAGTAAAAATTTCTCTGAAGTTTCTTGGGTCCTTCAGAGCACCTGCATCTTTGGATAGAAGATCTGGATTGTGAGGCTTCATCTCTTAGGACGATCCCTTGAACTCCAAAAGTAGCCGGAACAAAAATCCCAACAGACTCATATATAGATCTCACCTTGTCCAACAAAAGTCGCCCCCAAAGTGGAGGATCCGAGACCATAGCCTTAGCAATAAAAGGTGTCAAGGAAGGAAAAGAACTGAGATGAGTGGTGAATGAAGAGAAGGTTGTAGCCCTATTTAAAGAGGCGAACGACTCACAGGATCACTATACTTGGTTTAGAGAAACAGTGGTACACAAAATCTGTGAGGTCATTTCAATATCAGGAGCAGAGTCACGGATAGGAAAAGACAAGACCATACTCATGTCTAGTCAGTCGTCTACACCTCCTTCGACTAGACTTGAAGGGAAGACTAGTGATATGGGTCATGTTTTGTGGGTCTCCCGATGAGGAAAGAAAAGGAGGAAGGAAAAGCAAAATAGTAGTGTATATACCGGCCAAGACATATCTCCAAGGCGGAGGTAGGCTAATATCGACCGAGACATACTCCCAAGCATAGTTAGATCAATATCGGCCGAGACATACCTCCCAAGCATAGTTAGGTCTATATCGACCGGGACATACCTCCCAGGCTGAGTTAGGATAATATCGACTGAGACATACCTCCCAGGCGGAGTTAGGCCTATATCGACCGAAATACGTCTCCCAGGAGGAATATATATACTTTTAAGGGAGTAGGTTAATATCGGCCGAGACATAACTTCAAGATAAAGATAGGCTGATATCGGTCGGGATATACCCCGATAGGAGGTAAGCCTATATCGACCGAAATGCGTCTCCCAGGAGGAATATATATACTTTAAGGGGGTAGGTTAATATCGGCCGGGACATAACTTCAGGATGAAGATAGGCTGATATTGGTCGGGACATACCCCGATAGGAGGTAAGCCTATATCGACCAAAATACGTCTCCTAGGAAGAAGATATATATACTTTAAAGGGAGTAGGCTAATATCGACAGAAATATACTTCTCAAGAGTAAGACTCGCATTAACTGACATATACCTCAAAGGAGGTAGGCTAATATCGACCGAGACATACCTCCCAGGCATAATTAGGTCTATATCGACCGGGACATAACTTCAGGATGAAGATAGGCTGATATCGGTCGGGACATGCCCCGATAGGAGGTAAGTCTATATCGACCGAAATACGTCTCCCAGGAGGAATATATATACCTCAAAGGAGGTAGGTTAATATAGGCCAGGACATACCTCCCAGAGGAAGTTAGGCTAATATCGGTCGGGACATGCCTTCTAGGAGGAGTCAAGACCGGTCGAATGACCCATGATTGGGAAAGACACTTGATAGAATATAGTGACTTCGATCGATATAAGAAATATTGGTAGATGGAATTAATTACAGCAGGAGGGGTGAAATGATGATTGATGGAGATATTTATAGTATGTAACTATATGACAAAAAATATATATTTTGGCAGGAAATGTGTTTTCATAGTATTTTGCAGGTGCTAAACGACAAAGAAGGTACATCTGGGGTACAAAAAAGATTCCTTAAAAGTGATTCACCACAAGTACGTCGCTGACATCATCTCATAACGAACTCTAACAAACCAGGGTCCACTTCATGACTACAGAGGTTATATGAGGTGGTATAAAAAGGGGAATCCTCTCCGTTGGCTAGGTAAGTTCACAGGTTCACAAGTTCACAAGTGGACATCATGATACACATTCATAACCCTAGTTTTTCAACTACTGTTCATCTTCTTCTTCCTTCATCCACACCTATAGAGAGGACTGACTTGAGCGTCGGAGGGCCTAGCTAGGGATTCCCACCTCGGTCTTAGGTCACTAACGATAGTGTTGGTTGATCTGGTGTGCGCAGGAAGTTTGGGAAGCTTCGGATTGGGGTTTCTTCTCTTTCAGATCTGGTTTCTTTCTTCGTCATCATGTCTTCATACAAGTAAAGTTTCCGGTGACTCTACTTTTTCCCGATCCGCTTTGGGTTTCTCGGATTGGTATTCGGTAGACATTATTCTTCATCAGCACGGTGGGTTTCTTTTTTCCGGATCTTCGTCGTGTCTAGCTTCTCAGACAAGATCAGTAGCATTGCCCATATAGATGGTAATCTCCCCTTCATGTAGTCGTCGAGTTTCCTGGAACCCCTGCAATGAATTGCAGACATGATCAGTGGCTCCCGTATCTACACACCAGGTACCTGTAGATAACACCACTAAACATGTTTCAACTACTAGAGAATAAGATATACCTTTATTGTTCTCCTTTCTACAAGGATAGTCAACTTTCCAATGTCTAGACTGCTTGCATGTGAAAGCATTTACCCTTCGACTTCTTCACACCTGCATGCGGCCCAGTCCCTAGAGATCGATTCACTTTCTTTGCTTAACCAACTTTTTTCTTTTTCTTCTTTCTGCCATTCGGCTTATAAGCAGAAACATTTTCAGCAATGTCAATTTGAGAACTTTGACGAAATAGTCCTTCTGCTGCTTGAAGTTCTGTCATAAGTTCCACCAACGAATAAACCCTTTTGTTCATGTTGTAGTTTAGGCGAAACTATTCAAACTTTTAGGCAACGTTTGGAGAATGATATCGACCTGGGATTCCCCATTGATTTATGCTCTAAGGACTTCCATCTCATTCAAAAGAGCCATCATTTTGAGGATATGATCCCTTACGGGTGTCCCCTCATTCATGGTGGTTGTCATCAAGTTTCTCATAGCCTCCTGCCTAGCAGCCCAATTTTGGTGTCCGAAGAGTTCCTTGAGATTACGCATCATAAGCAGTAGGCATGGTCTGATGTTGATGTTGTAGTACATTTGACATAGAAGCCAAAATGTAACACCATGTCATCTCATCTTCCCTGACTCATTTCTTATGATACTCAATCTCCTCTTCACTAGAATCACTATTTGGCAGGCTTGGATAGATCTCAAAAAGTACGAACTTGTAAACTTAAGCAGTTAAGACAATGTCCAAGTTTCATTTCCAATCAATATAATTGGGACCAGTAAGTTTGTTTTCTTTCAATATAACAGCAAGAGGATTAAAAGTCATTTGAAATCCTAAGAATCACAAAATATTTAGTCAAAACTTTAGAATTTAAAATAATATTGATTCCTTAAATAATATCATTTAAATTCACCAACACCTCAAAACACCGTGAATTTTGTATGCCACGATAGTATGGACGTATACAAATTCAAACATTTGTAAGAGGGGGGTTTTGTAACAACCCACCCTTCTTACTACTACTCTCTAAGGGCGATTATTACCTAACTACTACTCTACTTATTAGTGTCACTGACGCTATTATTAGAATCAATTAGATTTATCACGGTTCAGAGGAATTCCTACCGAAAAATTTCGGTAGAGTCTCCCCTGTACCGGTGACCAAATCCATGATACATAAGATATATACGCAGCCAGAGGCGGCTGGATCACATTTTTCACAACCACGCAGTTATAAAATAATAGTGAAAAGAAAGAACTACTCTAGCATAAATAACCAACTACGGTACTCCACAAATAACACAAGTAAACCAATTACAAGTGTAGAATAAACTCAACTACAGTCTCAACTCATAATAGCACTTAAGGAAAACTAAAGAATTAAACAGAAGGTTTTTGACAATATTGTTAATTAACTCCGGATCTCTCCACAGTCCAGTCACCACACACCTTCATCATCACCACCACCCTGTCGCCTCCCTTTTATATTTTAGCTTTTCCTTTATCTGCAGTAGGAGGAAAGAAAATAAAACTATAAGCGAAAATGCTTAGTAAGTACTAATCTATCTCACAAAACTCAAAGTGTTGGAGTGTATACTGAAAGCCTAAGCTTTGTAAACATTCATTATGAATAAAGAATCATATTTGGTCAAATTGTCTACATTTAGTTGTAGTTGTTCAATTAATTTATATTGTAGATAACATAATATGTGGTGTCACATGCAGAAGATAATGTTATCAGTACCTTATAAATTATAAACAGTAGCTCGCGACCAAAATAGAAAGGAACAAACCATTAGAAGGTCGTAGTGTAATTAGGTATCAGTTTATCTAGACTGTATAATTACACTAGTACACTCAGAGTGTATTGAGTAGGACCATTTGAGGTCGTTTCTTTTATACTGACTTTATAAAGAAACAAAGACCTCGGTTATTATGGAAGTGTGTGCTCTTAATCCTAATATAATAACAAGCACATATATTTGATATTTATTTCTTTAATTTATCAATGGGTGAGATTTAGTTCGATGAATCAATAAGCCCGATAAATTGGGAAATGGTATCACTTATAGTGTGTGTTGTTGATTATAGAAGGAAACTGTGTCCTAGAGATACTAGGTTGATAATGTCCTCAAGAGGAGCTCATAAGGATTGTCATGTTAAACCCTGCAGGTGGACTTAGTCCGACATGACGAAAAAGTTGAGTGGTACTACTCTTGGACTAAGATATTAATTAAATGAGTTGTCAGTAACTCACTTAATTAGTGGACATTCGATATCTTAAACACAGGGAGACTAACACACTCATAATAAGAAGGAGCCCAAAAATGTAATTTGGGATTGGTGCGGTAGTTCAATAATAGTTCTCTAGTGGAATGAATTATTATTGATAAAATTAAGTTGTGTGTTCGGGGCGAACACGAGATGCTTAATTTTATCGGGAAACAAAAACCAATTCCTCCTCTCGGTCCCTATTGTAGCCTCTTATTTATAGAGTACTATACCCACCTATACCCACCTTCTATACCCACCAATAGGGGGCCAGCCAAGCTAGCTTGGGAACCAAGCTAAGGCCGGCCTAGGTATAAATTAGGGTGGTTGGCCCTAGCTTGAACCCAAGCTAGAGGGGCCGGCCATATTAATTTAAAAAGGGATTTTAATTTTAATTTTTATTATGTGGGAGATATAATTTATTAAAGAGAATTAAAATTAAAATATCTCTCTTGTAAAAGATCTACAAATGATTAAAGAAAGAGATTAGATCTCTTTCCTTAATTGTAGATTGGTGAGATATTTTATTTTCTCTTTAAAAATTATTCACATGTTGTAAAATTAAAATTATAGAAATTTCCTTTTATCAACCATGAAGAGATTTTTAAAGAGAAATTTTAATTTTAAAAATTTTCGGAAACAAATTAGGAAGTTTTAATTGTTGATTAAAACTTGTCTAATTTATCTCTTTTAATGTGGTCGGCCATTAGAGATTAAATTGGGAAATTTTATTTTATTTTTCTCAATTAAATCATGTCAAGGAAATTAAGGAAATTTTATTGTAATTAAATTTCCTAATTTGCCTAGGCCAAGGAATATAAAAGAAGGGATGAGGGTGCCTTCACTAGATACAACCTCTATTATTTCTCTCCCTCTTTTATTCCTTGGAGTGGTCGGCCATCCTCTTCATCTCTCCCTCTTTGTGGTGGCCGAAACTCTCAAAGGCTTGGAGCTCTTGTGGCGGCCGGATACTACTTGGAGAAGAAGAAGAAGAAGAAGGAGAGAAAGCTAGCATCTCTTGGAGCTTGGTTGGTGTTTTGTTCTTCATCCTTGGTTAAGCTTTTTGTGGCCGAACCTAGCAAGGAGGAGAAGAAGGTGGTTGGTGGTTTCTCATCTTGGAAGATTGTTGCCCACACAACGTCCGAGGTTAGAAGAGGAATACGGTAGAAGATCAAGAGGTCTTTCTAAAAAGTATAACTAGTAATTTTTCTTTCCGCATCATACTAGTTATTTGTGGAAATAATACCAAATACAAGAGGCTTACTATTCTAGAATTTCGAATATGTTTTTCGATGTTGTGTTCTTTTATTTTTTTCTTTTCCTTATGATTTGATTGTTCTTTTCGGTTAACCTAAAGTTATTTTAGGAAATTAAATATTAGCTTTCTATAAAAGGTTTTGTCTAGTCGGTGGTGGTTGCTCCCATATCCAAGAAGGTCATGTGCCTCGCCACGTCAGTACTGGGAACCGATTATGGAAATTAATATTTAATGGAATTAATAACTTAAGGTGATTTGGGTCGAACGTGTTAAGTTCCGTAGGAGACCCAAGTCAAAACCTAAAAGAACGAATAGATTAAGTTTTGGATCAAACGTGTTAAGCTCCGTAGGCGATCCAAAATTTAATTTAAAAGAACACATGGTAGCTAGGAAAAGGTTCAGACCTTTGTACAAAATTTTTGTACAGTGGAACCTCTAGGTTTTCTGAGTAGCAACCAACAATTGGTATCAGAGCTAGGGTTTTGCCTCTGTGTATTTGGTATTAGTTTAATTATGCACATGTCATACATAATTTAGGCAGGTTAATAGTAGGATGTGCTAACTTTGTGGATGCAGGATCCAACTATTATGGCTTTTAGTTATTATGTGTGTGATTGGACCCCTAGACATGTCAAGGGCATTTATATGTGTGTGCATGATTGTATTAAAATACAGCAGAAGCTGTATTTAGTTTTATTAGGATTTTATTTTTGATCTAGATACATGTACATTCCTTTTATGGAATATAGGATCAAAAATGTAAAATACTATTTATGTCGTGGATCGAATCTTGCAAAGCGTGGAACCTTCTAAGGACCAGAGGCGCAGCGGAACTAGGAGCAAGATGGATGCGACAGCTAGACCCGGTGGCGGTGGCCAAATATGGCAGCAGCTTGGCATGACAACACACGGAGGACAACTAGAGATAAAAGCCATAATAATTGAAAATTAGATTTTCTATTTATTGCTTTTATATTGTGCTGTGTGTATATGTTAGTTTACATGTTTAGTAGGCTAGCATAGTTAAAATTCCTCATTTATAAATAACTAAGTGGGAGAGGGATTTTTAAATAAATCCCATGGTCTCCATTACTGGTTTGTAAGTGATGCAAACAAGCTTGCGCGTTGGCTCTGAGTGCCTTCCTCCATAACGGATAAGCTTGTTTGTGGATCACTAGAACAGACTTTCATTTTTGGATGACTATAGGAAGTTAATTAAGAGCGTGTGATCTTCCCCAACGGAAGGGGCATAATCTTATTAATGGACTTAGTGTCAAATAATGGTATACACTTAGACACATCTAATAGTATCCTCCCCATCGGAGTCACTGCTATTATTTGTGTGACCAAAAGACACCAACTATTAATTTTATTTGTCAAAAAGTTAGGTTGACAAGATAATAAAATTAATGGGATAAAATCCTCCTTTTACAAATGTTGAATTTGTATACGTCCACACTAACGTGGCATACAAAATTCACGGTGTTTTGAGGTGTTGGTTAATTTAAAATAGTATTGTTTGAGGAATCAATATTATTCTAAATTTAGAGTTCTGACCAAAAGTTATTTGTGATTCTTAGGATGACTTTCAATCCACTGTCCATCATACTTCAACAGAATAGACTTACTGGACCTAATTACATAGATTGGAAAAGGAACCTGGACATTGTTCTTACTGCTGAAAGCTATAAATTTGTCTTGGTGAGCCTTGCCTGAAGCGCCCTCTGGTGAATCTACCCAAGAGGAGATTGAATATCATAGGAAATGGGTAAAAGTAGATGAGATGGCGCGGTGTTACATTTTGGCTTCAATGTCAAATGTATTGCAACATCAGCATCAAGACTTACCAACAACTTATGATATTATGAACAATCTCAAGGAACTCTTTGGTCATCAGGATAGGGCTTCTAGACAAGAAGCCATGAGAAAGATAATGACAGCCACCATGCAAGAGGGTACTCCTGTGAGGGATCAAATCCTAAAGATGATGGCTTATCTGAACGAGATACAGATCCTTGGAGGAGAAATTGATGGGGAAACCCAGATCGATATGATCCTCCAAACACTACCTAGAAGTTTTGAGCAATTCCGCCTGAATTACAATATGAATAAAAGGGTATATTCATTGGTGGAACTACTGACAGAACTTCAGGCAGCAGAAGGATTATTTCGTCACAATGCTCAAATTCACTATGCTGAAAATGGTTCTACTTCTAAGCCGAGAGGAAAGAACAAGAAGAAACAAGTCGGTTCAACAAAGAAAGTGAATAAGTCTCAGAGTACGGGATTTAAAGCTGGAGTGAAGAAGCCGAAGGGCAAGTGCTTCATCTGCAAGCAGGCAGGACATTGGAAGGCGGACTGTCCTCGTAGGAACCAAAACAAAGGTATATCTCATGCTCTAGTTGTTGAAACATGTTTAGCGGTGTTATCTACCAGCACCTGGTGTGTAGATACGGGAGCCACTGATCATGTCTGCAATTCCTTGCAGGGGTTCCAGGAAACCCGACGACTATCTGAAGGAGAAATTACCGTCTACATGGGCAATGCTACTAAGGTGGCAGCTGTTGCAGTGGGAGACGTCTACTTATCTTTTAGTAGAAATAGAAATTTGGTTTTAAGAAATTGTCTTTATGTACCCAGTTTTAGAAAGAATTTAATTTCAGTTTCTAAACTGTTTTTAGATGGATATTCAGTTTCTTTCAGTAACGATGTAGTTATTAAGAGAAATAAAGTGATTATCTGTTCTGGTACATTAGTTGGCAATTTGTATACTTTAAATCCAATTTCTTCCACAAAGCAAAACATGGAAATTTATAACTCATCTTCTAACTCAAATAAAAGAAAAGAACCTTCGGAAATGAACCAAGCATATCTTTGGCATCTAAGGCTTGGTCATATTAACTTAAGTAGGATTCAGAGGCTAATAGCCGATGGACTTTTGGGTTCATTAGAGTTGGAAAATTTTCCAACTTGTGAATCTTGCTTGGAAGGTAAAATGACCAAGAGGTCATTCAAGGCCAAGGGGTATAGAGCCAAAGAAGTGTTGGAATTGGTTCATTCTGATTTGTGTGGTCCTATGTCTATCCAGGCAAGAGGTGGTTTTGAATATTTTGTCTCTTTTATAGATGATTATTCAAGATACGGATATATTTACCTAATGCACCGTAAGTCCGAGTGCTTTGATAAGTTCAAAGAATACAAGGCTGATGTGGAGAAATAATTACGTAAAAGTATCAAGACACTACGATCTGATCGTGGTGGCGAATACCTCTTAGGAGAGTTTAGGAATTACTTATCAGAGGCTGGGATTCAATCCCAATTGTCTGCACCTATGGTGTAGCAGAACGAAGGAATAGGACTCTTATGGAGATGGTTAGATCGATGATGAGTTATTCAGAATTACCAAATTCGTTTTGGGGATATGCTCTGGAAACAGCAGTCTATGTTCTGAACTTAGTACCTTCTAAATCAGTTTCTTCTACTCCTATAGAATTGTGGAATGGGCGAAAACCCAGTCTAAGACATATTCAGATTTGGGGTAGTCCAGCACATGTGCTGAAACCAGATGCTGATAAGTTAGAATCCCGTACAGAAGTTCGCGTGTTTGTAGGATATCCCAAAGGAACGAAAGGTGGTTTATTTTATAGTCCTAAAAACCAGAAGGTCATTGTTAGCACCAATGCCCAGTTTTTAGAAGAATACTATATAATGGATCACAAGCCCAGTAGTAAAGTTATTTTAGAAGAACTAAGAGAGGACACGTCTACTTTAGTACCAACAGTACAAGATGAAGTACCACAAGAGACTGCAACACGTGTCACACATGATACACAACCACAGACAGTGCCTCGTCGTAGTGGGAGGGATGTGAGGTAGCCCGAGAGATTCATGTTTTTGGGAGAGTCTTCGGACTTGATCCTGGGTAAACATGAACCTGATCCCCGGACATATGACGAAGCACTCCAAGATATAGATGCAGCATCTTGGCAAAAGGCGATGAATTCTGAAATAGAGTCTATGTACTCTAATAAGGTCAGGAGCTTGTAGAATCACGATGGTGTAAAAGCCGTTGGATGTAAGTGGATCTACAAAGAAAAGAGGGAAGACGGAAGGTAGAAACCTTCAAAGCTAGGCTTGTTGCGAAAGGTACACTCAGAAAGAGGAATCGATTATGAGAAACCTTTTCACGGTAGCCATGCTTAAGTCTATCCGGATACTCTTATCCATTCTTTGCTCATATGGATTATGAGATTTGGCAAATGGATGTCAAGACAGCTTTCCTTAATGGAAGTCTTGAAGAGAACATCCATATGAAGCAACCAGAAGGGTTCATTGAAAAGGGCAAAGAGCATCTAGTGTGTAAGCTCAATCGGTCCATTTATGGACTAAAGCAAGCTTCAAGTTCTTGGAACATCCGGTTTAATGATGTAATCCAGTCATATGGATTTATTCAAAGTCCGGATGAGTCTTGTGTATATAAGAAGTGTAACGGAAACGTGGTGGTATTTCTTGTACTATACGTAGATGATATTTTGTTAATTGGCAACAATGTCAAAGTATTATCAGACGTAAGGGTATGGTTGTCTAAACAATTTGATATGAAGGACTTAGGAGAGTGTGCACACATTCTTGGGATCAAAGTTATAAGGGATCGCAAGAAAAGAATGTTGTGTCTGTCCCAAGCTTCATATATAGATACAATCCTTGCTCGTTTTAGCATGCAGAATTCCAAGAAAGGTTTCTTACCTTTTAGGCATGGAATAGCTCTATCTAAAGAGATGTCCCCTAAGACATCAAATCAGATAGAAGACATGAAAGCAGTTCCTTATGCCTCGCCTGTAGGAAGCCTTATGTATGCAATGCTATGTACGAGACCTGATATTTGTTTTACTGTGGGCATGGTCAGCAGATATCAGAGTAACCCTGGACAAAAACATTGGACTGCGGTAAAGCATACATTAAAGTACCTGAGAAGGACTAGAGATTATATGCTAATTTACCAAGCAGACGATTTGCTCCCTGTGGATTACACGGATTCAGATTTCCAATCAGATAGGGACAATAGTAAGTCTACATCAGGCTATGTGTTTACTTTAGGAGGTGGAGCCATTTCATGGAGGAGTGTTAAGCAGAAATGCGTATCGGACTCAACCATGGAAGCTGAGTATGTAGCAGCCTCTGAGGCATCTAAAGAAGTAGTATGGCTCAGGAACTTTCTAATGGACTTAGATGTGATTCCTGGTTTGCCCAAAATTATCACAATTTATTGTGATAATAGCGGTGCAGTTGCAAACTCGAAGGAACCATGAGCTCATAAGTCAAGTAAACATATAGAGCGCAAGTACCACCAGATACGAGATATCGTGAAGCGAGGAGAAGTTGTCATCGCCAAGATTGCATCAGCAGATAACCTGGCAGATCCTTTCACTAAGGCCCTTCCGGTGAAAGCTTTTGATCGGCATGTGGAGGGAATGGGAATCAGATGTATGGTAGAAGATATGACAGCTTAGTCATTAGTATAAGTGGGAGATTGTTGGAGTGTATACTGAAAGCCTAAGCTTTGTAAACATTCATTATGAATAAAGAATCATATTTGGTCAAATTATATACATTTAGTTGTAGTTGTTCAATAAATTTATATTGTAGATAACATAGTATATGGTGTCACATGCAGAAGATAATGTTATCAGTACCTTATAAATTATAAACAGTAGCTCGCGACCAAAATGGAAAGGAACAAACCATTAGAAGGTCGTAGTGTAATTAGGTATCAGTTTATCTTGACTGTATAATTACACTAGTACACTCAGAGTGTATTGAGTAAGACCATTTGAGGTCGTTTCTTTTATACTGACTTTATAAAGAAACAAAGACCTCGGTTATTATGGAAGTGTGTGCTCTTAATCCTAATATAATAACAAGCACATATATTTGATATTTATTTCTTTAATTTATCAATGGGTGAGATTTAGTTCGATGAATCAATAAGCCCGATAAATTGGGAAATGGTATCACTTATAGTGTGTGTTGTTGATTATAGAAGGAAGCTGTGTCCTAGAGATACTAGGTTGATAATGTCCTCAAGAGGAGCTCATAAGGATTGTCATGTTAAACCCTGCAGGTGGACTTAGTCCGACATGACGATAAAGTTGAGTGGTACTACTCTTGGACTAAGATATTAATTAAATGAGTTGTCAGTATCTCACTTAATTAGTGGACATTCGATATCTTAAACACAGGGAGACTAACACACTCATAATAAGAAGGAGCCCAAAAATGTAATTTGGGATTGGTGCGGTAGTTCAATAATAGTTCTCTAGTGGAATGAATTATTATTGATAAAATTAAGTTGTGTGTTCGGGGCGAACACGGGATGCTTAATTTTATCGGGAGACCAAAACCAATTCCTCCTCTCGGTCCCTATCGTAGCCTCTTATTTATAGAGTACTATACCCAACTATACCCACCTTCTATACCCACCAATAGGGGGCCGGCCAAGCTAGCTTGGGAACCAAGCTAGGGTCGGCCTAGGTATAAATTGGGGTGGCCGGCCCTAGCTTGAACCCAAGCTAGAGGGGCCGACCATATTAATTTAAAAAGGGATTTTAATTTTAATTTTTATTATGTGGGAGATATAATTTATTAAAGAGAATTAAAATTAAAATATCTCTCTTGTAAAAGATCTACAAAAGATTAAAGAAAGAGATTAGATTTCTTTCCTTATTTGTCGATTGGTGAGATATTTTATTTTCTCATTAAAAATTATTCACATGTTGTAAAATTAAAATTATAGAAATTTCCTTTTATCAACCATGAAGATATTTTTATAGAGAAATTTTAATTTTAAAAATTTCCGGAAACAAATTAGGAAGTTTTAATTGTTGATTAAAACTTGTCTAATTTATCTCTTTTAATGTGGCCGGCCATTAGAGATTAAATTGGGAAATTTTATTTTATTTTTCTCAATTAAATCATGTCAAGGAAATTAAAGAAATTTTATTGTAATTAAATTTCCTAATTTGCCTAGGCCAAGGAATATAAAAGAAGGGGTGAGGGTGCCTTCACTAGATACAACCTCTATTATTTCTCTCCCTCTTTTATTCCTTGGAGTGGCCGGCCATCCTCTTCCTCTCTCCCTCTTTGTGGTGGCCGAAACTCTCAAAGGCTTGGATCTCTTGTGGCGGTCGGATACTACTTGGAGAAGAAGAAGAAGAAGAAGGAGAGAAAACTAGCATCTCTTGGAGCTTGGTTGGTGTTTTGTTCTTCATCCTTGGTCAAGCTTTTTGTGGCCGAACCTAGCTAGGAGGAGAAGAAGGTGGTTGGTGGTTTCTCATCTCGGAAGATCGTTGCCCACACAACGTCCGAGGTTAGAAGAGGAATACGGTAGAAGATCAAGAGGTCTTTCTAAAAGGTATAACTAGTAATTTTTCTTTCAGCATCATACTAGTTATTTTTGGAAATAATACCAAATACAAGAGGCTTACGATTCTAGAATTTCGAATATGTTTTTCGATGTTGTGTTCTTTTGTTTTTTCTTTTCCTTGTGATTTGATTATTCTTTTCGGTTAACCTAAAGTTATTTTAGGAAATTAAATATTAGCTTTCTATAAAAGGTTTTGTCTAGTCGGTGGTGGTTGCTCCCATATCCAAGAAGGTCATGTGCCTCGCCACGTCAGTACTGGGAACCGATTATGTAAATTAATATTTAATGGAATTAATAACTTAAGGTGATTTGGGTCGAACGTGCTAAGTTCCGCAGGAGACCCAAGTCAAAACCTAAAAGAACGAATAGATTGAGTTTTGGATCAAACGTGTTAAGTTCTGCAGGCGATCCAAAATTTAATTTAAAAGAACACATGGTAGCTAGGAAAAGGTTCAGACCTTTGTACAAAATTTTTGTACAGTGGAACCTCTAGGTTTTCCGAGTAGCAACCAACACAAAGTGCATAAAAGTAATGCAAAAATACTGAAACTGAAATGCTAAAACAAAGCCGCATGTACTCATGGTATACAGAAATAAAACTGAATACTAAACATGCTCACTAACTGACAGGATAATAAGGAAATTAACACTGTAAGCTTAGAATTAAAGAAACTAAACTTTTATTGATTCTAAGCATAAAACTTACTTCATTTTCTTATATCCTTATTCTAGAAATTAATCTTTTAATTTTTATTTTACTTTCTTCTTCTTGTTCTTTTCTTTCTTCTTTACTTTTCTTTTCTTTTCTTTGGTTCTTCTTTGGGCCCAGGCTTAGTACCATCTTTATTTTGCGCGCTCTCTAATAGTGACTGAGGTAGCGAGCCTCTAGTCCTATGAGGTAAAGACCTTGGTCTTACCAGGGCCAAGACCTTGAAATTGGTCACCTGGATTTATTTAACGACAACCTTGGAAGTCGGGTACTAGCCTCTTACTTTAATTTACTTGTTATCTCTTTTTAACTAGACTTTAGTCTTTATCTTTACTCATGCTTCTTATAATCCTTTATTGGAGCCTATTAGAATCCTGTAGGTATATCTAACAAATATGGGATTACAACTAACCAAGCATGCTATATAACAATCACACAAGGGAAGTAGATCCGAACTCTCTAAGATCATGTTATAAAATAGAGCAAAAGGAAGCAAATCTAAATTTTCAAAACATGCTATAAAATAAAGCAAAAGAGAGCTTATTTGGACTTCCTAAATATGTTGTGATAAAAGCAAAAGGAAGCTAATCTAACCTTACTAATCATACTACAAAATAGAGCAAAAAAGAAAACTAATTTGATTTCGCTAATCATGCTACAAAATGGAGCAAAAGAAACTAATTCAAACTTGCCAATCATGCTGTAAAATAGAGCAAAAGAAAGCAACTTTAAGCTTACTAATCATGCTATAAAATAGAGCAAAGAAAGCAACTTTAAGCTTACTAATCATGCTGTAAAATAAAGCAAAATCAATGCAACTTTGAGCTTCCTATACATGCTGTAAAATAGGGCAAAAGAATGCAACTTTGAGCTTTCTATACATGCTATAAAATAGGGCAAAAGAATGCAACTTTGAGCTTTCTAAACATGCTATACTAATTCTGCAAGTGAAACGGAATTTAAGAACTAATACTGCTCATGTTATTCTAATACTGCAGATGAAAACTAAACAGCAAGAGAAAAATCTAAACCGCATGCTAAATCTATTCAAATCCCTTCTTTCTTCTTTGATTCACGGCAACAAAAATAAAGGAACAAGGTTATCAGATTATAGCACACCACAGCAGCCACGCATGGGGAAACAAAAATTCAACTATGAGATGCTCATTATCAGAATTGGGAAGTCTAGACTATGTGCCAAATTCATTAAAAAATACCATTCCCATCTTCTTATAAAACTCACGGCAACAAAACCATGTAAACCAGAAAACAGCACCTTAAATTCGGGATGGCATCAACCAATAAAAATTGAATTACTACTTTCTTCCTTTGTGATTCATGGTTGCTAATTCAAAACAGAGAATCCTTTGCTCTGTTTGAAACTAACGAGATCTAAACCACATGCTTACCCATACCATTTCCTTCCCTTATTGGAAGTACACGGCAAAACAAGGAAACGAAATCTGTAAATACCAGCAGATTCTAAGCAACCGACCGCATGCTAAACAAGTAAACTAACCCTATTTCTCTTCTTTGAAATACACGACAGCACACCAAAAACCCCCAATCTCATAGCATGCTTCGGATTCAAGAAATTCAGGAAACAAGGAAACGAAATCGAAAGATCGGAGCATCTCCTACCACAGGTGAGTAGTACTTACCTAGGGTTTCCTGCACTTACAACCGGGAAGGAAGGAAGGAGGATTTTAGGGTTCGGGCGAAGCTTCTCCGCAACTCCTTTGTGCTTCCGAGCTCCTTCCGTCGGGATGATCATGCACGGTGAAGCTTGAAGATCGGCCGGAAGAGTCCTTTCGCCGGCACCGGAGAGGAACCCTAGCGTCGTCGCCTCGGTGTGCTTTCCGCCTGCACAGTCGCCGCACGCGAAGGAGAGGAGGAGAGGAATTTCGAGAGGAAATCTTTAGGTTTTTCCCGGAAAATAAAAACCTAAGTTTCTTTTCTTATCCTCGGGTTATAATTATAACTATACCTTAAATATACTTCTCCTCTTCTTAAGTTAACAAAACGCCCGTAGCCCGGTTGGTTGGGCTGTGTCCGGTTGGGTCAATCCGACCCGAGGTCACAGGTTCGAGTCCCACCTTCAACGATTTTTTGTCAAAACTTCTTTCTTTTTTGTAAACATACTAAACGACCTCCAAAAATTACATAAAAATACTCTAAAAATTTCTAATAATCTCTAGAATATTTTAAAGGTATTTCCAAATATTTTTATGGACATTTGGAACTCGAAATAGAGAAAATTGGGTCGTTACAATCCCCCATACCTTATAAAAAGTTCGTCCTCGAACTTAGAATATCTCTGAATACTTCTGTCTCATACTGTCCTCCCGCTCCCAAGTGATTTCCTCGTGCTTCTGGTTCTGCCAGACGACCTTCACTAGTGGTAGTTCTTTGCTTCTCAATCTCTTGACTGCTCTGTCCACTATCTGTGTAGGTCTGCTCTCATAACTAAGATCCTCTTGGATCTGTACTGACTGAGGCTGAATCACTTGGCTTGGGTCATGGAGACACTTCTTTAGCATAGAGACATGAAATACATTGTGTATTACTGACATGTCTTATGGTAAGTCCAGCCTGTAAGCTACTTTCCCAATCCTCTCTATGATCAGGTAAGGTCCTACATAGCGAGAACTTAATTTGCCCTTCTTGCCAAATCTCATCACTCCCTTCATAGGAGCGACCTTGAGGAAAACTGAATCTCCTACTTGGAATTCCAATGGCCTACGGCGTGTGTCCGCATAACTTTTCTGTCTGCTCTGGGCAGTCTCAATTCTCTGTCTGATTTTCTGGATCGCCTGAGTGGTCTCGTCTATCAGCTCTGTCTGAATACCCAGCTCTACTTCCATTTCTTTTCTCTCTCCTGCTTCTTGCCAGCATATGGGTGATCTGCATTTCCTGCCATATAGTGCCTCATAAGGTGTCATCTTGATGGTGGCCCGATAGCTATTGTTGTAGGCGAATTCAGCTAAGCACAAATACTTGCACCAACTTTCCTTGAAATCCAGTGCACAAGCTCTGAGCATATCTTCTAAAATCTGATTCACTCGCTCTATCTGTCCATCAGTCTGTGGATGGAAAGCTGTGCTGAACTTGAGTTTGGTGCCTAGTGCATTCTGAACGCACTCCCAAAAGTGTGAGGTGAAGCGCCCATCTCTATCAGAAACGATAGATTTAGGAACTCCATGAAGTCTGACTACCTCTTTAACATATAGCTGGGCCAACTACTCTATGGAGTGGGACACCTTGATGGCTAGGAAGTGAGCAGACTTGGTCAATCGGTCTACTATTACCCATATCGTATCATATCCATTGGTGGTTCTTGGAAGACCTGTTATGAAGTCCATGGATATGTCTTCCCATTTCCATTCTGGTATTGGAAGAGGCTGAAGAACTCCTCCTGGTCTCTGGTGTTCTGCTTTGACTCTCTGGCATGTCAAGCAGGTACTGACATACTTAGCTACATCTCCTTTGAGTCCTGACCACCAAAACCTCTGTTTCACGTCTTGGTACATCTTGGAAGAACTAGGATGCATGGAATATGGTGTACTGTGAGCTTCCTCTAAGATCTTCTTCCTCAGTTCCTCATCATTGGGCACGCAAATGCGACTCCCCTGATAAAGAATTCCGCTATCTGTTACTCTAAACTCTGAGTTGTCTTCTTTCTGTATCCCCTGCTTGATCATCTAGATGTCTGGATCTTCACTTTGCTTTCTCTGTATCTCCACAAGCAATGTAGACTCTAAGGTCAATGCAGAGAGTTGTCCTTTGATAATTTCAAGTCCAAAATCTGACAACTCCTTCTGCAGTGGCAGGGCTAGTGATGACAAAGACATCAGTGATGCACTAGATTTTCTGCTGAGTGCATCTGCCACTTTGTTAGCTTTGCCTGGGTGGTAGAGAATTTCACAGTCATAATCTTTGACCAACTCCAGCCACCTGCGCTGTCTCATGTTTAAGTCCTTCTGAGTGAAGAAGTACTTAAGACTCTGATAATCTGTGAAGATTCTACATTGAACTCCATACAAATAATGTCGCCAGAGTTTAAGTGCAAAAACCACAGCTGCCAGCTCAAGATCATGAGTAGGGTAGTTCTTCTCATAATCTTTGAGTTGTCTGGAAGCATAAGCTATGACTTTCCCTTCTTGCATGAGTACAGCTCCTAAGCCCATCTTGGAAGCATCGTTGTAGATGTCGAAACCCTTATCGCTCGGTAGAACAGTCAGAATGGGAGCACTGATCAATCTCTTCTTTAGCTCTTGGAAACTCTGCTCACATTTATCTGACCATTCGAATCTCTTGTTCTTTCTGGTGAGGGCTGTTAGTGGAGAGGCTATCCTGGAAAAGTCCTCCACGAACTTCCGGTAGTACCCAGCTAAACCAAGGAAGCTTCTGATCTCTCTGACATTCTTGGGTCTACTCTAGTTGTTGACCGCTTCCACTTTGGCTGGATCCACTTGAATACCTTCTTTAGAAATAATGTGACCTAAAAACGTCACCTGATCTAACCAGAACTCGCACTTAAAGAATTTAGCATAAAGCTGCTTTTGCTGAAGAGTCTGCAGTACTATCCTCAAGTGTGTGTCATGCTCCTCTGGGGTCCTTGAATAGACCAGAATGTCGTCGATGAATACAATGACAAATTTGTCAAGATATTCTCTGAACACTCTGTTCATTAAGTCCATGAAGACCGCTGGTGCATTAGTCTCGCCAAAAGGCATGACTACAAACTCGTAGTGTCCAGATCTGGTCCTGGAAACTGTTCTGGGTGTATCACTTTCTTTCACTTCCAACTGATGGTACCCAAAGCGTAGGTCTATCTTTGAGAACACTGTTGCTCCTCTTTACTGATCAAATAAGTCATCAATCCTAGGAAGGGGGTACTTGTCCTTAACTGCTACTTTGCTCAGCGTTCTGAAATCTATGCACATTAGCACGGAACTGTCTTTTTCTTAACAAACAACTCTGGAGCTCCCCGGGGTGAATGACTAGGGCGAATGAAGCCTTTGTCAAGTAACTCCTATAGTTGTTCTTGTAACTCCTTCAGCTCTTCTGGAGACATGCGATACGGAGCTTTGGAAATTGGACCGGTTCCAGGAACCAATTCAATCTCAAATCCATTCATTTATTAGGAGGTAGTCCAGGTAGATCAGCTGGGAATACTTCGGGATATCCACAGACCACCCGAACCCCCTCTTTCTTACCTTCTTTCTGTTCTTCTGCACTTACTTGACCGGGGCTCCGGCTCCCTACTGTTTTGTCTTCTATCTTAGCTAGCTTGAACTCTATAAACTCCTCGTCATGCTTGTTGGTGATAGAACTCTTCATAGAACTCTAACTGAAAATCTGCCCCGCTCATTTGATCGGCTGCTCTCTTGGTCTTTATCCTCTCCCACCACATACGAGCATCTCCAGACAGGCAGAAAGAGGCGCACTTGACCTTCTCGACTTCTGGCCAGTCAAGAAGCTCCATAGTGCTCTCTAGTGTTTTAAACCAAGCCTGGGCATCCCAGGGCTCAGTCGTGCCTTAGAAGCTCTCTGGTTTCAGCTTCAGCCACTGTATAAGACAAGCTTCTGGTCTTTGGGGTGCTGTGACAGCTCCCTGGGTAGCTGGTGGAGTCTCAATTACCACTGGAGCCTCTGCAGTGATAGCTGGAGGAGGGGGAGGAACTGCTGGCTGGTTTGCCATCAGATTGGTAATCACTTGTTGCTGTTCTGCTACTTGTCTCTGGAGTTAGGCAGCAACTTCAGAGAGATTGGGCTCAGTTGATCTAAGCTCTTCGTTCTCCTGATCTTGGTTCGTACGAACGGTATGGGGACATCCTTTTTCTTAACATCTAATTATGCAAAGAAAAAAGACTTGGTATCCTCTCTCTAACCCTTCTAATCATACATAACTATGAATAAAGAAAAGGGAAACTAAATCTTCTATCTTACTTTAGTACTCAAAAAAACAAGTACTCTATACTGCAGTTAATAATAAGGAAAGCAGAATAAAGAAAGGATTTAAATACTTTCTTACTTGGAGACGGCACGGATGATGCTGATGTGTGTGTGATGCTGGAGAATGGAACACTGCTCTGATACTAACTGTAACAACCCACCCTTCTTACTACTACTCTCTAAGGGCGATTATTACCTAACTACTACTCTACTTATTAGTATCACTGACATTATTATTAGAATCAGTTAGATTTATCACGGTTCAGAGGAATTCCTACCGAAAAATTTCGACAGAGTCTCCCCTGTACCGGTGACCAAATCCATGATACATAAGATATATACGCAGCCACAGGCGGCTGGATCACATTTTTCATAACCACGCAATTATAAAATAACAGTGAAAAGAAAGAACTACTCTAGCATAAATAACCAACTACGGTACTCCACAAATAACACAAGTAAACCAATTACAAGTGTAGAATACACTCAACTACAGTCTCAACTCATAATAGCACTTAAGGAAAACTAAAGAATTAAACAGAAGGTTTTTGACAATATTGTCAATTAACTCCGGATCTCTCCACAGTCCAGTCACCACACACCTTCATCATCACCACCACCCTGTCGCCTCCCTTTTATATTTTAACTTTTCCTTTATCTGCAGTAGGAGGAAAGAAAACAAAACTATAAGCGAAAACGCTTAGTAAGTACTAATCTATCTCACAAAACTCAAAGTGCATAAAAGTAATGCAAAAATACTGAAACTGAAATGCTAAAACAAAGCCGCATGTACTCATGATATACAGAAATAAAACTGAATACTAAACATGCTCACTAACTGACAGGATAATAAGGAAATTAACACTGTAAGCTTAGAATTAAAGAAACTAAACTTTTATTGATTCTAAGCATAAAACTTACTTCATTTTCTTATATCCTTATTCTAGAAATTAATCTTTTAATTTCTATTTTACTTTCTTCTTCTTGTTCTTTTCTTTCTTCTTTACTTTTCTTTTCTTTTCTTTGGTTCTTCTTTGGGCCCAGGCTTAGTACCATCTTTATTTTGCGCGCTCTCTAATAGTGACTGAGGTAGCGAGCCTCTAGTCCTATGAGATAAAGACCTTGGTCTTACCAGGGCCAAGACCTTGGAATTGGTCACCTGGATTTATTTAACGACAACCTTGGAAGTCGGGTACTAGCCTCTTACTTTAATTTACTTGTTATCTCTTTTTAACTAGACTTTAGTCTTTTTCTTTACTCATGCTTCTTATAATCCTTTATTGGAGCCTATTAGAATCCTGTACGTATATCTAACAAATATGGGATTACAACTAACCAAGCATGCTATATAACAATCACACAAGGGAAGTAGATCCGAACTCTCTAAGATCATGTTATAAAATAGAGCAAAAGGAAGCAAATCTGAATTTTCTAAACATGCTATAAAATAAAGCAAAAGAGAGCTTATTTGGACTTCCTAAATATGCTGTGATAAAAGCAAAAGGAAGCTAATCTAACCTTACTAATCATGCTACAAAATAGAGCAAAAAGAAAACTAATTTGATCTCGCTAATCATGCTATAAAATGGAGCAAAAGAAACTAATTCAAACTTGCCAATCATGCTGTAAAATAGAGCAAAAGAAAGCATCTTTAAGCTTACTAATCATGCTATAAAATAGAGCAAAGAAAGCAACTTTAAGCTTACTAATCATGCTGTAAAATAAAGCAAAATCAATGCAACTTTGAGCTTCCTATACATGCTATAAAATAGGGCAAAAGAATGTAACTTTGAGCTTTCTATACATGCTGTAAAATAGGGCAAAAGAATGCAACTTTGAGCTTTCTAAACATGCTATACTAATTCTGCAAGTGAAACGGAATTTAAGAACTAATACTGCTCATGTTATTCTAATACTGCAGATGAAAACTAAACAGCAAGAGAAAAATCTAAACCTCATGCTAAATCTATTCAAATCCCTTCTTTCTTCTTTGATTCACGGCAACAAAAATAAAGGAACAAGGTTATCAGATTATAGCACACCACAGCAGCCACGCATGGGGAAACAAAAATCCAACTATGAGATGCTCATTATCAGAATTGGGAAGTCTAGACTATGTGCCAAATTCATTAAAAAAATACCATTCCCATCTTCTTATAAAACTCACGGCAACAAAACCATGTAAACCAGAAAACAGCACCTTAAATTCAGGATGGCAGCAACCAATAAAAATTGAATTACTACTTTCTTCCTTTGTGATTCATGGTTGCTAATTCAAAACAGAGAATCCTTTGCTCTGTTTGAAACTAACGAGATCTAAACCACATGCTTACCCATACCATTTATTTCCCTTATTGGAAGTACACGGCAAAACAAGGAAACAAAATCTGTAAATACTAGCAGATTCTAAGCAACCAACCACATGCTAAACAAGTAAACTAACCCTATTTCTCTTCTTTGAAATACACGGCAGCACACCAAAAACCCCCAATCTCATAGCATGCTTCGGATTCAAGAAATTCAGGAAACAAGGAAACGAAACGAAAGATCGGAGCATCTCCTACCACAGGTGAGTAGTACTTACCTAGGGTTTCCTGCACTTACAACCGGGAAGGAAGGAAGGAGGCTTTTAGGGTTCAGGCGAAGCTTCTCCGCAACTCCTTTGTGCTTCCAAGCTCCTTCCGTCGGGATGATCACGCACGATGAAGCTTGAAGATCGGCCGAAAGAGTCCTTTCGCCGGCACCGGAGAGGAACCCTAGCGTCGTCGCCTCGGTGTGCTTTCCGCACGCACAGCCGCCGCATGCGAAGGAGAGGAGGAGAGGAATTTCGAGAGGAAATCTTTAGGTTTTTCCCGGAAAATAAAAACCTAAGTTTCTTTTCTTATCCTCGGGTTATAATTATAACTATACCTTAAATATACTTCTCCCCTTCTTAAGTTAACAAAATGCCCGTAGCCCGGTTGGTTGGGCTATGTCCGGTTGGGTCAATCCGACCCGAGGTCACAGGTTCGAGTCCCACCTTCAATGATTTTTTGTCAAAACTTCTTTCTTTTTTGTAAACATACTAAACGACCTCCAAAAATTACGTAAAAATACTCTAAAAATTCCTAATAATCTCTAGAATATTTTAAAGGTATTTCCAAATATTTTTATAGACATTTGGAACTCGAAATAGGGAAAATCGGGTCGTTACAGGTTTACCCATTAATTTTATTATCTTGTCAACCTAACTTTATGACAAATAAAATTAATAGTTGGTTTTTCTTTAGTCACACAAATAATAGCAGTGACTCCGATGGGAAGGATACTATTAAATGCACCTAAGTGTATACCATTACTTGATACTTAGTCCATTAAATATGATTGTGCCCCTTCAGATGGAGAAGATCATACAAACCTAAATAATTTCCTATAATCATCCATAAAGGGAGTTTGATCCAGTGATCCGCAAACAAACTCATCCGATGTGGAGGATGGCACTCAAAGCCAACGTGCAAGTTTGAATGCATCACTTACAAACCAGTAATAGAGACAAATGCATCACTTACAAACCAGTAATAGAGACCGTGGATACGATCCTTTTCTGTTGTAGCGTCTATCTTGCTTCCTTTTCTGTTGCGCTTCTAGTCCTCAAATAGCACCACGCCTCGCAAGGATACGATCCGCGACAAAAATAAAGTTTTATATTTATCGATCTTATATTCCACAAGGGAATGTACATGTAATCTAGATCGAACAGAATGTAAAATCCTAAAACTAATACAACTCCTGCTGTATTTAATAATTACAATCATGCACACACATAAAATGCCCTCGACATGCCCGAGGGTCCAAATCACACACAAACACAATAGGGATATAATAGTTGAAACTAGGATGCCTGCAACCACAGAGTTAATCTATTTGTACATCCTACTATTATCGTGCCTAAATTTATGTATGAAAAGTACATAATTTAACTAAAAACCAAACACACAGAAGTAGAAAACTAGCTCTGATACCAAATGTTGGTGCTACTCAGAATTCCATTCTGTTTCCCTTGTACAAAAATTTGTACAAGCACAGAACTTTTCGTAGCAACCCATGTGCTTTTCAGAAGTTAAACTTGGATTGCAAATGAAACTTAACATTATTAATCTAAGTTCAACCCATGTGATCATCAGAAGTTAAACCATATTACAGAAGTTGATTAAATATCTATTTCAAGGATTGGCTTCCAGGTCGTTGGCGAGGCACTCGGCTTTCTTGGGTATGGGATCATCCACCACTTCCTAGTCAAAGCATTTCAAATAAATTGAATATTTAAACTCCATACAGTAAAACCTAGGTTAAACTACAGAGACCTCAATCAAAGCACAAGATCGCTAGCATCTTGTGTTGGTATTTCAGGATCCATACAAAGGGAAAATAAACTAATACACAGCGGAAACAATTAACTAGTTATACCTTTCTTTGTAGCTTAAAAACCTCTTGATCTTCTGCTGTATTCCTCTCCTCCTCTTAGACGTTGTGTGGGCGATGATCTACCAAGATGCAAAACCTGTTGGTTGCTACTTGGAATATCGTACTGGTTTCCCTATACAAAAATTTTGTACAAGTCCCGAACCTTTCCTAACAACCTATTATGTTCTTTAGAAATTAAATTTGGAATCGCAAACAGAACTTAACATTATTGATTACAAGTTTAACTTATCTATTCTTAGAGGTTTAGATTTGGATCGCAAACGATGCTTAACATTATTAATCCAAATCCACCCATGTTACAAAATTGATTAAATATTTATTTCAAAGATCAGCTTCCAGGTTAAATATGGCGAGGCATAAGGCCTTCTTGGGTATGGGAACATCCACTACTTCCTAGACAAAGTCTTTCAACGAAATTCAATATTTAATCTCCTTATAGTAACCTTAGGTTTAACCACTAAGAACAATCGAATCACAAGATCGAAAAACAAAATAAACACAAAATTGAATCATAAATTCAAAACCTAGAATCGTTAGCCTCTTGTGTTTATATTTCAAAATCCATACAAAGAAAACTAGTATGATGCGGAATAAGACAACTAGTTATATCTTTCTTTGTAGCTAAAGACCTCTTAATCTTTTATTGTATTCCTCTCCTTCTCTTGGGCGTCGTGTGGGTGATGATCAACCAAGATAAATTTCACCAAGACCACTTCTTCTTCTCCAACACTCTTGAGTCATCAAGGGATGCCAAAATAGGAAATTTCCTTCCTCTTCTTCTCCTCCAAACAACCGGCCACCAAGTGTATCTCCTCTTCTTCTTCTTCCTATCTAAGCAACCGGCCACAAGATGCCGCCGGCCCTAAGGAAGCAAAAGAGGAGACAAGAGGTAATGGTGCTACCGGCCACAAAAGAAGAAAACAAAGAGAAGGAAGAGATGCAATGGTCGGCCACCAAGGAAGAGAGGAGCATGAAGGGGCCGGCCACACCAAGGAAGAGAGGAAAAAGAATAATGTATCTCATGAGGCACCCTCTCTCTCTCTTTTATAATCCTTGGTCTTGGAAAAAAAGAAAATTTTAATAACAATTAAAATCTCTCTCTTTTAATTTTCCTATTGTACATGGCAATAAAGGAAAGTTTTAAAATTAATCTCTCTCTTTTAAAACATGTAGACAACTATAAAAAAAGAAAGATTAATTAAAACTTCTTTTTTTAAAACATGGTTACAAAAAAGGAAAGTTTTATCAAAAATTAAAATCTCTCTTTTAATCATTATAAATAACTACAAATAAAGAAAGATTTTAACAAAATTAAAATCTCTCTTTAATCTTTTGTAGATAGATATAAAAGGAAAGATTTTAAAATTTTAAAACTCTCTTTTAAAACCATGAGGATGGCTATAAAAGGAAAATTAAAATCTTTCTTTTAACCATTATAGATAACTACAAAAAAAGAAAAGATTTTAGCAAAATAGAATCTCACTTTTAACCATTGTAGATAACTACAAAAAAGGAAAGATTTTAACAAAATAAAATATTCCTTTTAACCATTATAGAAAACTACAAATAAGGAAAGATTTTAACAAAATAAAATCTCTCTTTTAACCATTGTAGATAACTATAAAAAAGGAAAGATTTTAACAAAATAAAATCTCTCTTTTAACCATTGTAGATAACTACAAATAAGGAAAGATTTTAACAAAATTTTGTTTTAAACAAAACTTCATTTTCCTTTTATTCTCCATGTTGCCGTCCCCTAAGCTTGGGCACCAAGCTATGGTCGGCCACTCTTGGTTTCCAAGCTCATGCTTGGTCGGCCCCTTGCTCCAAGCAAGGTTGTGTCTGACTCATTACTTGGATAAGAAGTGGACTTAGTGGAAACAAGGTTTTATAGAGGCTACAACAGGGACCGAGAGGAGAAATTGATTTTGGTCTCCTGATGAGCCTGAGCTTCCTATGTTCGCCCCGAACACCCAACTCAAGTTCATCAATAATAACTCATACCACTAAATAGTTATTATTGAATTACCGCACCAATTCCAAATTATATTATGGGCTCCTTCTTATTATGAGTGCATTAATCTCCCTGTGTTTAAGATATAGAATGTCCACTAATTAAATGAGTTACTTACAACTCACTTAATTAATATCTAGCTCCCAGAGTAGTACCACTCAACTTCATTATCATGCCGGACTAGGTCCACCTGCAGGGTTTACATGTCAATCTTTATGAGCTCCTCAAGGAGACATCATCAACCTAGATTACTAGGACACAGTTTCATTCTATAATCAACAACACACCATATAAATAATATCATTTCCAAACTTATCGGGTCTATTGATTTAATGAGCTAAATCGCACCCATTGATAAATTAAAGAAATAAATATTAAATATACGTGCTTGTTATTATATCATGATTAAGAGCACGTACTTCCATAATAATAGAGGTTTTATTTTCCTTTATAGTCAGTATAAAAGAAACTACCTCAAATGGTCCTATTCAATACCCTCATAGTGTACTAGTGTAATTTTATAGTCTAGATAAACTAATACCAAATTACACTACAACCACTCCAATGGTTTGTCCATTCCATCTTGGTTGTGAGCTACTATTTATAATTTATAAGGATATGATAACATGATCTTCTGTGTGTCTCCTCACACCATGTTATCTACAATATAAATTAAATGGACAACTACACTTAGCATAAATGTAGACATTTGACCAATGTGATTCTTATTCCTAAATAAATGTTCATACAAAAAGCTAGGCTTTAAGTATACATTCCAACAATCTCCCACTTATACTAAAAGACTATGCTGCCATATACCCTGCCATACATCTAATTCCCAACCCCTCAACATGCCCATCAAAGGTTCTTGCCTTAAGGGCCTTAGTGAAAGGATCTTCCAGGTTATCATCTGATGCAATCTAGGCGACAACAACTTCTCCTCGTTTATACGATGTCTCGTATTAGGTGGTACTTGCGCTCAATGTGTTTACTTGCCTTATGGACTCATGGTTCCTTCGAGTTTACTACTGCACCACTATTATCACAATAAATAATTTTTGGGTAAACCAGGAATCATATCTAAGTTCATCATAAAGTTTCTAAGCCATATGGCTTTTATGGCTGCCTCAGAGGCTGCCATATACTCAGCTTCCATAGTGGAGTCCAAAAAAGCACCTATGTTTAACACTCCTCCATAGTTATGGCTTCACCTCATAAAGTAAATACAAAACCCCGAGGTTGACTTACTATTGTACCTATCAGATTGGAAGTCTGAATCCGTGTAACCCACAGGGAGGAAATCATTTACCTTTGTAAACTAGCATATAATCTCTAGTCCTTCTCAGGTACTTTAATATATGTTTTACGGCAGTCCAATGTCTCTGTTCTAGATTACTTTGATGTCTTCTAACCATGCCCTTCGTAAAATAGATATCTGGTCTTGTGCATCACATAACATACATTAGGGTTCCTACAGCATAAGGAACTGCCTTCATTTCTTCTATCTCTTTTGATGTCTTCTGAGACATCTCTTTAGATAAAGATACTCCATGTCTAAAAGGTAGAAAACCTTTCTTAGAGTCTTGCATGCTAAAACGAGCTAGGATAGTATCGATATATGATGCTTGGGATAAGCACAACATTCTTTTCTTGTGATCCCTTATCGCTTTTATCCCAAGAATATGTGCGCATTCTCCTAGGTCCTTCATATTGAATTGCTTGGACAATCATACCCTTACTTCCGACAACACTTTGATATTGTTTCCAACTATCAAAAATGTCATCTATGTATAGTACAAGAAATTCCACCACGTTTCCCTCACACTTCTTGTATACACAAGACTCATCCAGACACTGAATAAATCCATAAGACTGGATTACAACCGGATGTTCCAAGACCTTGAAGCTTGCTTCAGTCCATAGACCGATTGAGCTTACATACAAGATGCTCTTTGCCCTTTACAATGAATCCCTCTGGTTGCTTCATATGGATATTTTCTTCAAGACTTCCATTAAGAAAAGTTGTCTTGACATCCATTTGCTAAATCTCATAATCCATATGAGCAGCAATAGATAAAAGATTCTGGATAGACTTAAGCATGGCTACTGGTGAAAAGGTTTCCTAATAATCGATACCCTTTTTCAACAAGCCTTGCTTTAAAGGTTTCCACCTTCCCATCTGTCCCTCTTTTTCTTTTGTAGACCTATTTACACCCTATGGCTTTTACACCATTTGGTGGTTCTATAAGCTCCCAGACTTACATAGATTCTATTGCTCTTTGCCAAGATGCTGCATCTTTATCTTGGAGTGTTTCGTCATATGTCCGAGGATCAGGTTCATGTTCACCAGGGATCAAGTCCAAAGACTCTCCCAAAACATGAATCTTTCAGGTTGCCTAACAACCCTCCCACTACGACAAGGCACCGTCTGTCATTTGTGACACGTGTTGTAGTTTCTTATGGTATCTCATCTTGTACTGTTGGTACTAGATTAGACGTGTCCTTAATTATTTCCTTAAGAATAATTTTACTCATAGGCTCGTGGTTTATAACATAGTCCTCTTCTAAAAATCAGGCATTGGTTCCAACAATGACCTTCTGATCTTTAGGACTATAAAATAAACCACCTTTCGTTTATCTAGGATAACCCACAACCAAGTGAACTTCTATACGTGATCAGTGTCTCCCTTCAGTACATGTGCTGAACTATCCCAAATCCAAATATGCTTCAGATTAGACTTACGTCCATTCTACAATTCTATGAGAGTAGAGGGTACTAACTTAGAAGGTACTATGTTCATTGTCGTTTCTAGAGTATATCCCTTCAACAAATTTGGTAATTCTTAATAACTCATCATTGATCTAACTATTTCCATAAGAGTCCAATACCTTCATTTTGCCACACAATTCTGTTGGGGTGTACAAGGTGCAGTCAGTTGGGATTGAATCCCGACTTCTGATAAGTGACTCCTAAATTCTCCTAAGAGGTACTCGCCACTTCGATCAGACCATAGTGTCTTGATACTTTTACCATGACGTTTCTTCACATCAGTCTTGTACTCATGAACTTATCAAAGCACTCAGACTTACGGTGTGTCAAGTAAATGTACCCGTATCTCGAATAGTCGTCTATAAAAGAGATGAAATATTTGAAACCACCTCTTGCCTGGATAGTCATAGGTCCACACAAATCAGAATAAACCAATACCAACACATCTTTGGCTCTATACCCCTTAGACTTAAAAGGCCTCTCGGTCATTTTTCCTTCCAAGTAAGACTCATAGGTTGGAAAGTTTTCCATCACCAATGAATCCAAAAGTTCATCGGTTATTATCCTTTGAATCCTACTCAAGTTAATATAACCTAGTCTTAGATGCCAAAGATATGATTGGTTCATTTCCGAAGGTTGTTTTCTCTTATTAGAGTTAGAAGATGTGTTATTAATTTCTATTTGTTGCATCGTGGGAGTTATTGGATTTAGAATATATAAATTGTCAACCAACGTACCAGAACAGATAACTTCCCTATTTTTCTTGATAACAACTTTGTTATCAAAAGAGACAGAATATCAAGTTCTTTGAATAGTTTAGAAACTGAAATCAAGTTCTTTCTAAAACTTGGTACGTGAAGATAATTTCTCAAAATCCATGTTTCATTCCTATCAGAGGATAAACATCTCCCACTACAACAGTTGCTACTCTTGCAGCAGTGCCCATGTAGACGGTGATTTCCCCTTCATATAATTGTCGGGTTTTCTGGAACCCCTACAATGAATTGCAGACATGATCAGTGGCTCCCATATCTACTCACCCGGTACTGATAGATAACACCACTAAACATGTTTCAACAACTAATGAAATACACCTTTATTGTTCTCATTTCTGAGAGGGCATCCCACCTTAGTGTCCAAGTTTTGTTTCCAATCTCTATAATTGGGACTAGTAAGTGTATTCTCTAACATCTAGGGGATTGAAAAATATTTGAAATCCTAAGAATCACAAAAATATTTGGTCAAGACCAACATCTCAAAATCTCCATGAATTTTGTATGCCACGTTAGTGTGGACGTATACAAATTCAAACATTTGTAAGAGGAGATTTTATCCATTAATTTTATTATCTTGTCAACCTATCTTTATGATAAATAAAATTAATAGTTGGTCTACCTTCGATCAAATATTTGGTCAAAACTTTAGAATTTAAAATAATATTGATTCCTCAAAACAATATCATTTAAATTCACCAACACCTCAAACACCATGAATTTTGTATGTCACATTAGTGTGGACATATACAAAATCAAACATTTGTAAGAGGAGGGTTTTACCCATTAATTATCTTGTCAACCTAACTTTATGACAAATAAAATTACCTCAAACACCGTGAATTTTGTATGTCACGTTAGTGTGGACATATACAAATTAAAACATTTGTAAGAGGGGGTTTTACCCATTAATTTTATTATCTTGTCAACCTAGTTTTATGACAAATTAATAGTTGGTTTTGCTTCGGTCACACATATAATAGCAGTGACTCCGTTGGGGAGGATACTATTAAATGTGTCTAAGTGTATACCATTACTTGATACTAAGTCCATTAAATAGAATTGTGCCCCTTCAGTTGGAGAAGATCACACACATCCTAAATAATTTCCTATAATCATCCAATAAGGAAGTTTGATCTAGTGATCCACAAACAAACTCATCCGTTGTGGAGGAAGGCACTCAGAGCCGACACGCAAGTTTGTTTGCATCACTTACAAACCAGTAATGGAGACCGTAGAATTTATTTAAAATCCCTCTCCACTTAGTTATTTAAAATGAGGAATTTTATCACGCAAGCACACATACACACATCACAGCAAATAAAAGCAATAAATATGGAAAAATAAATTTCCAACTATTTTGGCCTCTTCCATCATTATCCTTCGTGTGACGCCAGCCCTAGTAGTCGTCAACTCTAGCCGCCAGTCCTTGGGCTCATGTCATCGTGTCCATCGAGCTTCCTTTTCCGCTACGCCTCTGGTCCTCCAATAGTACCACGCCTCACAAGGATACGATCCGCGACAAAAATAAAATTTTACATTTATCGATCCTATATTCCACGAAGGAATGTACATATAATCTAGATTGAATAATAATATAAAATCCTAATAACTAATACATCTCCTGCTGTATTTAATATTACAATCATGCACGCACACATAAAATGCCCTCGACATGTCCGAGGGTCTAATCACACACAAACACATTAGGGTCATAATAGTTGGATCTAGGATACCTGCAACCACAGAGTTAATCTATTTGCATATCCTCCTATTATCAGGCCTAAATTATGTATGACATGTGCATAATTAAACTGAAAACCAAATACACAGAGGCAAAGTCCTAGCTCTGATACCAATTGTTGATTGTTACTCGAAATATCGTATTAGTTCCCCTGTACAAAAATTTTGTACAAATCCCGAACCTTTCCTAACAACCTATTGTGTTCTTTAGAAATTAAATTTGGAATCGCAAATAGAACTTAACATTATTGATTCCAAGTCAAAATTATATATTATTAGAGGTTTAGATTTGGATCACAAACGATGCTTAACATTATTAATCCAAATCCACCCATGTTACAAAGTTGATTAAATATTTATTTCAAGGATCGTCTTCCAATATAAACATGGCTAGGCACTAGGCCTTTTTGGGTATGGGATCATCCACCACTTCCTAGACAAAGTCTTTC
The DNA here is from genome assembly GCF_018446385.1 of Zingiber officinale. Lineage (NCBI taxonomy): Eukaryota > Viridiplantae > Streptophyta > Magnoliopsida > Zingiberales > Zingiberaceae > Zingiber > Zingiber officinale. Next base: position 87,809,627 of record NC_056000.1, on the reverse strand, counting down.
AACGAAATTCAATATTTAATCTCCTTATAGTAACCTTAGGTTTAACCACTAAAAACAATCGAATCACAAGATCGAAAAACAAAAGAAACACAAAATTGAATCATAAATTCGAAACCTAGAATCGTTAGCCTCTTGTGTTTGGTATTTCAAAATTCATACAAAGAAAACTAGTATGATGCAGAATAAGACAACTAGTTATACCTTTCTTTGTAGCTAAAGACCTCTTGATCTTCTATTGTATTCCTCTCCTTCTCTTGGATGTCATGTGGGCGACGATCTACCAAGATAAATTCCACCGGGACCACTTCTTCTTCTCCAAGACTCTTGAGCCATCAAGAGATGTCAAAATAGGAAATTTCCTTCCTCTTCTTCTCCTCCAAACAACCGGCCACCAAGTGCATCTCCTCTTCTTCTTCTTCCTATCTAAGCAACCGGCCACAAGGACTAAGGAGACCTTGATGCCGCCGGCCCTAAGGAAGCAAAAGAGGAGACAAGAGGTAATGGTGCCGCCGGCCACAAAAGAAAAAAACAAAGAGAAGGAAGAGATGCAATGGCCGACCACCAAGGAAGAGAGGAGCATGAAGGGGTCGGCTACACCAAGGAAGAGAGGAAAAAGAATAAGGGTTGTATCTCATGAGGCACCCTCTCCCTCTCTTTTATAATCGTTGGTCTTGGCAAAAGAAAATTTTAATAACAATTAAAATCTCTCTCTTTTAATTTTCCTATTGTACATGACAATAAAGAAAAGTTTTAAAATTAATCTCTCTCTTTTAAAACATGTAGACAACTACAAAAAATGAAAGATTAATTAAAACTTCTCTTTTTAAAACATGGTTACAAAAAAGGAAAGTTTTATCAAAAATTAAAATATCTCTTTTAATCATTATAGATAACTACAAATAAGGAAAGATTTTAACAAAATTAAAATCTCTCTTTAATCTTTTGAAGATAGCTATAAAAGGAAAGATTTTAAAATTTTAAAACTCTCTTTTAAAACCATAAGGATGGATATAAAAGGAAAATTAAAATCTTTCTTTTAACCATTATAGATAACTAAAAAAAAGAAAATATTTTAACAAAATAGAATCTCTCTTTTAACCATTGTAGATAACTACAAAAAAGGAAAGAGTTTAATAAAATAAAATCTCTCTTTTAACCATTGTAGATAACTATAAATAAGGAAAGATTTTAACAAAATAAAATCTCTCTTTTAACCATTATAGATAACTACAAAAAAGGAAAGATTTTAACAAAATAAAATCTCTCTTTTAACCATTGTAGATAACTACAAATAAGGAAAGATTTTAACAAAATTTTGTTTTAAACAAAACTTCATTTTCCTTTTATTCTCCATGTCCCCGGCCCCTTAGCTTGGGCACCAAGCTATGGTCGGCCACTCTTGGCTTCCAAGCTCATGCTTGGCTGGCTCCTTGCTCCAAGCAAGGTTGTGTCTGACTCATTACTTGGATAAGAAGTGGACTTAGTGGATACAAGGTTTTATACAGGCTACAACAGGGACCGAGAGGAGAAATTGGTTTTGGTCTCCTGATGAGCTTGAGCTTCCTGTGTTCGCCTTGAACACCCAACTCAAGTTCATCAATAATAACTCATACCACTAAATAGTTATTATTGAACTATCGCACCAATCTCAAATTACATTATAGGCTCCTTCTTATTATGAGTGCATTAATCTACCTGTGTTTAAGATATAGAATGTCCACTAATTAAATGAGTTACTTACAACTCACTTAATTATTATCTAGATCCTAAATTAGTACCACTCAACTTCATTATCATGTCAGATTAGGTCTACCTACAGGGTTTATTAGAGTGTATACTAAAAGCTTAGTTTCTGTAAACATTTATTTTTGAAATAAAAGAATCACATTAGTCAAATGTCTATATTTATTTGTTGAATATAGTTGTTCAGTTAATTTATAAAGTAGATAACATGGTGTGTGGTGTCACACACAAAAGATCATGTTATCAGCTCTTTATAAATTATAAACAGTTGCTCATGACTAAGATAAAAAGGAACAAACCATTAGTATAGTCGTAGTGTAATTAGGTATTAGTTTATCTTGACTAATAAATTATACTAGCACACTCTAAGTGTATTGAGTAAGACCATTTTAGATAAGTTCATTTTATACTGACTTAATAAAAGAACTAGACCTTAGTTATTATGGAAGTGTGTACTCTTAATCCTAATATAATAACAAGCACATATATTTAGTATTTATTTCTTTAACTTATGGAAAGGTGAGATTTAGCTTGATAAATCAATAGGCCCGATAAGTTGGGAAATGATATTACTTATAGTGTGTGTTGTTGATTATAGAAGGAAACTGTGTCCTAGTTATCTAGGTTGAGAATGTCCCCAAAGGAGCTCATAAGGATTGTCATGTTAAACCCTGCAGGTGGACTTTGTCCGACATGACAATGAAGTTGAGTAGTACTACTCTTGGAGCTAGATATTAATTAAGTGAGTTGTCAGTAACTTACTTAATTAGTGGGCATTCGTTATCTTAAACACAGGGAGACTAACACACTCATGATAAGAAGGAGCCCATAATGTAATTTTGGATTGGTGCGGTAGTGCGATAATAACTCTCTAGTTGAATGAGTTATTATCGATGAACTTTTGTTGTGTGTTCGAGGAGAACATGGGATACTCAAGCTCATCGAAAGGCCAAAACCAATTTCTCCTCTAGGTCCCTGTCGTAGCCTCATTAAACCCTCAAATCCATCCAAAGAAAGGCCCATCTTGGTGTCCAAGAAGGGGGCCAGTCCATTTCTTGGTGACCAAGCAATGGTCGACCACATCTCCTCTTAAAAGGTCAGCCCTTTGCTTGGTGCCCAAGCATGTAGGGGTCGGCCACAATAATTTAAACAAGGAGGGGTGTTTTAAATTTTTAAAATCTTCTCTTTGTAGAAAACTACAAGTTTTAAAAGAGAGAATTTAAATTTAAAAACTTTCCTTATTTGAATTAGGCCACATGTTTTAAAAGAAAGTTTAAATGGTTTAAGAAAAAAAGTAAGTGAAGTTTTAAATTTTAAATTTTCTATCACCATGTTAAAAAAGGAAATTTTATAAGAGAAGTTTTAAATTTTAAAACATGGTTTTAATTTTTTAAAACTTTCCTTTGTTTAACTCCTACTTTAGGAAATTAGAAGAGAGCTTGTAAAATTTTATAAGGGCTTATAAAATTTTATAAAAAAATGTTATTCTTTTTCCTTGATGAGGTGGTCGGCCACCTTGCTTGGTGCCCAAGCAAGGGGCCAGCCAATAGGATTAAACCCAATCAATGATTGGTGATTAGTTCAATCAAGAGGTAAGAAAAGGAAAAATAAAAAGGGAAAAGGAAAACTAGAGGAAGATTTTAATTTTTGTAAAAGTCTTTCCTTATTTGCCTTGGGCAAGTAATATAAAAGAAGGGGGAGGGGAGGCATCATGATACAACAATTCTTATTCTCTTGCTTGGAGATCTTGGTGTGGTCGGCCCCTCTCTCCCTCTCCTTTCCCTTGCTCTCTTTTCCTTGGTGGTGGTGGTGGCCTAATATTAGAGGAGGAAGAAGAAAGCTCTTTGGGTGGTGTTCATCTTGGAGGATCATCACCCACACGACGTCCAAGGCGAGGTGAGGAATACGGTAGAAGATCTCGAGGTCATTAGCTTGCAAAGAAAAGGTATAATTAGCAATTGTTTCCCGCATCATGCTAGTTATTTTTCTTTGTATGAATTCCAAACACAAGAGACATTAGATCTAGTTTTTCGAATTAGTAATTCGTGTTTGTGTTTTTCTTTGTTTTTCGAATTTGTGATTCGATTGTTCTTTTTGGTTAAACCTAAAGTTATATAAGGAAATTAAATATTAGCTTTCCTTAAAAGGCTTTGTCTAGGTGGTGGTGGATGCTCCCATACCCAAGAAGGTCATGTGCCTCGCCATGCAGTCTTGGAAACTAATTTTGGAAATTAATATTTAATTAAATTTATAACGTAGGTGGATTTGAATCAATAGTGTTAAGTTTCGCTTGCGATGCAAGTCTAAACCATTAAAAACAGATAAGTTAAATTTGGAATCAATAATGTTAAGTTCCGTTTGTGATTCCTAACTTAACTTCTAAAGAACACAATAGGTTATTTAAGGAAATGTTCGACACTTGTACAAAATTTTTGTACAGTGGAACCGGTACGATTTTCCTAGGACTAACCAATAATTGGTATCAGAGCTAAGGTTTGCCTCTGTATGTTTTGGTTTTCAAATTAATTATGCACATGTCATACATAATTTAGGCAGGATAATAGTAGGATGTGCTAACTTTGTGGTTGCAGGCTCCAACTATTATGGCATTTAGATATTGTGTGTGATTGGACCCTTGGACATGTCAAGGGCATTATTTTGTGTGCATGATTGTATGTATCAAATACAGCAGGAGCTGTATTATTTTTAAAATTTTATTTTTTGTTCGATCTAGAATACATGTACATTCCTTTATGGAATATAGGATCGATATATGTAAAATTCTATATTTGTCGTAGATCGTATGTTTGCGAGGCATGGTGCTATTGGAGGATCAGAGGCGCAGCGGAATAAGAAGCAAGATAGATGCGACAACTCAACCCGATGGTGGTGGCTAAAGATGGCAGCAACTAGGGTTGGAACATACTGAAGATAGTGATGGAAAAAGCCATAATAGTTGAAAAATTAATTTCCAAATTTATTGCTTTTATTTACTGTGATGTTTATATGCATGTGATGTATGCTAGCGTAGGTTAAAATCCTCATTTTTAAATAACTAAGTGGAAGAGGAATTTTAATAAATTCCACGGTCTCCATTACTGGTTTTATAAGTGATACAAACAAACTTGCGTGTTGGCTCTAAGTGCCTTCCTCCATATCGGATGAGTTTGTTTGTGGATCACTAGAACAAACTTCCATATTGGATGACTATAGGAAATTAATTAAGAGCGGAGATCTTCCCCATCGGAAGGGGCACAATCTTATTAATGGACTAAGTGTCAAGTAATGGTATACACTTAGGCACGTCTAATAGTATCCTCCCCATCGGAGTCACTGCTATTATTTGTGTGACCGAAGGAAAACTAGCTATTAATTTTATTTATCATAAAGTTAGGTTGACAAGAATAAAATTAATGGGTAAAACCTCCTCTTACAAATGTTTGTTTTTGTATACGTCCACACTATCGTGGCATGCAAAATTCACGGTGATTTGAGGTATTGGTTAATTTAAAATAGTATTGTTTGAGGAATCAATATTATTCTAAATTTAGAGTCTTGACCAAAGTTTATTTTTGTGATTCTTAGGATGACTTTCAACCCACTAGCCATTATTCTGAAAGAGAATAGACTTACTGGTCCAAACTACATAGATTGGAAAAGAAACCTGGATATTGTCTTAACTGCTGAAAGCTATAAGTTTGTACTGTCAGAGGCATGCCCAGAAACACCTAACAATCATTCTACCCCAGAGGAGATTGAATATCATAAGAGATGGGTAAAGGCAGATGAGATGGTGCGGTGTTACATTTTGGCTTCAATGTCAAATGTATTGCAACATCAGCATCAGGACTTACCAACGGCTTATGATATAATGAACAATCTCAAAGAACTTTTTTGGCACCAGAGTCAGACTACTAGGCAAGAGGCAATGAGAAAGCTAATTACAGCCACCATGTCTGAGGGGACACCCGTAAGGGATCATATCCTCAAAATGATGGCTTATCTGAACGAAATACAAGTCCTTGGAGGAGAAATCGATGGGGAAACCCAGGTCGATATAATTCTCCAAACGCTACCCAGGAGTTTTGAGCAATTCCGCCTGAACTATAACATGAACATAAGGGAGTATACATAGGTGGAACTTCTGACAGAACTACAGGCAGCAGAAGGTATATTTCGTCACAGTTCTCAGATTCACTATGCTGAAAATGGTTCTACTTCTAAGTCTAAAGGCAAGAAGAAGAAGAAACAGGTCTTTTCAACAAAGAAGGTGAATAAACCTCAGGGTACAGGACAAAAAGCTGGAATGAAGTAGCTGAACGGCAAGTGCTTCATCTGCAAGTAGTCGGGACATTGGAAGGCGGACTGTCCTCGTAGGAATCAGAACAATAAAGGTATATCTCATGCTCTAGTAGTTGAAACATGTTTAGCGGTGTTATCTACCAGCACCTGGTGTGTAGATACGGGATCCACTGATCATGTCTGCAATTCTTTGCAGGGGTTCTAGGAAACCCAATGACTATTTGAAGGAGAGATAATCGTTTACATGGGGAATGCTACTAAGGTGGCGGCTGTTGCAGTGGGAGACGTCTACTTACCTTTTAGGAATAGAAATTTGGTTTTAAGAAATTGTCTTTATGTACCCAGTTTTAGAAAGAATTTAATTTCAGTTTCTAAACTGTATTTGGATGGATATTCTGTTTCTTTCAGTAACAATGTAGTTATAAAAAGAAATAGAGTTATTATCTGTTCTGGTGCATTAGTTGGTAATTTATATATATTAAATCTAATTTCTCCCATAAAGCAACAAATGGAAATTAATAACACATCTTCTAACTCTAATAAGAGAAAAGAACCTTCGAAGATGAACCAAGCATATCTTTGGCATCTAAGACTTGGTCATATTAACTTAAGTAGGATTCAAAGGCTTATAGCCGATGGACTCTTGGGTACATTAGAGTTGGAAAATTTTCCAACCTGTGAATCTTGCTTGGAAGGTAAAATGACCAAGAGACATTTTAAGGCCAAGGGGTATAGAACCAAAGATGTGTTAGAACTGGTTCATTCTGATTTGTGTGGTCCTATATCTATCCAGGCAAGAGGTGGTTTCGAATACTTTGTCTCTTTTATAGACGATTATTCAAGATACGGATACATTTACTTGATGCGCCGCAAGTCTAAGTGCTTTGATAAGTTCAAAGAGTACAAGGCTGATGTGGAGAAACATCTTGGTAAAAGTATCAAAACACTACGGTCTGATCGTAGTGGCGAATACCTCTTGGGAGAGTTTAGGAATTACTTATCAGAGGCCGGGATTCAATCCCAGTTGTCTGCACCTGGTACACCCCAACAAAATGGTGTGGCAGAACGAAGGAATAGGACTCTTATGGAGATGGTTACATAGATGATGAGTTATTCAGAATTACTAAATTCATTTTGGGGATATGCTCTGGAAACAGCAGCGCACATTCTGAACTTAGTACCTTCTAAATCAGTACCTTCTACTCCCACAGAATTGTGAAATGGGCGAAGCCCAGTCTAAGACATATTCGAATTTGGGGTAGTCCAGCACATGTGCTGAAAGCAAATGCTGATAAGTTAGAATCTCGTACAGAAGTTCGCGTGTTTGTGGGTTATCTTAGAGGAACGAAAGGTGGTTTATTTTATAGTCCTAAAGACCAGAAGGTCATTGTTAGCACCAATGCCTAGTTTTTAGAAGAAAACTATATAATAGACCACAAGCCCAAAAGTAAAATGTTCTAGAAGAAATGAGAGAGGACATGTCTACTTCAGTACCAACAGTACAAGATGAAATACCACAAGAGACTGCAACATGTGTCACATAACCAGAGACAGTGCCTCGTCGTAGTGGGAGGGTTGTAAGGTAACCTGAGATATTCATGTTTTTGGGAGAGTCTTCAGACTTAATTCCGGGTAAACATGAACTCGATCCCCGAACATATAACGAAGCACTCCAAGATATAGATGCAGTATCTTGGCAAAAGGCAATGAATTCCGAAATAGAGTCTATGTATTCTAATAAGGTTTGGGAGCTTGTAGAACCACCAGATGGTGTAAAAGTTGTTGGATGCAAATGGATCTACAAAAGGAAAAGAGGGACAAACGGGAAGGTAGAAACCTTCAAGGCAAGGCTTGTTGCGAAAGGGTATACTCAGAAAGAGAGAATCGATTATGAGGAGACTTTTTCGCCGGTAGCTATGCTAAATTCTATCCGGATACTCTTATCCATTACTGCTCATATAGATTATGAGATTTGGCAAATGGATGTCAAGACAACTTTTCTTAATGGAAATCTTGAAGAAAACATCCATATGAAACAACCAGAAGGCTTCATTGAAAAAGGCAAAGAGCATCTAGTGTGCAATCTCAATCGGTCCATTTATGGACTGAAGCAAGCTTCAAGATCTTGGAACATCCGGTTTAATGAAGTAATCCAGTCATATGGATTTATTCAGTGTCCGGATGAGTCTTGTGTATATAAGAAGTGTAACGAAAACGTGGTGGTATTTCTTGTACTATATGTAGATGATATTTTGTTAATTGGCAACAATGTTAAGGTATTATCGGACGTAAGGGTATGGTTGTCCAAATAATTTGATATGAAGGACTTAGGAGAATGTGCACACATTCTTGGGATCAAAGTTATAAGGGATCGCAAGAAAAGAATGTTGTGCCTATCTCAAGCTTCATATATAGATGAAATCCTTGCTCGTTTTAACATGCAGAACTTCAAGAAAGGTTTCTTACCTTTTAGGCATGGAGTAGCCTTATCTAAAGAGATGTCTCCGAAGACATCAAAGGAGATAGAGGATATGAAGGCAGTTCCTTATGCTTCGGCTGTAGGAAGCCTTATGTATGCAATACTGTGTACGAGACCTGATATCTATTTAGTCGTGGGCATGGTTAGCAGATATCAAAGTAACCCTGGACAAGGACATTGGACTTCTGTAAAGCATATATTGAAGTACCTGAGAAAGACTAGAGATTATATGCTAATTTACCAAGCAGACGATTTGCTCCCTATGGGTTACACAGATTCGAATTTCCAATCAGATAGGGACAACAGTAAGTCTACATCAGGCTATGTGTTTACTTTAGGAGGTGGAGCCATTGCATGGAGGAGTGTTAAGAAGAAATGCGTTTCAGACTCAACCATGGAAGCTGAGTATGTGGCAGCCTCTGAGGTAGCCAAAGAAGTTGTATGGCTCAGGAACTTTCTAATGGACTTAGATGTGATTCCTGGTTTGCACAAAATCATCACAATTTATTGCGATAATAGCGGTGCAGTTACAAACTCGAAGGAACCACGAGCCCATAAGGCGAGTAAACATATAGAGTGCAAGTACCACCTGATACGAGACATCATCAAGCGAGGAGAAGTTGTCGTCGCCAAGATTGCATCAGCAGATAACCTGGCAGATCCTTTCACTAAGGCCCTTCCGGCGAAAGTTTTTGATCGGCATGTGGAAGGGATGGGAATCAGATATATGGCAACAGATATGGCGGCTTAGTCTTTTAGTATAAGTGGGAGATTGTTAGAGTGTATACTAAAAGCTTAGTTTTTGTAAACATTTATTTTTGAAATAAAAAAATCACATTGGTCAAATGTCTATATTTATTTATTAAATATAATTGTTCAATTAATTTATAAAGTAGAAAATATGGTGTGTGGTGTCACACACAGAAGATCATGTTATCAGCTCTTTATAAATTATAAATAGTTGCTCACGACTAAGATGGAAAGGAACAAACCATTAGTATAGTCGTAGTGTAATTAGGTATTAGTTTATCTTGACTAATAAATTACACTAGTACACTCTAAGTGTATTGAGTAGGACCATTTTAGGTAAGTTCTTTTTATACTGACTTAATAAAAGAACTAGACCTTAGTTATTATGGAAGTGTGTACTCTTAATCCTAATATAATAACAAGCACATATATTTAGTATTTATTTCTTTAACTTATCAAAGGGTGAGATTTAGCTTGAAAAATCAATAAGTCTGATAAGTTGGGAAATGATATTACTTATAGTGTGTGTTGTTGATTATAGAAGGAAACTGTGTCCTAGTAATCTAGGTTGAGAATGTCCCCAAGAGGAGCTCATAAGGATTGTCATGTTAAACCCTGCAGGTGGACTTAGTCTGACATGACAATGAAGTTGAGTGGTACTACTCTTGGAGCTAGATATTAATTAAGTGAGTTGTCAGTAACTTACTTAATTAGTGGGCATTCGTTATCTTAAACACAGGGAGACTAACACACTCATGATAAGAAGGAGCCCATAATGTAATTTGGGATTGGTGCGGTAGTATGATAATAACTCTCTAGTGGAATGAGTTATTATCGATGAACTTGAGTTTTGTGTTCGGGGCGAACATGGGATACTCAAGCTCATCGGAAGGCCAAAACCAATTTCTCCTCTAGGTCCCTGTCGTAGCCTCATTAAACCCTCAAGTCCATCCAAAGAAATGCCCATCTTGGTGTCCAAGAAGGGGGTCGGTCCATTGCTTGGTGACCAAGCAATGGTCGGCCACATCTCCTCTTAAAAGGCTGGCCCTTTGCTTGGTGCCCAAGCATGTAGGGGTCGGCCACAATAATTTAAAAAAGGAGGGGTGTTTTGAATTTTTAAAATCTTCTCTTTGTAGAAAACTACAAGTTTTAAAAGAGAGATTTTAAATTTAAAAACTTTCCTTATTTGAATTAGGCCACATGTTTTAAAAGAAAGTTTAAAAGTTTTAAAACTTTCCTTTTCTAACCATCCTCATGGTTTAATAAAAAAAGGAAGTGAAGTTTTAAAATTTAAATTTTCTATCACCATGTTAAAAAAAGAAACTTTATAAGAGAAGTTTTAAATTTTAAAACATGGTTTTAATTTTTTAAAACTTTCCTTTGTTTAACTCCTACTTTAGGAAATTAGAAGAGAGCTTGTAAAATTTTATAAGGGCTTATAAAATTTTATAAAAAATTATTATTCTTTTTCCTTGATGAGGTGGTCGGCCACCTTGCTTGGTGCCCAAGCAAGGGGTCGGCCAATAGGATTAAACCCAATCAATGATTGGTGATTAATTCAATCAAGAGGTAAGAAAAGGAAAAATAAAAAGGGAAATGGAAAACTAGAGGAAGATTTTAATTTTTGTAAAAAGTCTTTCCTTATTTGCCTTGGGCAAGTAATATAAAAGAAGGGGGAGGGGAGGCATCATGATACAACAATTCTTATTCTCTTGCTTGGAGATCTTGGTGTGGTCGGCCCCTCTCTCCCTCTCCTTTCCCTTGCTCTCTTTTCCTTGGTGGTGGTGGCCGAATATTAGAGGAGGAAGAAGAAAGCTTTTTGGGTGGTGTTCATCTTGGAGGATCATCGCCCACACGACGTCCAAGGCGAGGCGAGGAATACGGCAGAAGATCTCGAGGTCATTAGCTTGCAAAGAAAAGGTATAATTAGCAATTATTTTCTGCATCATGCTAGTTATTTTTCTTTGTATGAATTTCAAACACAAGAGACATTAGATCTAGTTTTTCGAATTAGTAATTCGTGTTTGTGTTTTTCTTTGTTTTTCGAATTTGTGATTCGATTGTTCTTTTTGGTTAAACCTAAAGTTATATAAGGAAATTAAATATTAGCTTTCCTTAAAAGGCTTTGTCTATGCGGTGGTGGATGATCCCATACCCAAGAAGGTCATGTGCCTCACCATGCAGTCCTGGAAACTAATTTTGGAAATTAATATTTAATTAAATTTATAACGTAGGTGGATTTGGATCAATAGTGTTAAGTTTCGCTTGCGATGCAAGTCTAAACCATTAAGAACAGATAAGTTAAATTTGGAATCAATAATGTTATGTTCCGTTTGCGATTCCTAACTTAACTTCTAAAGAACACAATAGGTTATTTAAGGAAAGGTTCGACACTTGTACAAAATTTTTGTACAGTGGAACCGGTACGATTTTTCCTAGGACTAACCAACAGGGTTTACATGACAATCCTTATGAGCTCCTCAAGGGGACATCATCAACCTAGATTACTAGGACACAGTTTCATTCTATAACTAACAGCACACCATATAAATAATATCATTTCCCAAATTAACGGGCCTATTGATTTAATGAGCTAAATCACACCCATTGATAAATTAAAGAAATAAATATTAAATATACGTTCTTGTTATTATATGATGATTAAGAACACACACTTCTATAATAATAGAGGTTTTGTTTTCTTATATAGTCAGTATAAAAGAAACTACCTCAAATGATCCTACTCAATACACTCATAGTGTACTAGTGTAATTTTATAGTCTAGATAAACTAATACCCAATTACATTACAACCACTCCAATGGTTTGTCCATTCCATCTTGGTTGTGAGCTACTATTTATAATTTATAAGGATCTGATAACATGATCTTCTATGTGTCTCCTCATACCATGTTATCTATTTATAACGTAGGTGGATTTGGTTCAATAGTGTTAAGTTCCGCTTGCGATCCAAGTCGAAACTATTAAGAACAGATAAGTTAAATTTAGAATCACTAATGTTAAGTTCCGTTTGTGATTTCTAACTTAACTTCTAAAGAACACAATAGGTTATTTAAGGAAAGGTTCGACACTTGTACAAAATTTTTGTATAGTGGAACCGGTACGATTTTCCTAGGACTATCCAACAGGGTTTACATGACAATCCTTATGAGCTCCTCAAGGGGACATCATCAACCTAGATTACTAGGACACAGTTTTATTCTATAACTAACAACACACCATATAAATAATATCATTTCCCAAATTATCGGGCCTATTGATTTAACGAGATAAATTACACTCATTGATAAATTAAAGAAATAAATATTAAATATACATGCTTGTTATTATATCATGATTAAGAGCACACACTTCCATAATAATAGAGGTTTTTTTTTCTTATATAGTCAGTATAAAAGAAACTACCTCAAATGATCCTACTCAATACACTCATAGTGTACTAGTGTAATTTTATAGTCTAGATAAACTAATACCCAATTACATTACAACCACTCCAATGGTTTGTCCATTCCATCTTGGTTGTGAGCTACTATTTATAATTTATAAGGATCTGATAACATGATCTTCTATGTGTCTCCTCACACCATGTTATCTACAATATAAATTAAATGGGCAACTACACTTAGCATAAATGTAGACATTTGACCAATGTGATTCTTAGTTCTAAATAAATGTTTATACAAAAAGCTAGCCTTTTAGTATACCTTCCAACAAAACCCACCCAAGTCCTTCTTTCTACCAAGACTTTCAGCCACCAAGGGATCAAAGCTAGGAACACCACCTCTTGTTCTTCTTTCTTCCTTGCAACCTGCCGACCACAAGATGGTTGAAGCCTCTTGATGTCGCCTGCCTTAGGTGAGAAAGCAAGCGGAGAATAAGAATATGAGGGGGACGACTACAAGGAGAATAGAAGACGAATAGAAATTGTGTAGATGATTATTTCCTCTAAGGCACCATCTATCCTCTTTTATAATCCTTGGTAATCACTAAAAATGAAAGATTTTAATAATAATTAAAATCTCTCTTTTAAATTTCCTATTATGGATGGCTATAAAAGGAAAGTTTTAAAATTTAAAATCCCTCTTTTAAACATTGTAGATGGCTAAAAAAGGAAAGATTTTTAAAAATTAAAATATCTCTTTTAAATCATGGTTACAAAAAAAGGAAAGTTTTAACAAAAATAAAATCTCTCTTTTAAACCATTGCAGATGGCTACGAAAGGAAAGATTTTTTTAAATTTAAAGCTCTCTTTTAAAACCATGTAGATGGCTTCAAAAAAGGAAACTTTTTAAAATTTAAAATCTCTCTTTTAAAACATTGTAAATGGCTACAAAAAGAAAATTTTTGAAAATTAAAAACCCACTTTTAGACTCATCTTCGTTAGCCCCTTGCTTAGGCACCAAGCAAGGATGTGGCTGGCCATAAGGACGACTTGAGTGGATGCGAGGCTTAATATATAGAGGCTACAACAGAGACCTAGAAGAGGAATTGGTTTTGGCCGCCTGATGAGCTTGAGCTTCCTGTGTTCGACCCGAACTGTAACGCCCGAAAATTCTCAAAATAATTATTAGAAATATCCTAGTATTTTTCTGGAATTTTAGGATATTTTTACAGAATTTTTAGAGTAGCGGAGGTAGCAAAAATAAATGGAATCGTAAAATAGCCTACGCGGGAATTGAACCCGAGACCTATTGGATCCTATGACTTTTAGCGGACTCCAATAACCAAGTGAACCCAGCAGGGTCGTACTGAAAGAGAAGGGAGGCAATTAAATTTATATTAGAGTTGGGGGGAAATTAATCACTTAATATAAATAGGGAATTAATAAGTGAAGAGTTATTTTTAACGTAACTTTTCCTCACCCTCACCCTAGCCACGCCGCCCCCTTATCCTCTTCTTCTCTCGGCGCCAACCACAAGCACACCTAGGGTTCCGTCCCTAGGGCCATAGGGATACTTTCCGGCGACGACTCCGACACGAGGGCGCTCCCCTCCGCTAGAGGAACTCATAGACGCGAGAAGATCGTCGAAGAGATCTCTCCTCCGGAAAACCTAGCGATTAGATTTGTAAGAAAATCTGAACAGGAGGTAAGAAACCCCTCACCTGCAGTATAAGTAGCTTCCGTATGAATTTTATGCTTCAGTTTAGTAGTATGTAGGCTTTCGGCACAAAGGATGCGAACTAGCGCATACCAAGTGTTCGATTAAATTATTAGCACAATTAAAATGCAACTTAGGCATTTTATTAGCTTAGATAAATGCAATAGAAGCATTTTTACAGCTTATTTAGTCTTGCTACAGCTCTTATGGGACTAGATGTCCAATGGGTGGGCTCCCACAATCGCCTCTAGGTTCAGACAACCTAGCTCTAGGTTCAAATAACCTAGAAAGAGCAAGATAAGCAATAATTAGCTATGTTCAGTATTTTACTTTCTCAGTGGCACTGTACTGGATTAGATATCCATTGGGTTGGGCTCCCACAGTCGTCCCTAGGTTCAGATAACCTAGTAACCCTACTAAATTCGGGACTTGCAAACCCGTGTCTAGTTAGGGATGCGCGCATAGCAAGTACAGTTGTCGGGCCCAAACAACAGCTTGATTATTATTTTGATCTACCTATGAATATAGTTTTCAAACATCACAAAATAGTTATGTGAGTTTAGTACAGCTTTAACATCATATTAGTATTAGCTTAATTCATCTTTTGTATCAGTTCTGTTGATACAACATAATAGTTTATGATTAGCTCTTATTGTCATGATCAATTTCTTAGTCCTATGTGTTGTATGTCATGCCATGCTTAGCATTTTCAGTACGTATTTCAAATAGCATGTTTTAAAAACATAAATTGCATCGTATGCATGTTTTAGTGAGGTAGATGGTTTCTTACTAAGCTCTCAAGCTTACAGATACTATTTTCCTTATACTGCAGATAAAGGTAAAGGGAAAATGGACTAGCGGAGGCTGGAGGTCAATGCAATGATGAAGATGTGTGTGGATGGAACCTGGAATAAAGACCTTGGGGAAACTAGAAATAAATCTGAAACCTTAGCATTTTATTAAGTTGTTACTTTCCTCATTTCAGTTATCTTAATGCTACGAATCATGAAAGACCTGTTTAGATTGTTAGTGTTCCTGCTTAGAATGTCAGTTAGTGTTATTGGGATGTTTATAGTCATGTTAGAACTTGTGTGTGTGAATTTGGCACGAGACAGTGCTGAAATCAGACTTATGGTACGAAATCAGAAACCCCAATCGATCGGTCGATCGATTGGAGGCTTCTCAGTCGATCAGCCGATCGATTTAGAAGTTCGTACCACGAACAGTAAGCTCCTGGATCGATCAGCCGATCGATCCGGATGCCTTCTGTCACGAACAGAAAGCCCTGGGATCGATCACTGGATCGATTGGCCAGTCTGGACCGATCAGCCGATCGATCTAGAATATTGCCCCGAGCACAGTAGCGTGCTGGATCGATCACTGGATCGATCCAACCTAAGTTCTGCATACAGTAGCATGCTGGGTCGATCACTGGATCGATTAGACCATTCCAATCGATCTGTGGATCGATTGGGAGGCCTGACAACAGCTGGAAGACCCTTAGTTCAGTTCCTTGACCATGGGGGATGTAAAATATGTCATGAATAGTTAGATTACACCCCTTAGCACATATAAAATAAAGAAATGATAAGAGTTTAGAAAAGTTTTAATTGGTACAGCTTCCGCATCTAGATTTAGTGATGGTCATGGATATAGTTTAGCACAGCATAATGTGACGGTCCGGCCTTACAGCTTAGCCAGTAGAAGGCGGGTCGTTACAGAGTGGTATCAGAGCAAAAGTTCCATACTTCCTACACACACATCAGCATTGAACCTGCAGCTTCCAAGTAAGAATACCTCTCACTTTGTTATGTTTATTGCTTTCCTGTTTGTAGATAACTAAAGTATGCTTATCTAAGATGATAGTATTAGCTAAATGGCAAGTATTAGCTATGTAAACATGATGCTTTAGTTATGTATGTCCTCTCTTCCTTTAGAAATGGCAAGAGGACGCCCAGCTAGAAGGGCACCAGCTACTGAGCCCCAGCACGAGGCAGGTAGTTCAGTGCCTCCCCCAGACCTTACAACATTAGTGGCTCAGTTACAGCAGCAGCTAGCTGAACAGCAACAGGAGATAGCCACCTTAAAGGCTAATCAGCAGAATACTCCCACAGTCACCCCGGAACCAAACCTAGCAACGCCAGTAGTCTTAGAGGTTCCACCAGTCCAGCCTACAGCACCAGTAGCCCCAGCAACAGAGGCAAGAAGAGAAGCCTATCTGATCCAGTGGCAGAGAGTCAAGCCCGAGAATTTCTCAGGCACTAGTGAACCATGGGATGCTCAGGCCTCGTTCAAAACACTGGAGAGTACGATGGAGCTTCTGGACTGGCCAGAATATGAGAAGGTGAAGTGTGCCTCCTTCTACTTGACCGGAGATGCACGTATGTGGTGGGAGAGAATTAGAGCGAAGCGCCCAGTAAACCAGATGACATGGGCTGACTTCGAGAAAGAATTCTTCGAGGAGTTCTTTCACATGCGGGTCACAAACTGCCACTACGACGAGTTCACGGAGTTTCGTCAGGGCAACCTTTCAGTGGAGGAAGTCGTGAAGAAATTCAACAGATTGGCTCGTCTATGCCCTGAACTAGTCAGCACAGAAAAAGAACGGGTCCGATTGATGCTTAAGATGCTGAGGCCGGAAATAGCAATGAACGTGGCTGGCGGCGTTCATAGGCCGCAAACCACCGAGGAACTAGTCAGCAGTGCTCGACCAGAATAATATCAAGCAGCAGAAGCAAGTTCTCTCAGAGATCAAAGGGCAAGGAGGCTCAGGTACTCAGAAACAACAGGGCCACAGCTCTAACTGGAAAGGGAACTCCAGCAACAAGCGTAAACCAGGGAGTTACCCAAAGGGAGGACCAGCCAGCAAACAGCCTAGTTATCCCAAGTGTGCTACTTGTGGGAAATTTCACCCAGGAGTTTGTCGCAAGGGCACACGAGGATGCTTTGAATGTGGACAAGAAGGGAATATGGCTAAGCAATGCCTGAACAAGACAAGTCTTCCTCAACCACAGCCGATACAGTATGGAGGCCAGCCAGCACAGCTACATTAGATGCAGGCCGTTTTAGATGGTCCACACATCAGCCAGGGCAGACTAAAAGCCCCTCCAGCTACGACCAATGCGAGGATTTACTCACTCACCAGAGAGGATGTAGCGAATGCCTCGACAGTTGTTACAGGTCAGATTAGTATACTACAGCAAAGTACAACTGTCTTATTCGATACTGGGGCAACCCATTCTTATATATCCAGGGCATTTGCCGAGAAGTTAGCGATACCTCCAGAGGTACTTAGTAGCCAATTTTTGACGACGCTACCTTCAGGAGAGATTATGACATCCACGCACGGGCTCAGAGCAGTGCCAGTCATTATAGCAGACAGAGAACTCTTTTGTGATCTGATAGTGCTAGAAATGACTGATTATGATGTCATCTTTGGAATGGACTTCCTGATCAGATACGGTGCCTCTATAGAGTGCCGTAAACAGAAAGTCGTATTCCAATCGGAAGCAGAAGTACAGTTCGAGTACATCGGAGAACCAAAGAGAAAGGCCAAGAAGTTTCTCTCAGCTCTAAGAGCACAGAAATTAATGGATTCGGGATGTACGGGATTCCTAGCACATGTAGTCAATACCAAACAGGACAAGGACCAACAGCTAGCAGAGGTCCGAGTCATATGTGACTACCCAGCAGTCTTCCCTGAGGAGTTCTCAGGTCTAGCACCAGACAGGGAGATTGAATTTGAGATAGAACTCATTCCCAGTACAAATCCTATCTCCAAGGCACCCTACCGCATGAGTCCAACAGAACTGAAGGAACTTCATGAACAACTACAGGAGCTGCTTGACAAAGGCTTCATACGTCCTAGTCACTCACCATGGGGGGCGCCTGTATTGTTCGTGAAGAAGAAGGACGGGAGCATGCACCTGTGTATAGATTACCGGGCACTGAATCAAGTCACAATCAAGAACAGGTATCCTCTTCCCAGAATTGATGACCTGTTTAATCAGCTAAAGGGAGCAGCAGTGTTTTCGAAAATAGACCTCAGATCAGGTTATCATCAGGTGAAAGTTAAAGAAGGGGATATACCCAAGACAACATTCAGGACTAGATACAGACACTACGAGTTCGTAGTCATGCCCTTTGGCGTGACAAATGCTCCAGCTACTTTCATGGACCTCATGAACAGGGTATTCAGAGAATACCTAGATAAGTTTGTTATCATATTCATCGATGACATCCTTATCTATTCAGGAACTCAGGAAGAACACGCCGAGCACCTGAGAATAGTATTGCAGACCCTTCAGCAGAACCAGCTGTACGCCAAGTTCACGAAATGTGAATTTTGGTTAGATCAGGTGTCCTTCCTGGGTCACATCATCTCAAAGGATGGTATCATGGTAGACCCCAGTAAGATAGAAGCTGTGAGTAGTTGGAAAAGACCCAAGAACGCCAGTGAGATCAGAAGCTTTCTGGGATTAGCAGGTTATTACAGAAAGTTCGTAGAAGATTTCTCCAGGATAGCCTCCCCATTGACAGCTCTTACCAGAAAGAACAGAAGGTTTCAGTGGACAGAGGACTGTGAGAACAGCTTTAGCGAGCTACAGAGGAGATTGACCAGTGCACCTATTCTGACTCTACCAGAAAACACAGGCAGCTTTGACATTTATAGTGATGCCTCTAAATTGGGACTAGGAGCAGTGCTGATGCAAAATGGCAAGGTGATCGCCTATGCCTCCAGACAACTCAAAGACTATGAGAGGAACTATCCTACTCATGATCTTAAGCTTGCAGCAGTCGTGTTTGCTCTCAAAATTTGGAGACATTACCTGTATGGAGCTCAGTGTAGAGTGTACACAGATCATCAGAGTCTGAAGTATTTCTTCACTCAGAAGGATCTGAATATGCGACAGCGTAGATGGCTTGAGTTGGTCAAGGATTATGACATAGACATCCTCTACCACCCCGGAAAAGCTAATAAGGTAGCAGATGTACTTAGCAGAAAGTCCAGTACTACCTTACTATCCCTAGCAGCCATGTCACCGCCCCTACAGAAGGAGATCACAGATTTCGGTCTCGAACTCATAGTGGGACAGCTCTCTACTATGACATTAGCGCCTACCCTGCTTGGTGACATTCAGGCAGCTCAGGAGCAGGATCCTGAAATTCAGAAAATCAACAAGGGTTAGCAGAATCAGAAAGTAGAGAATTCAGAGTGTCCGTTAGTGGGGTATTATACTTCGGTGACAGACTCTGTGTTCCAGACCAGGAGGAACTAAAGAGGAAGATTTTAGATGAGGCTCACAGGACTCCTTATGCGATGCATCCTGGCTCCACCAAAATGTACCAGGACTTAAAGAAACGTTTTTGGTGGCCTGGGATGAAAAGAGACATCGCTAGATACGTTAGCACCTGTCTGACTTGCCAGAGAGTCAAGGCAGAACACCAGAGACCAGGAGGAGTTTTGCAGCCTATCCAGATTCCAGAATGGAAGTGGGAAGATATTTCCATGGACTTCATAGTGGGACTACCCAGAACCACGAATGGTTTTGATACCATCTGGGTAATAGTCGACAGATTGACTAAGTCAGTCCACTTCTTACCTATCAGGATATCCTACTCCATGGAGCAGCTAGCTCAGTTGTATCTCAAGGAGATCGTTAGATTACATGGAGTCCCACGAACCATTATTTCAGACAGGGACAGTAGGTTCACATCACACTTCTGGGAGTGTGTACAGTCAGCTTTGGGCACTAAGTTAAAGTTTAGCACAGCCTTCCATCCTCTGACAGATGGTCAAACAGAGCGAGTAAATCAGGTACTCGAAGATATGCTCCGAGCATTTGCCCTAGATTTCAAAGAAAGTTGGTGCAAATATCTGAGCTTAGCAGAATTTGCATACAACAACAGCTATCAGGCCACTATCGGCATGGCACCTTACGAGGCTCTCTATGGGCAGAGGTGTAGATCTCCAATCTGCTAGTATGAGAGTGGTGAACAAAAGGAACTAGAACTTCAGACAGATCTAGTAGCAGACACCACAGCAGCTATACAGCGGATCCGCCAGAGGATAGAGACAGCTCAGAGCCGCCAGAAAAGCTATGCTGATACACGGTGCAGACCCTTAGAGTTTTCAGTTGGGGATTCAGTGTTCCTCAGAGTAGCTCCCATGAAGGGAGTAATGCGTTTTGGGAAGAAGGGCAAACTAAGTCCCAGATATGTGGGACCATACCTTATCAGCAGAAGAGTTGGCAAGGTATCATATGAGCTGGAGCTACCCCGGGAAATGTCAGCTGTCCATAATGTATTTCATGTCTCTATGCTGAAGAAACATATCCCAGATGCCACCCAGGTGATTGAGCCCCAGTCGGTACAAGTCCGTGAAAACCTTAGCTATGATAGTCGGCCTACTCAGATAGTAGATCGAGCAGTTAAGAAATTGCGGAACAAGGAGGTACCATTAGTAAAAGTCATTTGGCAAAATAACACAGCAGAAGAGGCAACATGGGAGACAGAAGCCAGCATGAGATAGAAGTACCCAGAGTTATTCTAAGTTCGAGGATGAACTTTTTATAAGGTATGGGGGATTGTAATGCCCGAAAATTCTCAAAATAATTATTAGAAATATCCTAGTATTTTTTTGGAATTTTAGGATATTTTTACAGAATTTTTAGAGTAGCGGAGGTAGCAAAAATAAATGGAATCGTAAAATAGCCTACGCGGGAATTGAACCCAAGACCTATTGGATCCTACGACTTTAAGCGGACTCCAGTAACCAAGTGAACCCAGCAGGGCCGTGCTAAAAGAGAAGGAAGGCAATTAAATTTATATTAGAGTTGGGGGGAAATTAACCACTTAATATAAATAGGGAATTAATAAGTGAAGAGTTATTTTTAACGTAACTTTTCCTCACCCTCACCCTAGCCACGCCACCCCCTTCTCCTCTTCTTCTCTCGACGCCAACCACAAGCACACCTAGGGTTCCATCCCTAAGGCCATAGGGGTACTTTCCGACGATGACTCCGACATGAGGACGCTCCCCTCCGCGAGAGGAACGCATAGACGCGAGAAGATCGTCGAAGAGATCTCTCCTCCGGAAAACCTAGCGATTAGATTTGTAAGAAAATCCAAATAGGAGGTAAGAAACCCCTCACCTGCAGTATAAGTAGCTTCCGTATGAATTTTATGCTTCAGTTTAGTAGTATGTAGACTTTCGGCACAAAGGATGCGAACTAGCGCATACCAAGTGTTCGATTAAATTATTAGCACAGTTAAAATGCAACTTAGGCATTTTATTAGCTTAGATAAATGCAATAGAAGCATTTTTACAGCTTATTTAGTCTTGCTACAGCTCTTATGGGACTAGATGTCCAATGGGCGGGCTCCCACAGTCGCCTCTAGGTTCAGACAACCTAGCTCTAGGTTCAGATAACCTAGAAAGAGCAAGACAAGCAATAATTAGCTATGTTCAGTATTTTACTTTCTCAGTGGCACTGTACTGGATTAGATATCCATTGGGTTGGGCTCCCACAGTCGTCCCTAGGTTCAGATAACCTAGTAACCCTACTAAATTCGGGACTTGCAAACCCGGGTCTAGTTAGGGATGCGCGCATAGCAAGTACAGTTGCCGGGCCCAAACAGTAGCATGATTATTATTTTGATCTACCTATGAATATAGTTTTCAAACATCACAAAATAGTTATGTGAGTTCAGTACAGCTTTAACATCATATTAGTATTAGCTTAATTCAACTTTTGTATCAGTTTAGTTTCTGTTGATACAACATAATAGTTTATGATTAGCTCTTATTGTCATGATCAGTTTCTTAGTCCTATGTGTTGTATGTCATGCCATGCTTAGCATTTTCAGTACGTATTTCAAATAGCATGTTTTAAAAACATAAATTGCATCGTATGCATGTTTTAGTGAGGTAGATGGTTTCTTACTAAGCTCTCAAGCTTACAGATACTATTTTCCTTATACTGCAGATAAAGGTAAAGGAAAAATGGACTAGCGGAGGCTGGAGGTCAATGCAATGATGAAGATGTGTGTGGATGGAACCTGGAATAAATACCTTGGGGAAACTTGAAATAAATCTGAAACCTTAGCATTTTATTAAGTTGTTACTTTCCTCTTTTCAGTTATCTTAATGCTACGAATCATGAAAGACCTGTTTAGATTGTTAGTGTTCCTGCTTAGAATGTCAGTTAGTGTTATTGGGATGTTTATAGTCATGTTAGAACTTGTGTGTGTGAATTTGGCACGAGACAGTGCTAAAATCAGACTTATGGTACGAAATCAGAAACCCCAATCGATCGGTCGATCGATTGGAGGCTTCTCAGTCGATCAGCCGATCGATTGAGAAGTTCGTACCACTAACAGTAAGCTCCTGGATCGATCAGCCGATCGATCCGGATGCCTTCTGTCGCAAACAGAAAGCCTTGGGATCGATCACTGGATCGATTGGCCAGTCTGGACCGATCAGTCGATCGATCCAGAATATTGCCCTGAGCACAGTAGCGTGCTGGATCGATCACTGGATCGATCCAACCTAAGTTCCACATACTCACTGGATCGATTAGACCATTCCAATCGATCCATGGATCGATTGGGAGGCCTGACAACAGCCGGAAGACCCTTAGTTCAGTTCCTTGACCATGGGGGATGTAAAATATGTCATGAATAGTTAGATTACACCCCTTAGCACATATAAAATAAAGAAATGATAAGAGTTTAGCAAAGTTTTAATTGGTACAGCTTCTGCATCTAGATTTAGTGATGGTCATGGATATAGTTTAGCACAGCATAATGTGACGGTCCGGCCTTACAGCTTATCCAGTAGAAGGCGGGTCGTTACACGAACAATCAACTCAAGTTCATCAATAATAACTCATACCACTAATGAGTTATTATTGAATTACCGCACCAATCTCATATTACATTATGGGCTCCTTCTTATCATGAGTGCGTTAATCTCCCTGTGTTTAAGATATCGAATGCCCATTAATTAAATGAATTACTGGCAACTCACTTAATTAACATCTAGCTCTAAGAGTAGTACCACTCAACTTCATTATCATGTCGGAACTAAGCCCACCTGCAAGGTTTACATGACAATCCTTATGAGCTCCTCAAGGGGGCATCATCATCCTAATAAATAGGACATAGTTTCCTTCTATAATCAACAACACACCATATAAATAATATTATTTCCCAACTTATCAGGCCTATTGATTTAACGAATAAATCTCACCCTTTGATAAATTAAAGAAATAAATACTAAGTACATGTGCTTGTTATTATATCGGGATTAAGAGTACGCATATCCATAATAACAGAGGTTCTATTTTTTTATGCAGTCAGTATAAAAGGAACACCCTCAAATGGTCCTACTCTATACACACATTGTGTACTAGTGTAAATTTATAGTCAAGATAAACTAATACCAAATTACACTACAACCATTCCAATGGTTTGTCCCAATCCATCTTGGTTGTGAGCTTCTATTTATAATTTATAAAAAACTGATAACATGATCTTCTGTGTGACACCACACACCATGTTATCTACAATATAAATTAAATGGACAACTGCATTTAACTAAAAGTAGATATTTGACCAATGTGATTCTCATTTCAAAATAAATGTTTATACAAAAAGCTAGGCTTTTAGTATACATTCTAACACTCCTTATATAGGATGTTCCGAGCGCCCGGATCCCTTCCGGGCGCCCGGAGCATGACATAGGTCTGGCCAATCAGTGTGCTCCCCATGACGACAGGATAGAATTTTTGCCTCCGGGCGCCCGGACCACATTTCTCCAGAATGTCCTTCTCCTGCAAGAAAGAGTTAGTCCGAGGCAAAACTAATATTTTAAACTACCCTGCAAAACAGAAGTTAAGAAGAGTAGTAATTAGATTCCATCTCACTGAGACTGGAATCTAGTCACGATCTCAACTTAGATTTCCGAAGTGGATCTAAGTTGGATCGACGCCTAAGTCCCTACCCGGGAGCGTGCCCTCACAATCACTCTCCTCCAATGACTTACCTTAACTTACCTGCCAGACGTCCGGTCAGCCCGTTGACCCGTCTAGACTTCGTACTAGCTACCCGATCAGCCCGTTGACCTAGCAACACTGAGTTAGCACAATAGATAAGAATAATGTTGGGGTAATTTCCCTAGGTCAAGGTTAACCAGTTTGACTAAGCTTGAGTTGAGTCAAGCTTGAGTCAGGATTTGAGTTTTGATGTTTGACAATATAAGGAGATTGCTGGAGCAATCGTCCGGTTATGGAGATGGTCAAAGGGTTGACCAGGTTGATGAGAATACAAGTCAAGTAGGTCAAGGTTGACAGGAGACTTGACTGGAAAAGTCCTAACTGGATGTTAGGCATTTATAAAGTCCTAGTGAGGAGCTAGGCAGGAGAAAGTCCTGGTAAGGAGCCAGGCAACGGGAAAGTCCTAGTGAGGAGCTAGGCAAGGGAAAGTCTTAGTGAGGTAGGCAAGGGAAAGTCCTGGTGAGGAGTCAGGCAGTTGGAAAGTCCAAGTGTGATCTTGGCAAAGGAGAAAGTCTTGGTGAGGAGCTAGGCAATTGGAAAGTCCAAGTGTGATCTTGGCAAAGGAGAAAGTCCTAGTGAGGAGTCGGGCAATTAGAAAGTCCAAGTGTGATCTTGGCAAAGGGTGTAAGTCCAAGCATGTGGTCTTGGCAAGGTAAGTCCTAGTGTGACCTGGCAAGGAGAACTCGACAACTAGGATGAGGTTGAAGGAAGCTCCTAAAGGCAAGGCGTGAAGGATGGGAGATATCCGAGGGATGCAAGGCTGATGGAGGAGACTAGAAGGCTAGTTCGAGGTTGGTCGGGTGTGGCCAAATGCTAGGCATGGAGACCCAACAGGTTACGGTTGACCATAAGTTGGGTTGGAGATTTTGGACTTGAGTTTGAGTCAAGTCCAGGTTGGTCAATCGATCGGGCGAACGATTGAACCAGAGCCCAATCGATCAGTTGATCAATTGGGGTGTGCTGCGATTATGGGAAGTCCTAATCGATCGGCCAATCGATTGGGATGTGGAATCGCGAGCACAAAAAGGCTCTGAATCGATCGCTTGATCGATTCAGAAAGTCCCAATCGATCGATCGATCGATTGGGCAGCAGAAGCTCTCGTGCGATCGCGAGAGCACAGAAAGGCTCTGAATCGATCGATCGATCGATTCAGATAGTCCCAATCGATCGGTCGATCAATTGGGAAGTGACTGTTGCCCAGGAAACGAGCGATGGACGGCTGGGATGAAGTGGTGTTGATGTGGCAATCGATTGGGGATGAATTGGATCGATTAGGAGCACTGTTTAAAGCCTGGGCGGAGCATTTTCTCTGTAGTTCTTTGCGAGCTTTCTTCCTGTAATTTTGCTGCGATCTTCAATGACTTTCTCCAATCTTCACCGCCAGTTCTTAAAGGCTCTTGAGAGTGTTCTCTCAAGGTTCAAGAGGCAACAACAAGCACAAGTAAGCAAGAAGAGAGTGTATTCATTTGTATTTGTATTTCTCTTTCTTGTGTGAGTGTTGTGTTGTAGTGTGAGTGTGTATGAGGCTTCTCCGTCTCCGGTTGCGACCGAGAATGAGTGTTTCATAGAAAAGATAGTGTGTCATGTGTGGATCCTTAGATTAGTCACCTTATCTTGAGGTGGATACCAAGTAAACCCTAGGTGTTAGCATTGTGAGTGTCTGTCTTCAAGTATTCCGCTGCACAACAACAAGACGAAGCAAGCCGACGCAAGCGCGACGAAACGCTATTCACCCCCCCCCCCTCTAGCGGGCATATCAGTCCCTACAATTGGTATCAGAGTGAGGTCGCTCTTCTACGGACTAACCGCCAAGAGAGCAAGAAGCTAGAGGAAGAAGAAGATGGAGTTCGAAGGACTGCTCGAATGGGATATCCGGATTCCACCTCCATAGATAAAGAGGACTTCAATTTTTGGAGGAATCGATTGGAGACTTGGTTCCAAATGGATTGGAACCAATGGATGGTCTTGGAGGAACCATTTGAAGCTCTAACGGATAAGAAGGGTAAACGCCTCCGACCTCGACATTGGACCGAGGAACAAAAGGAACAAGCGGAGGCCGATAAGGAGGTAACGAAAATTTTGTTAAATTTATTATCTTCTAATATCCTTTTGAGTGTAAGTGAATACACAAGTGCATGTGATCTTTGGAAAAAGATCATTGCCCATCATGAGAACCCTACATAACTCCAAGGAGTGGAGGAGCCCAAGGAGAAGGGATCATTGGTCCAAGAAGAGAAGGATCAATCCGATGTTGACATAAGGTCAACATTCAAGGAGAAGAAGGAAGAGGAGGAGAAGGAAGAAGATGAGAGATCTTCTACATCTTCAAGAGAGGAATAGATGGAAGTATCCACATTCTCAAAAGTTGAAGAGGTGGAAGCACCCACACTCTCAAGAGAAGAAGAATTAGAAGATGATGCAACCTCCACAATTCAAGCTACATCAATTGCAGGATTGAGTGCTACCCCTACAAGCAAAGGTATAGAAATTTGCATTGTAAAGAATAAAAATCATATCGTATGCTTTGAGTGTAGGGAACATGGGCACTATAAGAGTAAGTACCCCAAATTGGCTAAGAAGAACCAAATGACACTAAAGGTGAAGGAGAAGCCTAAGGTGGTTGATCCCGTGGAACGGAAAAGCAAGGAGCACATTGTGTGTTTCTTATGCAATCAAAGAGGACATTATAGAAATGAATGTCCTAAAGGGAAGAAGCCAACTAAAGTCAAAGGAGGAAGCACAAGTCTAGGGGGAGCTTCCAAGGTAAAAATCAAGGTATCATTTAATGAATCTATTCCTTTGACACATGATAAAAAGCATGCTAGAAATAATTCATATCATCTTAATTCTATTTATCATAAGAATAGGAAGCATGATGACTTTAAGGATAAATACATCCCTCCTCATGCTAGATTTACCACACCTAAGGTTAGGAAGGTAGATAACTACTTAGGCAATAACTCTAAGGATTATAGATGTATGCTAAAACATAGAAATACTTATAGGGGTCTAGAAAAATCCAAATCTATGGATTTAATGACGGAAAACCAAGTCTTGAGGTCAATACTTGATAACTTAGAAAGAACCCTAGCAAGAATGGAAAATATTCTTAAGGGTCAAAATAAGCATAACCTAAGAAAAGCTAGACAAGAGTCATCCAATGACTATAGGGGTTTGGGATACAAACCTAAAGCCAAGAAGGATGTGACTTCCTTTCATAGGGTTCCATATTGTTATGGGACCAACCCTAGGTTTAGAGGTCAAGTCAAAGATACTAGGGAAGGAATCCCTAAGAGTACTTTTGGCAAGACCAATGTGAATAAGACTTCTAAGAAGTCTAACAAAGTTACAAAGAAGGTCACAAGGGAGGTCATCCCTAAAGTTGATCTAGTAAAGGTGACTAAGGCTCCAAAAAGGCCTAACAAAGTCACAAAGAATGTTACAAGGGAAGTTATCCCTAAGAGTGACCTAGTAGTAGTGATCAAGGCTTCTAAGAAGCCTAGAAAGGTCCTTAAGAATGTATCTAGGGAAGTTATCCCTAGTGAGTACCTAGAGCATCCAAGGAGCACCAATAGGTTTTGGGTTCCTAGGAACATATTCTCTACACCCTAGATGGGTTTAGAGAGTGTCAACTCAAATTGGAATGGTAGTTAACCCAACCTTGTTAAAGTTGACACTTGAGAGCATTTTCAAGGTTATTGTTAACCTTTGAAAATGAAAAGGATTATGGGGTTACTCTTTAAAAGAGTAATATATGTGCCAAAATTTGAAGAGTTGAACTTAATCTAAATTGACACACTTAAGAAAAGTATAAGAAAAATCAAGTTAGAATTGTGATACTTTCTTAAGGAATTAAGAGAAAACTCATGCTTTAATCAAATGTGATTAAGCCTTGAAGCGCAAAAAGGTGCCAAGTTTTGAGGATTTGAAATTAGGTTAACATTGGCACACTTAAAGGAAAATCATAAGAGATACTAAGTTGAGATTTTGGTGTTCTCTAAATGGGCTAAGGGATAATTTAAATCTTAGTAAAATTAATTACTCCTTGGAAGAGTAAGTTGTGCCAAACTTTAATGAATCACATTTAATGTAAGTTGGTACACTTGGAAAAAAGATAAGAAATGGCTAGTTGAGATCTTAGTATGTTCTTAAGGAACTAAGAGCAAATCTAAATCTTAAGTCTCAACATGTAATCCTTAAGAGGAGTAATTTGTGTCAAACAGAAATTTCAGGATTGAATTCTTAATCTCAATTGGCACAAATAAAAAGGGTAGAAGAAATGTCAAGTTGGGTTTTGACATTTCCTTAAGAAATAGGCAATCTAGGTTAATTTTAAGGTTTAGCCAAGATTTAAAGATACTTAGATAGATTATCTAAGTGTATATTATTTATGCTAAAAATGCTATGATTGATTGTCTATCATATGTCATAACATCATGTGTCTCATTCATTTCTATTATGATAAACACAAAAATACCATGTCATGTCATACATACATCATGTAGCTTGCTTTTCATTTGAAAAATTACTTATTTTGATGTATGTTATATAACATCATGCATTATTTTAATTTCCTTACTATTAAGGACAAACGACATCTATTATAAATGGTAAATATCCCAACAAGTGGGATGACACCAAGTGACATCCTAGGTGGATGATCACAAGTTTTCACAATGCCTAGGTAGATATGCATGA
Source organism: Zingiber officinale (assembly GCF_018446385.1). Taxonomy (NCBI): domain Eukaryota; kingdom Viridiplantae; phylum Streptophyta; class Magnoliopsida; order Zingiberales; family Zingiberaceae; genus Zingiber; species Zingiber officinale. Next base: position 87,780,477 of record NC_056000.1, on the reverse strand, counting down.
TCCCTTAGTTTAGGGCAAAACCAAATATGCATTTCACAAAGAACAATAAGGTGACTTGTATGTATTTTTAGTACACATTAGATACAAGTGAGATGTTAGGATGGTGAACAAAACTCAAGATGTTGATTTAGTGTATCTTGTTGAGTTTTAGGTTCATCAAAATACATAGTTATGTGTTTTCCAATCATTGAGAAAGTTAATATACAAGTCATGTGTATTGAGCCTAAAGAACATGGTTGGATATTGGTTTTGAAAATGATTTTAAAATGCTTTTTGAAAACCTTGGTGAAGATCATCTTTTGATAGTAACCATCATTGAAAAGGTAGACACAAACTAGGAGAAAACATTGAAGTTTTCAAGAGTTTTCAAATTGTGTTAATCTTTGAAAATAGGAAGTATTTTTATAGAAAACTATTTTTTCTTGATAAAGTATATTCTAAATAATGTCTACATGAAGTTTCATGATTTTTAGAGTTGTGTAGAATTTTTGGGAAGTTTCTGAATTTCGCTGAAATTGAAATTCAGGAAATCAGAAACTCAATCGATCAGTCAATCGATTGGGATGGTTTCGATCGATCAGTCAATCGATTGGGAAGTCCATTCCCATGAACAAAAGGTCAGTGAATCGATCAGCCGATCGATTGATCCAAGATGGATCGATCAGTCGATCGATTCAGAGGGAATCTCTGTAAGCAGTAGCTTGCGGAATCGATCAATGGATCGATTGAAGTGATTTCAATCGATTGAGTCCCAACTTCAATCGATTAGGAAGTTTGATTTTGCCTAGAAAAGCCTGATTTCTGTACTTCAAATCACTTCGAGTCCCAATAACCATTCCTAACCCCTTGGAATACATTTGTATACATTTAGAGGGAGTTTTCTTGATGAAAACAAGTATGGATTGGTTAAGATAAATCAAGGTGAAGTTTAAGATGGGGTTAGTTTCAATTTCAAATTTTGGAACCTTAAAACTTCAAGTTTTGATTTTCAAGGGTCATTAACCATTGCTAACCCTTTGGAATACACTTGTATACATTTAGGGGGAGCTTTCATGATGAAAGCAAGTATGGATTTGTTAAGGTAGACTTAGGTGAAGTTTAGGTCGGGGTTTAGTTTCATTATTGAATTTTGAACCTCAAAACTTCAAGTTTTGGTTTTCCTAACTGTTTAGGAACTCCAAGTCATTGTTGGTGCAATGATAGAAGTTTGGCCATGTTTTTAGGGGGAGCTACTCCTTGAATGCATGAAAATTCATTTTCAAGGACCTTGGAAGGGGGTTAAACCTTTCTGATGGTTAATACTCAGGGTCGAGTATTGGGAACAATGGAAGATTGGTTATCTTCATTGCTATGATGATAAATGCTCTCGGATGAGCATTGTGGAGTAGGTTACTGCTCAAGGGGGAGCATTGGATTAATGAAGGGGATGGGACCTTCATTGGTAAAGTGAAAAATACTCTTGGATGAGCATTGTGAAGAAGATTACTGCTCAAGGGGGAGCATTGAATACAATGAATGGGAGTTTCATTGGGAAGTTGATGCATGCTCTAGGATGAGTATTGTGAAGTGAAGTAGAGCTTAAGGGGGAGCTTTGGCGGCAATGAAGAATATGAGATCTTCATTGTGGGGTTGTTAACACTATATGAGGTTGTAAACAATGTAGAGTTAACTCTTATGGAGAAGAGTTTGTTTTCTGGTTTGATGTGTGACAAAGGGGGAGAAGAAAAGGTTAAGTTAGGCCTTCATCCCAAGTAGGGGGAGTTTGCCCTCTAGGAAAGGGGAGAGAATGAAGGAAACCTTCATTCATGCCTTGTCAAGAAGAGGTTAAGGTTATGAGATTTAACCTTGGTGTAAAAAAGTGATTAACGCTATGGGATTTAGTCTTGTGATAAAGAAGAGGTTAAGGTTATGAGATTTAGCCTTGGTGTAAAGAAGTAATCAAGGCTATAGGATTTAGCCTTGTGATGAAGAAGAGGTTAAGGCTATGGGATTTAGCCTTGGTATAAAGAAGTGATTAAGGCTATGGGATTTAGCCTTGTGATGAAGAGGAGGTTAAGGTTATGGGATTTAGTCTTGGTATAAAGAAGAGGTTAAGGCTATGAGATTTAGCCTAACTTAGAGGTATTGTCAAACATCAAAAAGGGAGAGATTGTTGGGGCAATTTCCCTAGGTCAAGGTTAACCAGTTTGACTAAGCTCGAGTTGAGTCAAACTTGAGTCAGGATTTGAGTTTTGATGTTTGACAATATAAGGAGATTACTGGAGCAATCATCCGGTTATGGAGATGGTCAAAGGGTTGACGAGGTTAATGAGAATACAAGTCAAGTAGGTCAAGGTTGACAGGAGAGTTGACTGGGAAAGTCCTAACTGGATGTTAGGCATTTATAAAAGTCCTAGTGAGGAGCTAGGCAGGAGAAAGTCCTGGTGAGGAGTCAGGCAATTGGAAAGTCCAAGTGTGATTTTCGCAAAGGAGAAAATCCTGGTGAGGAGCCAGGCAATTGGAAAGTCCAAGTGTGATCTTGGCAAAGGAGAAAGTTCTGGTGAGGAGCCAGGCAATTGGAAAGTCCAAGTATGATCTTGGCAAAGGGTGTAAGTCGAAGTATGTGGTCTTGGCAAGGTAAGTCCTAGTGTGACTTGGCAAGGAGAACTCGACAACTAGGATGAGGCCGAAGGAAGCTCCTGAAGGCAAGGCGTGAAGGATGGGAGATATCCGAGGGACGCAAGGCTGATGGAGAAGGCTAGAAGGCTAGTTCGAGGTTGGTCAGATGTGGCCAAATGCTAGGCATGGAGACCTAACATGTTACGGTTGACCAGGAGTTGGGTTGGAGATTTTGGACTTGAGTTTGAGTCAAGTCCAGGCTGGTCAATTGATCGAGCGAACGATTGAACCAAGGCCCAATCGATCAGTTGATTGATTGGGGTGTGCTGTGATTATAGGGATGTGGAATCGCGAGCACAGAAAGACTCTAAATCGATCGACCGATCGATTCAGACAATCCCAATCGATCGATCGATCGATTGAGCAGCAGAAGATCTCGCGCGATCGCGAGAGCACAGAAAGGCTCTGAATTGATCGGCCGATCGATTCAGACAATCCCAATCGATCGGCCGATCGATTCAGACAATCCCAATCGATCGGTCGATCGATTAGGAAGTGATCATTACCCAGGAAACGAGCGATGGATGGCTGGGATGAAGCGGTGCTGACGTGGTAATCGATTGGGGATGAATTGGATCGATTGAGAGCACTATTTAAAGCCTGGGCGGAGCGTTTTCTCCGCAGTTCTTTGCGAGCTTGCTTCCTGCGATCTTCAGCGACTTTCTCCGATCTTCACCGCCAGTTCTTGAAGGCTCTTGAGAGTGTTCTCTCAAGGTTCAAGAGGCAACAACAAGCATAAGTAAGCAAGAAGAGAGTGTATTCATTTGTATTTGTATTTCTCTTTCTTGTGTGAGTGTTGTGTTGTAGTGTGAGTGTGTACGAGGATTCTCCGCCTCCGGCTGCGACCAAAAAGGAGTGTTTCATAGTGGAGATAGCGTGTCGTGTGTGGATCCTTGGATTAGTCACCTCATCTTGAGGTGGATACCAAGTAAACCCTAGGTGTTAGCATTGTGAGTGTTTGTCTTCAAGTATTCCGCTACACAACAACAAGACGAAGCAAACCAACGCAAGTGCAACGAAATGCTATTCACCCCCCCCCCCTCCTCCCGCATCTAGCAAGCATATTGGCCCCTACAAATAGTACAGTAAACCTAGGGTTACCTCCCTAGGGTTGTCTAACTTCACTCACTAAGACTTCCATTGCCCGACTTCACTCACCAAGACTTCCTCCACCTAGCTTCACTCACTAGGACCTGATTTCACTCACCGGAACTTTCACCATCTAGCTTCACTCACTAGGGCCCGCCTTCACTCACCGGAACTTCCACTACCTAGCTTCACTCACTATGGCCCGACTTCACTCACCAAAACTTACACTTTACCTAACCTTTGGTTAGAACTTACCTTTGCTAGTCATCTAGTCCTGATTAGACTTCTTTCACCCAAACATCAAGTCCTATTTGGGTCAACCCTTGGTCATATTATCAAACATCGAAACCCTAGAGATCGATTGCATCAACAAAAATAAAACAAACACTTTCCCGTTCTTTCAACTCTAATTAAAAGCAACTATGATAATAAATGAAAATAACAATTTAAAGACGAGGTACAAGATTTACTTGATTATAACTTAGGTGGTTGTTAATCCAAAACCAATGAAAGCACTAAAAGAAAATCTCCTTCATTGAAGATGAAGAAGTCTCTCACACTCGTTGAAAACTTAGAAAGTTGCTAGGAAATTAAAACAAGAGTTGATTCAGAAGTCGTTGTCTATTTCCTAGCTCCAGGGGCCTTTTTATAGCTCTTGTAAAATCCTATCCGTGGGTGGAAGGCGCCTCCAACAAGCTAGAAGGCGCCTCTAGCGAGGCGCCAAAGGATAAATCTTTATCCTTTGGCAACGACAATATTTTTCTAGTTGAAGGCGCCTTCCATAGGGCTGGAAAGCGCCTTCGTATTATTCATCGAAGGTGGTTTCTAGCCATGGAAGGTGCCTTCCATAATGAAGGTGCGGAGGCGCCTTCAGCTCCCTTTGAAGGCGCCTCCAGCAGTATTTCCAGCCTTCTTTTTGCTCTTCTGCTGCTCCGATCGTCTGGGTGATTGCGGCCATCCGGGATAGAGCTCACCCAAATCCATTTCCCGGTCTTCTCCTCGAGCAAGCTTCCGCTCCGGCTTCCCGTCTCTCAAAACGTCATGCACGTCCTTCTCGTCCATAAATGTACTCTTCCGCAGCACCTTGTCCCTCGGATCCACCGAGCCCGTCGGCTCCCTTCCCGTGCTATCCTTCTCGCTAGTTGCGTCTTCTGCTCGACTTCTTGTATTCCTAAGTTCCTGCACACTTAGACACAAGGATCAAACATAACAGGACCTAACTTAACCTAATTGATTATATCAAAACTACCACGGGGTTTCAACACATGCAAAAGCACATTTTTCATGTCAATTTTGCTTGCGTATAGCTGCGGCATCAATTCAAGCAAAAGATGAATTTTTAGTTGATCAAAGCCTCGAAAAGATAGCAACTATTATAGGTGAACACCTATTGAGCAAAGCATCAAAATACCGATGAGCCTTGGAGAAGAACCTCTTCGGTGGCTGAGAGCCCATATTATGTCTACCATGGAAGAGGCGGTCAAAGTGTGAAGGCGAGGAGTCACGGATAGAGTCTAGATTAAGGGAGAGGAGTTACGGAGCGTGGAAATGGTGCCAACGAAGTTGCGACCGAGGCGCTACCACTTCTTGGGCAGCGGCAAGGCTGCAGAGGGGGAAGGCAGGGAGGATGACGATGATGAAGAATAAGCAGAGTTGCAGGTTGCAGGTCGACGATGCAGCTGTGGGCAGTGAAGATGCCTTGGTGATCGCCTCACTTGGTCCATGGCACACGTGGAGATGCAGCATAGGAAGAGAAGAGAAAGACATTTCCCCCGATTTGGGTAGATGAAAATTAGCACAAAGACTATTCCACAAATGGATTTACGAAGACATTCATTCATTATTTGATATCGTGCAAACAAAAGAAAGGAAGTATAATCCATCTTTCATCATGAAGTGAATTATGAAAATTTTCGAATGGAAACTTTTCTCTCACTTTTTCCATCCGTCCTCCCAAGTAAACAAGGCATTAGGGTTTATCTTTAAATCCAAATTTCTCACCATCTTCTTGTGTGCAATCAGTTTTATTCTTTAATTTGTCTTGAGAAAATTTATAAATTTTATTTTATTTTATTTTTAATATTCTGGAGGGAATTTGTTATTAAATCTAGCAGTAATATAGTAGAGGTAAAATTTCCTTAATGATAATAATTCATGTTAGAAATGAAGTTCTATGATTTATTTCTAACACGTGTATGTGGCTTGTGATCTAGCACGGGTTGGGCCAATTGTGAAGGGGCGGTTGGCCTGGTTCTTAGGCCATGAGATGCCAACTGTGAAGGATGTTTTGACTATGCTCACGAGAACATGAGACAGTTATGAGCACTCCTTCTTTCAAAGGGCGCTTGGTATATATTTGACAATGAGAATGATAATGAATTTTGATTGAGGGGTTAATGGCAATGGGAATGATTACTAGATTGATGGTGCTTGGTATAGATACTGGAATGGATATTATTCCCATTAATGTTGCTTGGTTTGGCTTAAATTATGGAATGAGAATCGACCAAAATTCTCATTTTACCCTTATAAGTAAAATACAAAAAAAATCACACAAAGTCATGGACTGAACAATTTTATTAAAAAAAACGTAATATGATGGTAACAACTCTGTCGATGGTCTTGTATAATTAAAACATCTATCACAATATCAAAAATGATAGAAGCAAAAAAATATTCATCAAATCCAACGACATCACAAACATACTATTCCAAGCAATTGAGTATAAAATCTTTAACTTCAAAGGGATCCAAACTGAACAATAACTCAACCTTTACATAATTAAATAGTTTGTATGTTTTTTTTCTATTTTTTCTGTGGATTCTTTACTTCACATAAAGTAAAGTATACAATCATTTCAAAAAACATTTATAGAGTAAATGAACATCATAGGAAATAAGAGATGTCATGACGAAGTGATCGAACGAAAATGATAAAACTACATCCACTGAAGAGAGAGATCTCAAAAGCGGCGACCGAGTTCTATAGTCCTAGAAAAAGGACCATTGTTGTCACCAATAGAAAATAAAGATGCAATAGAAAATAAAGGACACTATTCCGATTGACGAAAATTAGGTAAAAAAAATGCTGAAATACGAAAATCAAAAGAGAGAGAAAGACGAGTTGAGGCAACTGACTCACCTTCGATAAACCAGACTGTGGCAAAGAGGAGAGTTGAGGCGCAGTGGCGAGTGAGGAAGAAAGACGCAGAAATGCGAAAATCAAAAGAGAAGAAAAGGTTCGGCTCGAGGGGTTGGACGATCAAAAAAGCCACATGAATAGGGAGGAATGGGTTTAACGATAACCTAGGGGTGGGTGGGTTATGAAAGTAGGGATATCAAATCCATATTTTGATTCCGATTCCCATCTACCAAGCATCAAGAATGGGAATGAAATAGATTTCATTCACATTCCAGCATCCGAAACCCGCCAACCAAGCACCTCCTCAATATAAAATAATATCCTTCTATATGCATGGAATTGTACAGGAGAAATTGTCTCTAGGATGATGGTGTAATGGATGTGTGTTAAATTGTCACTCAACTATTCATATTTGATCCCTAAGTACAGTATATTTATAAGAATTTTTTTCTGGGTGTACAATCACAGGATGCTAGACTTCTGGGCTATCCACCGCGAGCACTTTTCAATTTATCCTGTTGATTGATGAAAAATTTCTATGAAATCTGATCATCCCAGATTTAATATTATCTAATTCAGGGTCGCCTTTAGGCATATGCCATTAAGGCCTGTGCCTAGGGCCCTAATTTTATTGAGGCATATTATTTTTAATATATTAAATATAATTTTATATGTTTTTAAAGAGAATGAAAAAGAAATGAGCCCATGTGATAAAGGATTACACAATTTCATTCTCTAAAAATTGGGATCATTATTTTTAATATATTAAATATATTTTTATAATAGGACTCACATGATTAAAGATTTATATAATGGTCAAAGTTTGCAAAGATATCATTATGGTTCCAATGAATAAAGTCATAAAGGGACTCTTTTTTTAATAAATTAAATTTATTTTTAATTATAAATATTATTTTATAAGATCTAATCTATTGCTCTTCAATATCTCTCAATTCTAGCTTTCTCTTGTTACATTTTATCTTTCATTGGTGATGTTTTCTCCTTTTATCAATAAGAACATGAATTAGAAATTTTTTATCTTATCCATACAATGTAAAATAAAAATGTTAATTTTTTTTTTTGAGTTCCCCCTCTTCCCGTTTTCCAACTCCCCTTCTTCGTGCTTCTCTTCCTTGTTGAGATTGGAGAAGAGAAACTACGCCTAACACTAACACGCTGATCCGATTGGTGTTGATACTATGCTCTTTGCTTAATTAAATTCAAATGTTGATGCATTCATTCATATTGTGTCTAATCGAAATGGAAGATTTTATTATTTTTAAGTAATAATGAGTTAAATATCTTTACCATTTCTATTACTTGATAGACATTAAATTTAACTTTTATTTAGATGTATTTGCAATCATAAATTGTTGGATTTTGCCTTTATGATTTTTATTTTCTAAGTATGATATTGAGTTTTATCATTTTATATATATATATTTATTTATTTAATTTTTGTACTTCGCTTATGATGACGAGTTGAGCACGGGAGTATGATTTTTTTTTCTATTATTATCTTATTTGATTATTCTTATTTCCTCAATTTTATTTCTTTTTTAAAGGTTATTTTCTCCATATGTCATTTAAGTAATTAGACATACTTCTATTTTTTTTCATTTTTAAACATTTGAATACACTTATATTATTATATCTAATAACAATACTACCTCATATGTTTCTCTAAATTATATTATCAAAATTTGAATATGAAAATTTAATTAATAATTTTACATCTCAAAAAATGAAAAAATTATTTTTATATAAAAATATTTTTTTAATTAATATTTTAATTTATTAAAAAAAAACTTTAAAACATCATTTTCGAAATCTGAATGAAAAAACGGTTAAAGAATTTTTTTTTTAACCCGTGTCAAAGATTTAAATTTTTTATTTCCACTTAAGCCTTGTATAGGTTGAGCCGGCGCAGATCTAATTCATCATTCTTTCAAGGACAAATTAAATTTTGTTCTTATCAATACTTCCGTGGTGAGCCTATGCAATAATTTATAATTGAGTCAGATGTATCGTGGCAGAATTAGGATTACCGAAATTAAGCATGAAATGAAATTGCGTGGCGTAATTGTATTGAAAGCCCAAATGTTATCTTATCACCGGTCGATCCCGATCAAGCAACTTCAACCAAAAGTATAACTCCTCCAATTCTGTAACCCTCTCAACTCGACCTATCGTTCACAAACGTAACGCTTCCTCAGTCCCCCCCCAGTAACTCTTCCTTGCAAGCCATGTAACGGGCGTACGGAACACACGATTGCTTCTCTTCCACATCTCCTCTCTTCGTTGCCTCCACTCAACAGAGAACGCGATGCAAATTTAAATCGATCGACCATTCTGCGGGATCGATGGATGTTCACTTTGTATGTAATTAAGCCAGTGAATTATACATTATGGCTCCCGAGACAAACGACGTGGAGGAAGCTCTCTTGGCTCCGACGACAGTAGCGATAGATAAGGACGAGGAGGAGCAGACGAGCGCGATACAGAGAGCCATCAGCCAGACGTTCAAAAGCACATCCCACCTCGCGAAACTCCTGCCGACCGGAACCGTGCTGGCGTTTCAGCTTCTCTCCCCCATCTTCACCGACGCAGGCCATTGCCTGGATTCCAACAGGACCATGACTGCCTACCTAATCGCGCTCTGCGGGCTGTCTTGCATCGCCCTTAGCTTCAGCGATAGCTTTGTGGATGCGAAAGGGAAGGTGCGGTATGGCTTCGCGACTCGGAGAGGCCTGTGGGTGATCGATGGAACAGAGAAGCTGCCATTGGAGAAGGCAATGAAGTACAGGATACAGCTCATCGACTTCGTGCATGCCTTCGCCTCTGTATCAGTCTTCGCGGCGGTCGCTTTGTTCGACCAAAATGTGGTTTCCTGCTTCTACCCGATCCCATCGGAGGAGACGAAGCAGGTGCTGACGTGCTTGCCAGTGGCCATCGGAGTAATCAGCAGTATGTTATTTGTAACTTTCCCAACAACACGCCATGGCATTGGCTTTCCACTACTTTCCCCTAATTGATGATTTGATTGGTTGTAATTAATATAATTCAAGCTGTCCCCTGTCACAGAAATGTTTGTTTAATCTATTGCATTCGACTCTACTCTCTCATATTGGATTATGTTATATCATGGAAAATGAAAAAGAATCTAATAATGTTGTCTGATTGAACCGAACAAGAATGATTAATGTTTGTGTGTCCAATAGCATCATAGCATGACTTTTGATGGACCATGCATGTGTCTTCCATAATCCGCAAACTACTCCGCTAGTCACGCAGCTTAAACAGCAAGAACGCAAGTACGTACATCAATCAACCTAGCTATTAGTCAACCAATTGTTTGAAAGAAGGCAGCGCAATCAAATCCTATATTGTCCGTAAATTCTCAATCTAATTAATCAAACAGACAAATCTCATAACACACTACCCAAAAAGCACACAGCGTGCTTCCAGGCATCGATTGTGTCCACATCGATTCCCTCCTCAATCCCCGCATCGATCAGCTCCCGTTGACCGATTCAATTCCCATCCTCTATATTTACACACCGTCTCTCAATTCCTCTCCTTAGCTTCCATCCAACTCCACTAGTCTCCAATGGCTTCTTCCTCTGCGAACCAAATTCTACTCTTCTTCTCCTGCTTCTTCTTCCTCTTTTTCCTCCAAATCCATGCAAGAGACAGCCGCCAGTTCTTCAGCAAAACCACCAGAGAACCAGCGACCGAAGCCTTTGCCCCCTCAGAAACAACCACCAAAGCCCACCAAGATACCCCCACACTAACACCTCAAAACCACAACAATAACAACAACAACGGATATGGCCTCTACGGCACCAGAACCACCGTCGGCACCTACAACTACAATGGCGGCCGCAGTCGTCCTGCCGACGTTGACTCCCAGGAGTCCAGCGAAGTGTACAGAAACCGGCCGAGCGAGTTCGAGAACCAGTTTGATCGTGACGCGCAAAGCTTGTACAGTGCTCACGACGATGAAAGAAATTACAAGTATCCTGATAGTCGTCGTTCGAACAGTAGATGGAAGGGAAATGCTCAAGGGTACGGGGTGTATAATTATAATGGCGGAACAAGTGGCGGCTACTACGAGAGTAGTGGGAGGAGATCATACAGTTATGGGAATGGCTACGGTAGTCATAACAATGCCGCGGAAGAAGAAGAGTACCAGAACAAGAACCAAGAGATGGATCAGGAGAACCAAGAGGAGTTCGCTCCTTGAGCTAGCTTGCTCGAGCTCAGGGTTAATTATAATTAATATATTTGTTCGATCGGTAATATTAATCTCTAAATTGAAAGTTATGTCATCCAGTACTTAATTTTATGTTCTGTGATCGATGTTTCCTGGCACTGTAAAATCTGTTGTAATCGTTGGCGTACGCTTCATGCTTCGTAGAAAGTGGATCTTTATTATATGAAATGAAATAGGGTGAGAGTTTAGTCCATATTAAAAGCTTCATAATATTATAGTTGATTTATATTAATGACCGCAGCCATCCCAAGCATCAGGGTTTTTTATAATTCTTTAAAGTAATTATTTTAAAATTATTATGAAATAGTATAAACAATTGCATACGAATAGGAAATATTATTAATATATTCTTTTTCTCCATTCTCTTTTTTACTCATTGAAATGAATATATACATATGTATTTATACGGACACAATCATATTGAAACTCCTCATAAATTTACATAACTTAAAGTTTAAAAGATGATAGGTTATGTAGATGAGAAAGTTTATGAAGTTATTGGGAGTTATGGGCATCCATATATTTTTTTTTACAACACTCCCCCTTGGATGTCCATAATTAAGGAATCCGCCTCATTAAAACCTTACTAGGAAAAACTCAATGGGGAAAAACTTAGTAAAGAAAAAGAGTGCATCATTCCGCAATTGTATCACTATAAATTTAATGGACAACATAATATGGTATAGTGAAAATTTACTCCTCCTATTTGAAATATCATTTGATATCTCTGTACCGTCGCATTCTAATATCATGTACTACTTTCTTAAATGTTGTTGTAGGTAATTTCTTAAATCTGCCAAATTATTGCTAGAGCGAATCTGTTAAACTTTAATATCACCATTCTTTTGTAGATCATAAGTGAAGAACTTTGGTGAAATATGTTTAATTTTATCCCCTTTGATGTACACTTCCTTTAATTGAGCTACATGCCGCATTGTCTTCATATAATATTGTTGGAATTTTCTTATTAGTAGTTAAACCACATTTTTCCTTGATATATATGTTGAATCATTAATATCAACCAAACACATTCCCGACTTGCTTCATGTATTGCAAGTATTTTAGAATGATTCGATGATGTAGCGGTTATGGTTTGTTTGATAGATCTCCAAGATATGGTTGTTCCACCATATGTAAATAAATAACCAGTCTGAGATCGACCTTTATGTGGATCAGATAAATATCCTGCATCTGCATAACCAATAAACTCTGAAGAAGACATATTAGAATAAAATAAACCCAATTCGATGGTACCTTGAAGATACCTAAATATATGTTTAATTTCATTCCAATGTTTACGTGTTGGAGAAGAACTATATCTTGCTAATAAATTTACAGCAAATGTTATATCCGGTCTTGTATTATTAGCAAGATACATTAATGCACAAATTGCACTTAAATATGGTACTTCATGACCAAGCAGTTCTTCACCATTTTCACTAGGTCGAAAATGATCTTTGTTCACATCAAGTGATCGAACAACCATCAGAGAACTTAATGTCCATATAAAATCATTTTAGAACCTTTAGTGTATAAGCTGATTGATGGATAAAAATCCCATCTGCAAAATATTCAATTTGTAATCCTATACAAAACTTCATTTTCCCTAGATCTTTCTGTTAGGATCCTTTGTACGCGGCTAGAGAGGGGGGTGTGAATAGCCACCCCAAAACGCTCGTTTCTTCCTACAATTCGTTAGCGCAGCAGAAAATACAACAAAGAAACGAAAGAAAGAATATCAAACCTTAACACAGCGATGTACGAGGTTCGGAGATGATGCTCCTACTCCTCGGCGTGTCCGTAAGGTGGACGAACCCAATCAATCCGTCGGTGGATGAGTCCCCGGAAACCCGGCTAATAGATACTCCTTGTGGGTGGAGAAACCTCGCCACAATAACTCGCAACAGCAAGATAGAATACAAGGAATACAAATACAAGAGAAACAAGAGATAAATACACAGCAAATGTAAACAACCCTTGCCTTCTTGTCGACTGTTGAAGAAGCAACAGCTTCTCAGACGCCAACCACAGCAGCAGCTCAGTCGGAGTCCCAGCCAAAGGAAGAAGCTCACGCGAAGCTTCAAAGCAGCTCAACAAAGCTCAGCAGCAAGCTTAGCAGCACCAAGCACAGTAAGAAGGAAGAAGAAGATTAAGGCTCGCAGCAGCAGCCCTCCTTTTATAACCTGCGAAGAAACACAGAAGAAATCTAGCCGTTGCATCGCAACGGCTAGTGCCTGGATCGGTCTATGGACCGATCAGGCTCCATGTGGATCGGTCCACAGACCGATCCATTCCCTCCTCCTTCACTTCTGTTCCGTCCCTGATCGGTCCATGGACCGATCAGGGAACCTCCTGATCGGTCCGGGGACCGATCAGCCCCACTTGCGCCGCACTCCTGTTCGGCTTCTGATCGTCTCCTGATCGGTCCGATCTGTTAAACCACAGTATGCTACTGATGTGTTACTGATCGGTCACCAGACCGATCAGAATATTCTCGGTATCACTGGATCGATCACCAGATCGATCCAGCTCATGGTTTTGGCCCAAACCAAGTCCAAACCAACATCCGGTCAATCTTGACCTGTTGGTACATTGCGCCTAGCATCCGGTCACTCCCTTGACCTGCTAGGACTCCCCGCTAAGTGTCCGGTCAATCCCTTTGACCCACTTAGACTTTTCTCTCCGTACCAAGTATCCGGTCACTCCTATGACCTACTTGGACTTCCCATCACCAGATGTCCGATCACCCTTGATCCATCTGGATTTTCCCTTGCCTGGCTTCACTCACCAGGACTTTCACCTAGCTTCACTCACTAGGGTTTTCACCTGGCTTCACTCACCAGGATCTTCACTTGGCTTCACTCACCAGGACTTTCCAACCGCCTAACATCCCGTTAGGACTTTCTCATTCACCTAGCTTCACTCACTAGGATTTTCACCGGCTTCACTCACCAGGATTTCTCCTGCTTGGCTTCACTCACCAGGACTTTCACCTAGCTTCACTCACTAGGATTTTCACCTGGATTCACTCACCAGGATTTCCCGACTGCCTGGCTTCACTCACCAGGACTTTTCCCCGTGCCAAACTCCCTGTTTGGACTTTCCCCGTGCCAAGCCTCCATACTTGGACTTTCCGCGTGCCAAGCTCCTGCTTGGACTTTTCCCCGTGCCAAGTCTCCGTACTTGGACTTTTTCAGTGCCAAGTCTCCATACTTGGACTTTTCGCGTGCCAAGCTCCCTGCTTGGACTTTTCCCGAATCAGGTCAACCAAGTCAACCTTGACTTACGGTTGCACCAATAATCTCCCAAACATCTATTCTTGTCCCATATCAAGAATAGAACTCTCTCACGAGTGTCAAACATCAACATGCAACTCAACTAGGTCAACCTTGACCTAAGGTTGCACCAACAATCTTCCCAAGTCAAACATCAAAATACAACTCGAGTCAAGTCACCTCGAGTCGGGTCAACCAGGTCAACCTTGACCTAAGGTTGCACCAACACTTTCATCTCGAATTCTTTTTTCTAGATATCAACTGTATGTATAACTTCTTCAGGACTTCCAATGATATTCAAATCATCAACATATACAGAAATAATGATAAATTTTAGTCCACCCTTTTTTATAAAAACAAATGGGCATATTGGATCATTTTGATATTTATGTTGCACTAAATAATCACTTAGACATTTATACCACATACGTCCAGATTGCTTCAATCCATACAAAAATCTTTGTAATTTAATGGAATAAATATTTTTAAAATTTGAACTTGATGCTTTTGGCATTGTGAGTCCTTCAGGGATTTTCATATAAATATCATTATTAAGTTTTCAATACAAATAAGCTGCTACTACATCCATCAAATGTATTTCAAGCTTTTCTTGTGCTGTCATACAAAGAAGATATCGAAATGTGATTGTATCCACTATAGGGGAATATGTTTTTCATAATCAATACCAAATTTTTGAGAAAAACCTTATGCCACTAAACGAGCTTTATATCTTATGATTCCATTTTTCTCATTTCGCTTTCATACAAAAACTCATTGTACCCTACAGGGGTTACACCTTTTTATGTTTGGACTACAGGTCCCAAAACCTCACGTTTTGCAAGTGAGTTTAATTCCTCTTGAATTGCATCTTTCCATTTTGGCCAATCATGCATACTACGACATTGTTCAATAGATTAGGTTCTTGATCATCATTTTCATAAATAATTTCAAGCGCTATATTGTATGCAAATTTATTGTCGATAACTAATCTTGATCGATTCAATTTTTTCCTTGTCCTGACATAATTTATTGAGATTTCTTCATTATTTTTAAGTATCTGGACCTCTTCTGGAGTTTTATCAAAAGTTATGTCAGTTGTCTCTATAGGAGACCTAGGCGCTTCAAAATGAATATCCTGATTAGTTGCTCCTTTCCTTTTTCAAAGATTTTTATCTTTAGAACCGATTGGTCTACCATGTTTCAGGCGAGTTGTAATCTCATTAATTGATTGTTCAATTGGTACATCAATATGAGTCGGAGCATTAATAGCTAGTATATGTGACTTAGTCACTCTCTTCAAGTCAGTGAATATATTAGGCAATTGATTTGCAATATTTTGCAAATGTATTATTCTTTGAACTTCAAGTTCACATTGATTTGTACGAGGATCAAATTGTGATAATGATACATGCCAAGTGACTTCTTTGGGAAACTCTTTATTTTCTCCCCCTAGCTTTGTAAAAATTGTTTCATTAAAGTGACAATCGGCAAATTACACCGTAAAAATATCTCTTGTCATTGGTTCCAAATATCATATAATTAAAGGAGAATCATATCCAACATATATTCCCAATTTCCTTTGGGGTCCCATTTAATTTAGTGCATTTTAATGGGCTAATTAGCACATATACCGCACATCCAAATATTCTCAAATGGGATATATCAGGCTCTTGACCAAAAGTCAATTGTAAAGGGGAGAATATCTGATCACTAGTTGGCCTAATAAGTATAAGTGTTGCTGCATGCAAAATAGCATGCCCCCAAATAGATGTAGGGAGCTTAGTTCTCATAATCAATGGTGTAGCTATTAACTAGAGGTGTTTAATAAATGATTCAGCTAAACCATTTTGTGTATGAACATAAGCAATAGGATGTTTAATAGTTATTCCAATAAACATACAATAGTCATTAAATACTTGGGATGTAAATTCACCGACATTATCAAGACGTATTTTCTTGATAGAATATTCTGGAAATTGAGCTCTCAATCAAATTATTTGGGCGAGCAATCTCGCAAATGCCAGACTGCGAGTTGATAATAAACATACATGTGACCATCTTGTAGAGGCATCAATTAGCACCATAAAATATTTAAATGGTCCACATGGTGGGTGAATAGGCCCACATATATCGCCTTGTATACGTTCCATAAATGCAGGGGATTCAATTCCAACTTTAGATGGTGAAGGCCACATAATAAGTTTTCCTTGAGAACAAGCAGAACATGAGAATTCATTAAATTGGAGAATCTTCTGGTTCTTTAATGGGTGTCCATGTGAATTCTTGATAATTTTTTGAAACATTGTAAAACCAAGATGCCCCAATCGGTCATGCCAAAGTATAAAATCATTTAAATTAGTAAACTTCAGGTTTGCTAGCATTTGTTTCTATTGCATATATTATTATGTAGTACAAATCAGATAAGAAAATGGGTAAATCTTTCATATACATGTTTCTTACCCAACACTAATTTTGTAATATAGAGATATTCAATATTCTCATCATATGTCTTAATGTGATATCCATTTCGACGAATATCTTTAAAACTTAGCAAATTTCTGTGAGACTTAGGAGAGAACAATGCATTGTCAATAACAAATTTTGTTCCTCCAAATAATGATATATTAGCTCCTCCGGAACCTTCAATAATATTTGTAGTACCAGATATTATATTAACATTATTTTCACTCATTTCTAAATAAGAAAAATATTTTTTCTTTCTAAATATAGAATATGTCATTGCACTATCAATAAGACATAAATCTCTATTATTGAATCCAAAAGTCATGATATTTTTCATTAAAACAAAAGAGATACATAATGAGAAACAACTAAAAGATTAGTAAAAGAAAATATAATAGCAAATGAACTAATTTATTTTAAAATATTTGATTAATTTAGATATTTCCATAAAATATCTTCATTTCCAATCAAATTGTCTATCCAATCTGCAAAGAAATCAGAAACATCCAAATGTGTTGTCATAGGACCAACAATTGTGTTATTATCTTGAAAGACAACATTTGTTTTTATATATTTTATCTTGCCCTTTAAAGAGGCTTGGTAGAGATCAATAAAGTATTTTGGCGTACGACAAGTAAATGACCAATGTCCTTTCATGCCACATCTGTATGACCGTTGGGCTGGCTAGAAGGGGGGTTGAATAGCCCTGAATAATACACAACCCTTTCTCGAACAATTAAGCTAACACTTGAAAAATAGATTAAGCAGAAAATAAAGCATAAAAACGAGGCACCGGATTTGACTTGGTTTACAACCGGGGAGGTTGTTAATCCAAGGAAGATGGTTGCACTAAGAACTCCTTCAGGCGGAGAAGCCACGTTTACAGCAGTATAGGCACAAAAAGAAAGAAGCTAATCAAAGCAGTGGAAGCACACAAGTGTTGTTACAATTTCTGAGCTGATAAAAAGCTTCTGGACCAAGGCTATATTTATAGCCTTGGTCGGGGCGCCTGGAAGGGTTCCGGGCGCCCTGGGGGGATAAAACTTTATCTCCCAACGTTCAGATCGCGTAAATCGCGATCTTGGTCAAAATCAGGGTCCGGGCGCCCCTGAGCCCAAAGTCAACAACCGTTGACTTTTTCATCCGGGACCTCTCCTCTGGTTCAGTCCCGCCTCGGTCCGGTTCTTCTCCTCCGGATCCGCTCACTTGGGTGATCTCTGCCATCCGGAAAAGGGCTCACCCGAACCCAACTTCCGGTCTTCTCGAGCGGGCTTCCCTCCGGCTTCTCGTCCCTCGGAATTGCCGCGTGTTTCCTTCTCGTCCACCAGCGTACTCATCCGCGGTCGCCCCCGTGCCGACCTTCTCGCTAGCTGCGTCTCTTGCTCCCCGAGCAATCTTCCGCTCCGACTTTCGTCCCTCGGAACCACCGCGCGCTTCCTTCTCGTCCGCCGGTGTACTCTTCCGCAGCACCTCGTCCCTCGGACTGCCGTCCTTCTCGCTAACTGCGTCTTCCGGTCGACTACCTGTGTTCCTAAGCTCCTGCACACTTAGACACAAGGTTAGAAACAAATAGGACCTAACTTAACTTGTTGATCACACCAAAACAACCTTGGGGTTCCAACAATCTCCCCCTGTTTGGTGTGATCAACCCAAGT
Organism: Zingiber officinale; assembly: GCF_018446385.1. Lineage (NCBI taxonomy): Eukaryota > Viridiplantae > Streptophyta > Magnoliopsida > Zingiberales > Zingiberaceae > Zingiber > Zingiber officinale. The sequence goes on along the minus strand of NC_056000.1, from coordinate 87,761,919 downwards.
TAAGCTAGGGTTAAAATAGACATTAAATAACATTAAGTAAATTAACTTAATTTTCAATTTAAGTGCAAAAAGATAGAAAAGATAAAATCAAATTAAATCTATCTACCTCCCCCTAGACTTATACTTTCCCTTCTCCCCCTTTGATCACAAAAAAATGGGGTTCTAAGAAAAACAATCTAAGGGTTAAAAACTTAGAAAAACGTATTTTTAAAAAAATTCCTAAGTTTTTAAGAGATTTAGAAAATTTTTTCTAAATAATTTAAGCCGAGATTTCTAGTTTCAAGAAAAAGTTCTTAACTTAGGAAAAAATAATTTTTGAGAATATTTCTAAGAAAAAAAATCCAAAAAAAAAATTGAATTTTAAAAAAATCTTAACTTACATTTTAAGTATATATATATATATATATATATATATATATATATATATATATATATATATATATATATATTTTTAAATTGACTTAGGAAAAAAATTTCTAAGCAAGTAAATTTCTAATTTGAAATAAAATGTTTTGAATAACCTTTTTCAAGCACTAATTAATTCTTGTATTAATGCTTCATTAGTAAGTTAATTAAACATTTATTTCAATATTTTGGCTTCCAGGTCGTGGCGAGGCACTAGGCCTTCTTGGTTATTGGAGCAACAACCACTTACTTAGACAAAACCTCATAAAGAAATTCTTTGTTTAATTTTCTCACTTAAAGCGCTAATTTTAATTTTAAAATTAATTTAAGCATGACTTCGGAACCCAATATAGGTTCCAGCCTACTGGATTAACTAAAAAACTTTTAGGGACATATTTTCTTGAAATATTCCTAATTTGTCCCGGGTGATATTTAAAGTACCAATTTAAATTATTAAATCTTCTAAAATTGGTTTTAGATGAACATACATAGTTTTTCAAGTTATCTACTTGAATTTTAAAATCATCATTTTCAAGTTTCAATTTTTCATTTGCTATTTTTAATTTATCTAATTCTTCTAAGGGACAAGAGTTAGCTAAAATTACTTTTAAATTTTTATTTTCACTTTCTAATTTGCATCAATCTTTTGTTAAAAGTTTAACGAACTTAAACATTTTATCGGGAGGAAGAGATCGTACCTGACTTACCTTGTCGATCTCGTTGTCTGTTTCTCCCCCTGAGCTGCTGCTTTCTTCCGACGTGTCTCCCCCTTCATCGATGCTCTCGATGCTCATTTCGGAAGAGCTTGAATCACAGTCGTCGTCTTGATGACTCGCCATCAGTGCGAGTCCGGAGAATGCTTCGACTTCCGATTCGGACGAGGTATCGTCCCACGTCGCCTTCAGGGCCTTTCGTTTTTGGATAGGCTTCTTACCCTTTTCCTTTCTTTGTTCTTCAGCTTGGGGCAGTTGTCCTTGACATGCCCTTTTTCGTCGCAATGGTAGCAGCGGATCGTTCTTTTCTTTCTACCCTGTGGATGGTTAATTTTTCTAGAATTGTATAACTTCTTAAATCGTCTTACCATCATTACCATTTCTTCGTCGTCGAGAGAAGATTCCGATTCAGGTTCGTCTCTTGAAGCTTTGAGGGCGACGTTGTTCTTTGGCTCCCTCATTCCTGCACATCTTGACTCATGCACTTCAAATGTTGAAAAAAATTCTTCTAATGAAATTTTTCCTAAGTCCTTCGAAATGTAAAAAGCATCTACTAGTGATGCCCATTTTGAATTTCTAGGGAAGGAATTTAAAGCGTACCTGAGCGAATCTTGGTTACTTACCTCTTCTCCGGGATTCGAAAGTCCGATGATGAGCTCCTGTATCCTTGAGTGTAGATGTGCAATATAATTGTTTCACCTTCTTCAAGACGGAGGTTGGTGAGCTAGTTGCGAAGTAAGTCCCGTCTCGCAAGCTTGGCTTCGGATGTTCCTTCGTGTAATTCAAGGAACTTCTCCCAAAGCTCCTTTGCCGAGTTGTAGGTGGCGACACGGTTGACTTCTTGTGGCGGAAGTACGGTTAGCAAATGGAATTCTGCTTTCTTGTTTGCCATGTACTCGGCCTGCTCTTTCTTTGTCCATTGATTTTTCGCTTTGCCCTCGGGAGCTTCAAAACCGAGTTCCATTATTAGTAATAAATCAAAATCGGTGCCGAAAAATACCTCCATGTGCTTCTTCCAGCTTGCAAAGTCCCCTTCGAATTTTGGTGGGTGGATGTTAGATCTGGCCATCTCGTTGCTTCGTTCGGCAGTTAGTCCTCCTGAAGCGTCTCGGCTCTGATACCACTTGTATGACTGTTGGGCCGGCTAGAAGGGGGGGGGTTGAATAGCCCTGAATAAAACACAACCCTTTCTCGAACAATTAAGCTAACACTTGAAAAATAGATTAAGCAGAAAATAAAGCATAAAAACGAGGCACCGGATTTGACTTGGTTACAACCGGGGAGGTTGTTAATCCAAGGAAGATGGTTGCACTAAGAACTCCTTCAGGCGGAGAAGCCTCGTTTACAGCAGTGTAGGCACAAAAAGAAAGAAACTAATCAAAGTAGTGGAAGCACACAAGTGTTGTTACAATTTCTGAACTGATAAAAAGCTTCTGGACCAAGGCTATATTTATAGCCTTGGTCGGGGCGCCTGGAAGGGTTCCGGGCGCCCTGGGGGGATAAAACTTTATCCCCCAACGTTCAGATCGCGTAAATCGCGATCTTGGTCAAAATCAGAGTCCGGGCGCCCCGGAGGGCTCTGGGTGCCCCGAACTGTTCCGGGCGCCCCGGAGCCCAAAGTCAACAGCCGTTGACTTTTTCATCCGGGACCTCTCCTCTGGTTCAGTCCCGCCTCGGTCCGGTTCTTCTCCTCCGGATCCGCTCACTTGGGTGATCTCTGCCATCCGGAAAAGGGCTCACCCGAACCCAACTTCCGGTCTTCTCGAGCGGGCTTCCCTCCGGCTTCTCGTCCCTCGGAATTGCCGCGTGTTTCCTTCTCGTCCGCCAGCGTACTCATCCGCAGTCTTCGTCCCTCGGTCGTCGACCTTCTCGCTAGCTGCGTCTCTTGCTCCCCGAGCAATCTTCCGCTCCGGCTTTCGTCCCTCGGAACCACCGCGCGCTTCCTTCTCGTCCGCCGGTGTACTCTTCCGCAGCACCTCGTCCCTCGGACTGTCGTCCTTCTCGCTAGCTGCGTCTTCCGGTCGACTACCTGTGTTCCTAAGCTCCTGCACACTTAGACACAAGGTTAGAAACAAACAGGACCTAACTTAACTTGTTGATCACACCAAAACAACCTTGGGGTTCCAACAACATCTATAACATAAATTTTCTAATTTCTTTTCGTCATTATCTTGTCCACTTTGAACCCTTTTACCATTGTCATTTGTCCACTTTTGGTGAACATTATTGTTAACTCACTTCTGGTGAGTTGTTGTGTTTCTTTTATTATAACCATCATGATTTTCTTGAGATCGATCATTTCCGTATCTACCACCACGACCACGACCACGATGAAATTTTTGTCTGTGCTGTCGTTTATCATTTTTACTAGTTATTTCATTCACTTCAGGGATTGGACTAGCACCAGTTGGACGGATCTCATGATTTTTCATCAAAAGCTCGTTATTTTACTCAGCCACCAGAAGACATGTAATCAACTCAGAATATTTCTTAAAACCTTTCTCTCTATATTGCTGCTGTAGGAGCATGTTAGATGCATGAAAGGTAGAATATGTTTTTTTCCAACATATCTTCATTAGTAATTTGTTCACTACATAATTTTAATTTTGAGCTAATTCTAATTTTAATTTTGAGCTCATTCTAAACATTGCTGAGTTATATTCACTTACATATTTAAAATCTTGTAAGTGTAAATAAATTCATTCATAATGAGCATTTGGAAGACTCACGATTTTATAATGGCTATACCTTTCTTTCAAATTCTTCCATAGCTCAAGTGGATCTTTAATCGTCAAATATTCAATTTTCAATGCTTAATGAAGATGGTGACGAATGAATATAATTACTTTTGCACAATTTTGTAAAAATTTCTTATTTCCATCTTTTATGGTGTCTCCAAGACCCATAGCATCTAAATGAATCTCCGCATCCAAAATCCACGATAGATAATTTTTTTTCGAAATGTCAAGAGCCACAGACTCTAACTTTGAAAGATTGGACATAGTGAGAATCTATTTTAAAAAAAAACTAAATTATTATTAATAATTATTGTGCATCATATATATTTATTAATAAATAATAAAATATGATATAATCAAAAGATGATTTGATAATACTTAACTGTAAAATATTGTAAACTTTTTGAAACGTTGCAAGTTATACAAATAAGTAACTAACTAATAGTTAATCAGATAATAACTAACAAATGATAAAGGAACTATAAATTTAACTTCTTGGCATATGAATAATTTTGATTGAGAAAAAAATGTATATATAAATATATCTATACATTTTTCTTTGATATTACCTATAACTAATTTTAAAAGAAAATGTAGAACTCTTCGTGCTGATAACGTATTGTAAAATTATATAAATAATTACATATGAAAAGGAAATATTATTAACTTATTTCTTTTCTTCACTCTCTTTCTTATTAACATATGCATTTATAGGTACACAATTATATTGAAATTTCTCATGAATTTATATAACTTAAGAGTTTAAAAGATGATAGATTATATAGATGAGAGAGTTTATGAAATTATTGAGAGTTATGAGTATCCACATATTTTATTTTATAACAAAAATAATAATTTATTCAGTGTAGAAATTATAGTTGAAATTTCCTTCATCCTAAATTGTGAAACTTGTTTCATAAATTATTTCCAATTTCAAGCAATTCCTCCGTCATCTAATTTCATTTCTATTGAAAATGGGAAATTAAAAAAAAAGAAGTTTCTTTACTAAGGAAAATGTAATACTCATCCCGTTCGGCCGTTCCCCTACGGGAGGATCCGGGACGGAAGAGGGGACTCCGCAGCCATGCCGATCTGCGCCAACTCCCCGGACTCATCCTCGTCGTCGTCGTCGGGATCCAGGGTGTGGATTACCCATCTCGCCGTTCTTGGCGTAGCGATTGCGGCCTCAGCCGGTGTGCATTTCTTTCTACGACGCCGTTCCGGCAAGTTCCGGAGCAGAGTGGTCGGGATCATTCCTGCTCGGTTTGCCTCCTCCCGCTTCGAGGGGAAGCCCCTTGCTCTAAGCCTCGGCAAGTCCATGATCCACGTCTCAATTCTCTTGATCTCGCTACGTTTTTCTTTACCGATGCGAACTATGCGTTTCTATTGTCGTGCATTCTTATTTGAAGGAAGTCTCGTCCAAGATTTTTTTTTAAAAGGATTTTAATGCTCTTATATAAGCTGTTTATCACCAGTTCTCTTGTAGTTGATATCTGTCATGTATGCTGAATCCTCATAGAAACCTTGCTGCATTTGGGTGGAACTCCAGATACCCTACCTCTGATTCTAGTTTAGGGCTAAACTTGAGTTGAGCGTGTGCAATCCTCTCACCCACCATCTATAATTTGTTGGATATGGGCTATAAAATGAGTAAGGATGTATCAGTAAGAACCTTCAAACAACGTGATGTCGATATTAGAAAGTGTATTTACTTGAGAAAATTTGTATATTAGATTAGCTCTTCTGCCTCGTAGACTTTCTGTTTATTTGTGTTACGGAAGATGTAAATATCCTTGTGCTGAGACAAGAATTATACTACTACAGCTCGTATCAAATTTAATTTGACCTTCCTGTCTTTGCATTTGGATAGAGTTCAATGGAAAACAGTTATTTCACTATATTCTTGTGTTATTTGTTCCTTCTTAACAGAGGACATGGGAGAGAGAAAACCTGGCCTCACCTTTGGAGGATGTTGGTAAGTGTGCACAGTTAATTAACTGGTAGGTGTAAATTATTCTACAAGAAATCAACATTTCTTTCTAATGCATGTAATACTGGTACACTCATAAAAAGGACAGTCCGGTGCACGAAACTCCCACCATATGGGGTATCGGGAAAGGATCCATTATACGTAGCCTTACCTTGCTTTTTGCAAGAGGCTGTTTCCAGAATTCGAACCCGTGACCTTTTAGTCACAAAGCAACAACTATGAGTGTAATACTGGTACACTCATGATAATAAAATTTGTTCGACACTTACATTCCATCATCAAGTTTTTTTGGTACTTATATTCCAATTGCATTCTGTTTCATCTTTTAACATCTCTTAATTATTCAATAGGGTTCAGAAATAGACTAGGATGTGTTTCAGTGTTGTTAAGTACTCACTGTAATCAAGTTGGATCACTTTCCTAATTTTCTGAGATTATACAATTTCCAGTTCAGTGATTTAATCATTCATGTAGAAATTACAATGATGAAATTATGACCTATAAGACTAACTCTTTTGGATTTTTCATACAATTTCTAGCTTTCATCTGTATTGGCTTACTCTTTTTTTTGCAGTTGTTGCTACAGATGATGAGAAGATTGCAGACTGTTGTAGAGGATTTGGTGCTGATGTAGTAATCACATCAGTAGAGTGCAGGAATGGTAGAAAAGTTTTCTTTGTTTATTGTAACCCCTAGGTTCTGAATTAGATAACGTGAAATCTGGCATTTATAGGGACTGAACGGCAGCATGACAATCTCTTTGGCATCAGTTGAGCCCCAAACAAATACACAACAAGAATATCCAACACAACAAAGGAAAAAATATTTACTTCACAAACAAATATGAATAAATAAATAGTTATAAGATCCCTAACATAATTTGCAACATAAAAGAATATTAACAAGTAAAAGAGCTTATTGTTGATTGCTTGTGTGTTTTTTTTTTTTTTTTTTTTTGGGGGGGGGGGGGGGGGGGGGGGTTTATGATGCACATAATTTACTACTCGAAGAAATTTAACTTCCTCAGATTTCTGATAAAGAGGCGAAAGTGCAACTATACTATTCTGATTTTTCAATGTTCAAAGGAATGCAGGTTCACATCATAAGATGTCTTGTTATTCTCATTTTTGTTGCTCTTATCTGCTTTAATGTTCTCTGTTATGACTTGCTATTGCATTGGTTATGAATTTTTTTCATGATCATGATCCAGTGCCTTTTTTTTCCTCCTTGGTTATGCATTTTAACATGATCCAATGTTGTTCTCTCCTTTTCATTGGAGCATATGTCATGCTGTAGGGAGCTCCTGATGCTGTTTTCAGTACTGCTGTTACATCCTTAAAACCTGAAGATGGACTTGACCCTAATCAGGTAAAGTGTGTGGTTGACAACCAAGGATATGCAATCTACTTCTCAAGGGGTTTGATCCCATTTAACAAGTTAGTTTTTTCTTAATCTTCCTATAACATAATCCATGGATTACTTTGGGATATTCATCAGCATAGCATATTCATCATAAAATCCAGGTCAGTGAAAGTCAATTCACAATTTCCATATCTACTTCACTTGGGCATTCAGGTTTAACTACATCACTCTTGTTGATATCTTTATTTTCTCTAGTATTTATGTTTAATTGTTCAATGTTGTTATTTTTGTTTAAATCTTGCTAACTGGTTAATGCTTATCCTCCTCCTACACTTGTGCTCATTTTTTCATTTTTTTTTTCCTTTTTTTTAGCCAGAGTGTTGATTCAAAGTTCTTGAAGATCTATCCACAGATACCACCTACTCTTTTGCAATTGGAGGTGGACCTTGAGCAACTTAAAGTCCTTGAAAATGGGTACAAGATGAAGTTAATTCAAATATCCTTCATATACAAGAGGAACTATTTTATGGTAAAATAGGGTAGTATCTGCAAATTTTAGAATACCTCCTGTTAAGTTAGTCCATGAATTTGCGTAGGATAATCAAGTCCATCTATCCTCGTTAGTTTAAGCTTCTAGGGTATGTAGATATCTAAAATTCTCACTTATATATATTGAAGGCGTCTATGTTGTTTACTAGTTCTGTTAATCACTAAAAGATTCCAAAAGAACCAGTAAAGCCGATGGTAGTACTTGACATCATGTGATATATAAAGATGCAACGGACCAAGACAAAGTCCCATAGGTTAATCCTTCATGAATGTCTTTGTCCATTGCAAAGAGTCACGCTAAAGTTGGATAAGACATGCCCTATCCAAAGATTTTATCCTAAATTTTGGATAGGGTAGCTAAAAATTCTTTGCATCAACTACTCTATCTATTCCTTAAATTTAGATTTGATGAATAGTGATTCTCTAAATTTAGAGAATAAAACTTCACCTTAAAAGTACAATAATATTTTTTTTCAATCTCTCTCTTTCCACTCATTCTTTTCAATCTCTCTCCTTCCCTTCATTTCACAAATATAATAATAAAAAAATAGAAGAAAGAGAAGAAAATAATAAAAAATTGAAGATAATAGAAATTTTAGAGTAGTTAATATAGTGTGTAGTGAAAAGTGATTGTCTAAATTTAATAAAGTAAGTTATTTACCCTAAATTTTAGATATAGTGATAGAGAAACTGATGCGGGTGGTAGGGAGGATTTCTAGATTGGTGAGATAAAAATTAGCATGGAAAAGAGCTAAAAAGCAGCACAATTCCATCATCCAACCTTTGCCCGAGTTGGTGTTGGATCCAGTGTTAATGGAGTTTATGTCCTCATAAATAGAGCTAAATCCATATGGAAGTCTTGCACTGTGTTTGACAGTAACAAATTCTGAACTTGTGTGCTTCCATTCTTAGGACAATCTAATTGTGGTGAATGAGGGAGTACTGACTCAATCCCAATTAGCCCAAATCTAGAGAGAAAAGTTGCACAAGTTGGAGTGTCTACAACAGTTCCTAGCACATCAGATCTTGCAATGCCCCCCTTGATAACTTAAGCAAGTATTGGGCCTAAATTGATGAATGCTGCACATACTCCCATGAATAAAAAGAAAAAATGAAAATCCAAAATAATATGAAATATATTACCACATTCACATGCACAACAATACCACTTTCCTGTATGGCGAAGAGCAATCATATGCACTAGGTTTGCCCCCATGTTCAGCAGCCATAAAAAAACTACTCGATCAATGCTTGAAAAACTAGCATGGTATTATTGTGAATTAATTTCTTTTAATGGATCAAAGATTTGTGTGGAGAAGAAGATGAATAGTTTGTTAAAGCAATCATCGAGGGAAATTCCAAATTCTTCAGAGAATCATACCCGTACAACTTGAAATGTAGATATGGTCAATCTCAAAGGAGAAGGAATGTTGATGACTACCTGAATGAGCCTCAGGAATAGAGTTAATCCATCTGTCACATTGGTGAGTCCGGAAAGATGAAAATTGGCACATCAGTATGAGTGCCATGAGCAATTGTCATAATCTCATTGTTTTTCATTCATTATTTTAAGTGTTTCATCATGATCCTCTACCCTAGGTGGCAGAGGATCAAAATTGTCTTAAAAGGGATATCAGTTATTCTCAGGAATAGACCTGGCCCATCTGTCACTTTGGTAAGGCTGGAAAGACAGGTGCATCTTTATTACAACTATGGGCGTTGTCATAATCCATATAGTCATCATTATCTCATTCGTTATTTTAATCATTTCATCATGGCCGTCATTTCCACTGGGTGGCAAAGGATCAACATTTATTGTTTTCAAATGGAGATCATTTATTCTCAAGACATTTGCTTCTCGTTATCGTGACCATCAGCCTCAAAATCATGATCTAATTGCCGTCCAATTATGTGTCACTTGCAGAAAAGAGGGTTATTTCTTTGCATTATGAGAATACAATACTAGCATAGCCTGAACTTGTATATTTTCTTGTCTATATTCATTTGCAATTCAATATTAATAAGTCATCTTATTCAACCGTTCCAAATGTATATACATCTGATTCTCATGCCTCCAGTAAGTTTACAAATGGGTGTACTTGTGTGCATTTCATATCTTTTTGACGATTAGTGCATTAAAGAATTGAGCTCACATGTTTCAGTGGGTAAATTCTTGAATGGAAATTTGTTCCTTAAACTTGAATACCTTTATATTGTGTTTGCACAACATGCTTGTCAGATAGGAAAGAAAAAAATAAAATAAAATAAAACAATTAGGAATATAAATCATTAACGTGTAAAACCAAAAAATTTGGTTTATGGTTCTCCATTTAACTGAGGTTTCCTAGCCAAGTTTTCTATTAGGTTTCAAGGACTGCGTAAAATGAATCTTATCATTCTTTTTGGTAATTCCCGAAGCACCGAAACAGTGAAATTGGTGATGGTTTGATGAACATTGCCATTCATGAAGAAAGCACTTAATTTCACATTTGCTCCTTTTCTACAAAGTTTGAGAGATCTAAGCTCTGCATTTAGTAAAGCTCTATTTCTTCATTACAGGTAATGAAGGTACATCACGACTCCCATGGTGTGGACACCCCTGAGGATGTTCAAAAGATAGAAGCACTGATGAGAGAAAGAAACATGGTATGATGCTGAAGTGAGATACACGATCCATATGACCAGACGATTGAGCCTAGCTATCACCAGACGGCATTTTATAAAAATACCTACTCCAAAAATACCTACTTTGGCTAGCTCATCTTTCACTGATGAACATCATGCTTCTGCGAGTGGTTATGTTGTTTGCCTTCATTCAGTTCATGTGACAATGAACTGAATGAAGGTTATGCTTCTGAGAGTGCAGGCCAGGATAAAGCAAATCAATAGGTTCTAGCAAGTTGATTAAGTTCAATGTCCAGAATAGCCTAAAAAGCTAGTTGGATTGGTTAATCATCAGTCTAACTTAAGTTAAGAGAATAATTTTTTGTGAACATCATATAAGTATATTTTTAATAAATTTTAATATTATATTTAAATAAAGTTTCGATAATTTTTTTTATAAATAATATGGTAAAAGGCAAGCGATTTGTTGACTCCTAGTGTTTTATTAGTACGGTATGAAAGAAGATCAGTTCGAACGCTTTGAGTTTTTGACTCATGATTTAATATCATAATATTCCATATGTCAACCACTGTACTATTTTAAAGGGATTAATTTTTTTTACAAATAAAGATCTATATCTAATTGAACTTAATTATATGAAATTAAAATTTATGATATCTTTGTCTAAAATTCTATAAGCCGGCCGCCCAATCGCCCATGTGCAAAACTCTTTCTTTTCTCTTCTTTTAAAAATGAATTCTAACCTGCTAAGTGGAAAAGAGGAGAATTTTCTTAAAGAGAAAACAAAAAGTCTCATTACCTTTCACAAATACCATGTTTTATTCGCCCTTTTTTTTTTTTTTAATCATTTAGCTTCATCCGTTTGCCGACCTCTTCTCAAATTATTCATCGTCTCTCTCGAATGGATAGAGTCGGTGTTATTTAACATGCATCTTATCAAATTATCGACGTGGATTCAAGAAAGGAGAAGAATGATATTAGAGAAAGGATTGGCGGCATTATTATGATTATCCCAATCTTCTACCTAAACAAACAGTTAATCCAAAACAAAAAAAGTTATCATTAATCATCTATTATTGTTAGAAGATTGTAATTAAGCATCAATGAAACGAGGAAACAAGGGTTACCTCAGCATCAATTTTGTCGAGGGGGTTTTGGTGTGATGGTAAAAGGTGATATAGATTTTCTTAGTAGCAGGGATTCAAATATCACATAAGATATATTACATTTAGAGTTTAAAAATTTTTTAATGATAGGTTGTCCATCAAAATTTATCTGTACTTCTTCATTTACTTTAGTCACCGATAAAATTTTTTTATAGGATGAGATCGATGATTTTCAAAATTAATCAAAGCAAAAGAACTAATTTGCAGCTGAGCTCACTCATGAAATTATAATTACGGGGCATCTTTGTAGGCATATACATCAGCCGACGGAGCCACCTCGACAATTACCCTAGTAGAATCTAAAATGGAAGTAACAAAGACAAAGAAACTAAGGAACTTTCAACTTAAAATTAAGGGGATATATAGTGATACTCCCATGCATGATAAGGGCATTCGCACGCATAAATTTTTTATAGAGGTTTATGTTCTACTATATTATTATCATATCAAAAATTAAAAATCTCACTCATTTTAAAAACTTTTCCTTATTATTATAAACCTTTCCAATAATATTTTTTAACTCCTGATCTTGATGGAGATGACGCGCTGGGCAGATAACTCTTCTGTTGATTAGAAGAAGACCCTAAATTGGAGAAAAAAAAATTTCGTCTTCTCTACACACACCAAATAGAGGGCAAAGGAAATGTTAGAGCAAGAACCAAGAAGGGGGTCCCTAGTGCAGGCCCTCCAATGCTCAAGTTAGTAAAGTGGCCAAGTGAAAAGTGAAGAAGAGAATGAACAATATGTTGAATATCGTGGCCCGGCTAGAAGGGGTTTGAATAATCGTTTACCCCAAATCATTAACTTCTTACATGGTTAGTTGCGTAGCGGAAATACAAGCAATATAAAGGAAGTTAATCTAAAGACTACAAAGACAAGAAATCAAACCACATTACACGTTCATTTACGTTGTTCAAAGATAAAGCTCCTACTCAACGGTGTGTCTGTAAGGTGAACGATCCCTATCCGTCAGTGGATGATTCCCCGACAGACTTTAACTAAAGCTTACTTCTTCTTGGTGAAGTAGAACCTCTCACAAAGCTTTCTTTGTCTTTACAAGAAGGAGAATTAGGTTTAGGAGGAAGAAAATAGGCTTGGAAGCTTGAGGGCAAACACTTAGGAGTATTCAATAAGAATCATCCCCCAAGCTTCTTTTAAATAGAGAGGAAAGAGTTGACCCCTTGTCAACTAATTTCTTGCACTAGTCGACTGATACATACATCAGTCGATCGGTGTGACTGTTGGACATAACCAACGCCACTCCACAGAATCCGTGATTCTGTTCGACGGCTCTTTACCAATCGACTAACATTTCCATCAATTAACTGGTCTTCACAACCATTGGGCACAGAACCATTCTGTGCTCTCGTGATCCTGGACCAGTCAACTGGCATTCACATCAGTTGACTGGTCCCTTACAATCACTCACACTTATACTCTCCGGAGTGTCCCTTGAAACTCTCTTCTTCAGCCTTCATCCCTTAGATGCACTTAAGCTAGTGGCTCCTTTTCATGCAATATAATCCTTCACGTTGCCTTAAAGTCTGCTTCCCTCGGCCCACTCCTTTGCTCTTCGTCCAACTCCTTAGATGCACCATCCTTCATCGATCTCAAGGACCCAAGCTATAAGATGAGTCTTATCAAACTTGGCAGCACCAAGTTTCTCATATGTGGTTCATCAAATCCTGCACGACTTCAACACATATCAAATATATATGAAACCTAACTTAAATTTTTTGACACACATATCAAAATCATGATCGTACCCAATTAAACCTAGGTCGATTGCACTCACAATCTCTCTATTTTTGATGTGTCGCAATATGTTTAAGTTAGACATAAATAACAATTAAAAAATTACAAGCATAGTGTAAACATGAAGCATAAAATCTAAGCTCCTCCATAACTTATGCTCTATCACTTAATTTTTAAGTTTCTCATGCAAATATGGAGAATTACAAGGTTCTAACTTAAACCTTACCATTTCTCCCCCTTTAACACCAATAAAAAGATTGCACTTAAGTCCCAAGCACAATGTGATATCAATTTTGACCTAAATTTGACCAAAAATCAATTTTTGAAACAATTTAGAGTTGTTGGAAATAGACACCGGTCAACTGCCCTCTGATGCAGTCGATTGGCACAAAACCAGTCCGAATTTTGATTTCTGAAGCCAACTTTAGAAATATATAAAAAATTATAAAAATTTCAAAAAATTATAAAATTTTGAAAACATATTTCTTTTGAGTTCATCTAACAGGAAAAAATATATTTTCATGAAAAGTAAATATATTTTTCAAGTTTTGATAAAAACTCAAAAACCTTAAAAACATTCAATGTTTTATCTGTTGGTGCAATTTGCACTAACGGTCTAACTCAGGTTTTGATAAATGACAAAGTGAATTAAGTTATGTTCCATCGTAATCTAATGCATTTATCGAGTGTGCAGGTTTTAGGATGTTCGATTCCCGATTAGTGAAGTCCGGATGTGTGATTCTGGTAAATCGGGATATGCGATTCCTGATTGGAAAAGACCGAATGTGCGATTCCGGCAAGTTGGGATGTGAGATTCTTGATTGGAGAAGACTGAATGTGCAATTCTGGTAAGTCGGAATGTGTGATTCCCGATGGGTGTAGACCGGATGTTCAATTTTAGTAAGTCGAGATGTGTGATTCTCGATGGATGAAGACCAGATGTGTGATTCCGATAGGTTGGGATGTTCGATTCTCAAAGTCCGGATGGATGATTCCGGAGGTAACTCAACACTTGATAAGTAGAGGTAAGTCACTGGAGGAGAGTGACCAAGTGAGGACGCATCCCCGTTCAAAGGGACAGTAGGTGTTGGTTCGATTTAGGTCCATTTTGGAAACTTAAATCGAGACCTTGACTAGATCCTGGTTTTAGGGAGATATGATCTAATTACTACTCTTTATTATTGTACTAACATTTGTCTTGCAAGTTTATTGGACTAACACGTTTTACAGGGCAAGAAAAGAATTATAAAAGGCCTCAGGTTGTAATGCTCGAAAATTCTCAAAATAATTATTAGAAATATCCTAGTATTTTTCTGAAATTTTAGGATATTTTTATGGAATTTTTAGAATTACGGAAGTAGCAAAAATAAATAGGAAACGAAAATAGCTTACACGGGAATTGAACCCGAGACCTATGGGTCCTATGACTTATGGTGAACCTGTTGGTTGCTACTCGGAAAACCTAGAGGTTCCACTGTACAAAAATTTTGTACAAAGGTTTGAACCTTTTCCTAGCTACCATGTGTTCTTTTAAATTAAATTTTGGATCGCCTGCGGAACTTAACACGTTTGATCCAAAACTTAATCTATTTGTTCTTTTAGATTTTGACTTGGATCTCCTGCGGAACTTAACACGTTCGACCCAAGTCACCTTAAGTTATTAATTCCATTAAATATTAATTTCCATAATTGGTTCCCAGTACTGACGTGGCGAGGCACATGGCCTTCTTGGATATGGGAACAACCACCACCGACTAGACAAAACCTTTTATGGAAAGCTAATATTTAATTTCCTAAAATAACTTTAGGTCAACCAAAAAGAACAATCAAATCACAAGGAAAAGAAAAATAAAAGAACACAACTTCGAAAAACATATTCGAAATACTAGAATCGTAAGCCTCTTGTATTTGGTATTATTTCCATAAATAACTAGCATGATGCGGAAAGGAAAAATTACTAGTTATACCTTCTAAAAAGACCTCTTGATCTTCTACCGTATTCCTCTTCTAACCTCGGACGTTGTGTGGGCAACGATCTTCCGAGATGAGAACCACCAAGCACCTTCTTCTTCCTTGCAAATTTCGGCCACCACAATTCTTCAAGGAAGTAGAGGTCCGGCCACCACCACCAAGCTCCAAGGGATGCAAGAAACAAAACCACCTTTCTCTCCTTCTTCTCCTAGCTAGAACCGGCCACCATCAAGAGCTCCAAGAGAGGTTGTCGCCGGCCATAAGAAGAAGAGAAGAGGAAGAAGCTAGGGCCGGCCACCAAGGAGGAAAAGAGAGGAGAAGAATAATAGAGTTGATCACCCGTGAAGGCACCTCTACCCCCTCTTTTATAATCCTTGGTCTTGACAAATAAGGAAATTTTAATAAAAAATTCCTTAATTCTTTTGTCATAAAAAAGAAAAATTATTTTAATTAAAAACAATTTTCTTCTTTTAATAATAATGGTCGGCCACTTCTAATTCCCCAAAACAAGGAAAATTTAATTCACACAAGAATTAAAACTTCCTAATTTGTTTCTAGAAATTTATAAAAATTTCTCCAATAATTTTTATCCCTTCATGATTGGTTAATAAAAAGGAAATTTTATAAATTAAAATTCTTCTTTTAAACATGTGGATAATTTCCAAAAGAAAAGTTATCTCTAAAAATTAAAATCTCTTTTTAATCTACAAATAAGGAAAGATATCAAATCTTTTCTTAATCTTTTGTAGAAACTAATAAAAGAGAATATTTAATTTTTAAACTTCTCTTTTAAATTATTATCATGGTTAAAAAGGAAAGTTTTTCTTAAAAATAAAATCTCCTTCAATCTACAAATAAGGAAAGATTTCAAATCTTTTCTTAATCTTTTGTAGAAAACTTTGAAAAGAAAGATTTAATTTTTAAACTCTCTTTTAAAACTATGATATCCACATAAGAAATAATTTTAAAAAATCCTTTTTAATATGATGTGGCCAGCCACCTAAGCTTGGGCTCCAAGCTATTGGCCGGGCCACCTTAAGGTCAACCTTTAGGCTTGGCCGACCCTAAGCTTGAGCTTCAAGCTTAGCTTGGCCGGCCCCTATTGGTTGGGTAAGAAGGTGGGTATGTGGTGGGTATAAATCTCTATATACAAGAGGCTACGATAGGGACCGAGATGAGGATTTGGTTTTGGCCTCCCGATGAAATTAAGCTTCCCGTGTTCGCCCCGAACACACAACTTAATTCCATCAATAATAATTCATTCCACTAAAGAACTATTATTGAACTACCGCACCAATCCCAAATTACATTTTGGGCTCCTTCTTATTATGAGTGTGTTAGTCTCCCTGTGTTTAAGATGTCAAATGTCCATTAATTAAGCAAGTTACTGACAACTCATTTAATTAATATCTTAGTCCAAGAGTAGTACCACTCAACCTTATTATCATGTCGGACTAAGTCCACCTGCAGGGTTTAACATGACAATCCTTATGAGCTCCTCTTGAGGACATTCTCAACCTAGATCACTAGGACACAGTTTCCTTCTATAATCAACAATACACACTATAGGTGATATCATTTCCCAACTTATCGGGCTTATTGATTCATCGAACTAAATCTCACCCATTGATAAATTAAAGAAATAAATATCAAATATATGTGCTTGTTATTATATTAGGATTAAGAGCACACACTTCCATAATAACTGAGGTCTTTGTTTCTTTATAAAGTCAGTATAAAAGAAACGACCTCTAATGGTCCTACTCGATACACTCTAAGTGTACTAGTGTAATTATATAGTTAAGATAAACTAATACCTAATTACACTACGACCTTCCAATGGTTTGTTCCTTTCCATTATGGTCGTGAGTTACTGTTTATAATTTATAAGGTACTGATAACATGATCCTCTGTGTGTGACACCACACACCATGTTATCTACAATATAAATTAATTGAACAACTACATTTATCATAAATGTAGACATTTGACCAATGTGATTCTTATTTCTAGATAAATGTTTATACCAAAAGCTAGGCTTTTAGTATACACTCTAACAATCTTCCACTTATACTAAAAGACTAAGCTGCCATATCTGCTGTCATACATCTGATTCCCAACCCTTCAACATGTCCATCAAAAGCTCTCACCTTAAGGACCTTAGTGAAAAGATCTATAGGTCATCATCTGATGCATTCTAGGCGGCAACAACTTCTCCTCGTTTATACGATTTCTCGTATTGGGTGGTACTTGCGCTCTATTGTGTTTACTTGCCTTATAGACTCATGGTTTCTTCGAGTTTGTTACTGCACCATTATTATTACAATAAATTGTAATAATCTTTGGACAAAATAGAAATCATATCTAAGTCTATCTTGAGGTAATTAAGTCATTCAGCTTTTATGGCTTCCTCAGAGGCTTGCCATATACTAAGCTTCTATGGTGGAGTCCAGAAAAACACCTATGCTTATCACTCTTCCATAGTTATGACTTTACCTTCTAAAGTAATCACAAAACCCCGAGGTTGACTTATTATTGTCCCTATCCGATTGGAAGTCAAAATCCGTGTAACCCACAGGGACTAAATTAATTACCTTGTAAGCTAGCATATAATCTCTAGCGCCTCTAAGGTACTTTAATATATGCTTTACTGCAGTCCAATGTCTTTGTCTAGGGTTACTTTGATATCTGCTAACTATGCCCTTGGCAAAATAGATTTCTGATCTCGTGTATAGCATACATTAGGTTGTCTAACTGCCGAAGCATAAAGAACTGCCTATATGTCCTCAATCTCTTTTGATGTCAACGGAGACATCTCTTTAGATAGAGCCACTCCATGCTTAAAAAGTAAGAAACCTTTCGAGGAGTTTTGCATGCTTAAAACGAGCAAGGATTTTCCGATGTATCAAGCTTGGGATAAGTAAAATATAATTTTCTTTCGATCCCTTATTATTTTGATCTCAAAAATATATACATTCTCCCAAGTCCTTTATATCGAATTATTTGGACAACCATACCCTTACTTCTGACAACATTTTGATATTGTTTCCAACTACCAAAAATGTTATCTACGTATAGTACAAGAAATATCACCACGCTTCCATCACACCTTTTGTATACACAAGACTTATCCAGTTACTAAATAAATCCATAGATCTGGATTACTTTGATAAACCGGATGTTCCAAGACCTTGAAGCTTTGCCTCAGTCCATAGACTGACTAAGCTTGCACACAAGATGCTCTTAGCCCTTTGCAATGAACCCTTCTGGTTGCTTTATATGGATGCTTTCTTCAAAACTTCCATTAAGGAATGCTGTCTTGACATCCTCTTGCCAAATAGATAAAAGAATCCGGATAGACTTAAGCATGACTACCAGTGAAAAAGTTTCCTTTTTCATCAAGCCTTGCTTTGAAAGTTACTACCTTCTTGTCTATCCCTCTTTTCCTATTATAGACCTTTTTACACCCAACGACTTTTACACCATTTGGTGATTCTACAAGCTTCCAGATTTTATTAGAATACATATATTCTAATTCTTTTATTCATTACTCTTTGCCAAGATGCTGCATCTTTATCTTGGAGTGCTTCATCATATGACCGGAGATCAGGTTCATGTCCTCCAGGGATCGAGTCCAAAAACTCTCCCAAAACATGAACCTATTTAGGTTGCATAACAACCCTCCCACTACAACAAGACACTTTCTGTAATTGTGTATCAATTTGTGATACGTGTTGCAGTTTTCTTGTGGTATCTCATCTTGTACAGTTGGTACTAGGTTAGACATGTCCTTTATTATTTCCTTAAGAACAAATTTACTTATGAGCACGTGGTTCATTATATAGTTATTTTCTAAAAAAACAGTCATTGATGCTAACAATGACCTTCTGATTTTTAAGACTATAAACCTACTTTTGTTTATCTAGGATAACTTACAAACAAGTGAACTCCTATCCAACTTATCATTGTCTCTCTTTAACATATGTGATGGATTACCCGAATCCGAATATACTTCAAAATAGGTTTTCACCTATTCAGCAATTCTATATGAGTAGAGAGTTCTAACTTGGAAGGTACTATGTTCACTTTCATTATTAGAGTTTATCCTTAAAACAAATTTGGTAATTTTCTGAATAACTCATCATCTATCTAATTATTTCATAAGAGTCCTTTACCTTCTTTCTACTACACCATTTTGTTGGGGTGTACCAGGTGCAGTTAGTTGGGATTGAATCCCTACTTTTGATAAGTGACTCCTAAATTCTCCCAAGAGGTACTTGCCACTACGATCTTACCATAGTGACATTTACTTTAACATTTCTCCGCATCAGCCTTGTACTCTTTGAACTAATCAAAGTACTTAGTCTTGCGGTACATTAAGTAAATTTATTTGTATCTTGAATAATTGTCTATAAAATAGATGAAATATTCAATACTACCTCTTGTCTGGATAGTCATAGGATCACACAAATCAGAATGAACCGATTTCAACATATCTTTGACTCCATACCCCTTGGACTTAAAAGCTTCTTGGTTATTTTCCTTCCAAGTAAGACTCGCAGGTTGGAAAGATTTCCACTACCAATGAACCCAAAAGTTCATCAGCTACCAATGAATCCTTCTTAAGTATAACCTAGCTTTAGGTGCCAAAGATATAATTGGTTCATTTCCGAAGGTTGCTTTCTCTTAAAATTAGAAGATGTGTTACTAATTTCCATTTGTTGCATCGTGGGAGTTATTGGATTATAAATTGTCAACCATCATACCAGAATAGATAACTTCTCTATTTTTCTTGATAACAACTTTGTTATCAAAATAGACACAATATCTATAATAGTTTAGAAACTAAAATCAGGTTCTTTCTAAACTTGGTACGTAAAGACAATTACTTAAAATCCATATTTTATTCTTATCAAAGGATAAACATCTCCCACTGCAACAACTACCACTTTTACAGTAGTGCCCATGTGGACGGTGATTTACCTTTCATTTAGTTGTCGGGTTTCCTGGAACCCTGCAATGAATTACAGACATGATTAATGGCATCTTGTATCTACACTCCAGGTTCTGGTAGATAACACCACTAGACATGTTTCAACTAATGAATTAAATACACCTAAATTGTTCTTAGTTCTAAGAAGACAGTCTACCTTAATGTCCAAGTCCTATTTCCAATCATTACAATTAGGACTACTAAGTCTTTTCTATAGTATGACTACTAGGGATTGACAAACATCCTAAGAATCACAAAAATATTTGGTCAAGATCAACTCCTTAAAATCTCCATGAATTTTGTGTATACAAAATCGAAGAGGAGATTTTATTCATTAATTTTATTATCTCGTCAACTTTACTTTATAACGAATAAAATTAATAGTTGATCTGTCTTTGATCAAATATTTGGTCAAAACTTTTGAATTTAAAATAACATTGATTCCTCAAACAATATTATTTAAATTCACCAACACCTCAAACACCGTGAATTTTGCATGCCACGTTAGTGTGGACGATACAAATTCATCATTTGTAAGAGGAGGGTTTTACCCATTGACTATCTTGTCAATATAACTTTTGACAAATAAAATTACCTCAAACACCATGAATCTTGTATGCCACGTTAGTGTGGACGATACAAATTCAAACATTTATAAGAGGGGTTTATTAATTTTATTATATTGCCAATCTAGTTTTATGACAAATCAATAGTTGATTTCCTTTGGTCACACAAGTGATAGTAGTGACTCCGTTGGGAGGATACTATTAAATGTGTCTAAGTGTATACCATTACTTGACACTAAGTCCATTAATAAGATTATGCCCTTCCGCTGGGGAAGATCACACGCCTAATTAACTTCCTATAGTCATCCAAAATGGAAGTCTGCTCTAGTGATCCACAAACAAGCTCATCCGCTATGGAGGAAGGCACTCAGAGCCAACGCGTTGTTTGCATCACTTACAAACCAATAATGGAGACCATGGGATTTACTTAAAAATCCTCTCCCACTTAGTTATTTATAAATGAGGAATTTTAACTATGCTAGCCTACTAAATATGCATACTAACAAGCACACACAACACAAAGATAAAAAGAAATAAATAGAAAACTAATTTTCAACTATTATGGCTTTTATCTATTGTCGTCCTCCGTGTCACCAACCCTAGCTGCTGCCATCTTTGGCCACCGCCACTGGGTCTAGTTGTCCATCCATCTTGCTCCTTGTTCCACTGCGCTTGGTCCTTAAAAGGTTCCACGCCTTGCAAGACTCGATCCATGACATAAATAGAATTTTACATTTTGATCCTATATTCCATAAAAGGAATGTACATGTATCTAGATCAAAAATAAAATCCTAATAAAACTAAATACACCTCCGTATTTTATAATACAATCATGCACACATATAAATGCCCTTGACATGTCCAAGGGTCCAATCACACATAATAACTAAAAGCCATAATAGTTGGATCCTGCATCCACAAAGTTAGCACATCCTACTATTATCCTGCCTAAATTATGTATGACATGTGCATAATTAAACTAATACCAAATACACAGAGGCAAAACCCTAGCTCTGATACCAATTGTTGGTTGCTACTCGGAAAACCTAGAGGTTCCACTGTACAAAAATTTTGTACAAAGGTTTGAACCTTTTCCTAGCTACCATGTGTTCTTTTAAATTAAATTTTGGATCGCCTGCGGAACTTAACACGTTTGATCTAAAACTTAATCTATTTGTTCTTTTAGGTTTTGACTTGGATCTCCTGCGGAACTTAACACGTTCGACCCAAGTCACCTTAAGTTATTAATTCCATTAAATATTAATTTCCATAATTGGTTCCCAGTACTGACGTGGCGAGGCACATGGCCTTCTTGGATATGGGAACAACCACCACCGACTAGACAAAACCTTTTATGGAAAGCTAATATTTAATTTCCTAAAATAACTTTAGGTCAACCAAAAAGAACAATCAAATCACAAGGAAAAGAAAAATAAAAGAACACAACTTCAAAAAACATATTCGAAATACTAGAATCGTAAGCCTCTTGTATTTGGTATTATTTCTATAAATAACTAGCATGATGCGGAAAGGAAAAATTACTAGTTATACCTTCTAAAAAGACCTCTTGATCTTCTACCGTATTCCTCTTCTAACCTCGGATGTTGTGTGGGCAACGATCTTCCGAGATGAGAACCACCAAGCACCTTCTTCTTCCTTGCAAGTTTCGGCCACCACAATTCTCCAAGAGAAGTAGAGGTCCGACCACCACCACCAAGCTCCAAGGGATGCAAGAAACAAAACCACCTTTCTCTCCTTCTTCTCCTAGCTAGAACCGACCACCATCAAGAGCTCCAAGAGAGGTTGCCGCCGGCCATAAGAAGAAGAGAAGAGGAAGAAGCTAGGGCCGGCCACCAAGGAGGAAAAGAGAGGAGAAGAATAATAGAGTTGATCACCCGTGAAGGCACCTCTACCCCCTCTTTTATAATCCTTGGTCTTGACAAATAAGGAAATTTTAATAAAAAATTCCTTAATTCTTTTGTCATAAAAAAGAAAAATTATTTTAATTAAAAAACAATTTTCTTCTTTTAATAATAATGGCCGGCCACTTCTAATTCCCCAAAACAAGGAAAATTTAATTCACACAAGAATTAAAACTTCCTAATTTGTTTCTAGAAATTTATAAAAATTTCTCCAATAATTTTATCCCTTCATGATTGGTTAATAAAAAGGAAATTTTATAAATTAAAATTCTTCTTTTAAACATGTGGATAATTTCCAAAAGAAAAGTTATCTCTAAAAATTAAAATCTCTTTTCAATCTACAAATAAGGAAAGATATCAAATCTTTTCTTAATCTTTTGTAGAAACTAATAAAAGAGAATATTTAATTTTTAAACTTCTCTTTTAAATTATTATCATGGTTAAAAAGGAAAGTTTTTCTTAAAAATAAAATCTCCTTTCAATCTACAAATAAGGAAAGATTTCAAATCTTTTCTTAATCTTTTGTAGAAAACTTTAAAAAGAAAGATTTAATTTTTAAACTCTCTTTTAAAACTATGATATCCACATAAGAAATAATTTTAAAAAATCCTTTTTAATATGATGTGGCCGGCCACCTAAGCTTGGGCTCCAAGCTATTGGCCGGGCCACCTTAAGGTCAACCTTTAGGCTTGGCCGACCCTAAGCTTGAGCTTCAAGTTTAGCTTGGCCGGCCCCTATTGGTTGGGTAAGAAGGTGGGTATGTGGTGGGTATAAATCTCTATATACAAGAGGCTACGATAGGGACCGAGAGGAGGAATTGGTTTTGGTCTCTCGATGAAATTAAGCTTCCCGTGTTCGCCCCGAACACACAACTTAATTCCATCAATAATAATTCATTCCACTAAAGAACTATTATTGAACTACCGCACCAATCCCAAATTACATTTTGGGCTCCTTCTTATTATGAGTGTGTTAGTCTCCCTATGTTTAAGATGTCAAATGTCCATTAATTAAGCAAGTTACTGACAACTCATTTAATTAATATCTTAGTCCAAGAGTAGTACCACTCAACCTTATTATCATGTCGGACTAAGTCCACCTGCAGGGTTTAACATGACAATCCTTATGAGCTCCTCTTGAGGACATTCTCAACCTAGATCACTAGGACACAGTTTCCTTCTATAATCAACAATACACACTATAAGTGATATCATTTCCCAACTTATCGGGCTTATTGATTCATCGAACTAAATCTCACCCATTGATAAATTAAAGAAATAAATATCAAATATATGTGCTTGTTATTATATTAGGATTAAGAGCACACACTTCCATAATAACTGAGGTCTTTGTTTCTTTATAAAGTCAGTATAAAAGAAACGACCTCTAATGGTCCTACTCGATACACTCTCAGTGTACTAGTGTAATTATATAGTTAAGATAAACTAATACCTAATTACACTACGACCTTCCAATGGTTTGTTCCTTTCCATTATGGTCGTGAGTTACTGTTTATAATTTATAAGGTACTGATAACATGATCCTCTGTGTGTGACACCACACACCATGTTATCTACAATATAAATTAATTGAACAACTACATTTATCATAAATGTAGACATTTGACCAATGTGATTCTTATTTCTAGATAAATGTTTATACCAAAAGCTAGGCTTTTAGTATACACTCTAACAGAACTTTAGTAACCAAGTGAACCTTGCAGGGCAGTGCTGAAAGAAAAGGGAATCAATTAGATTTATATTTGAGTTGGGTGAATCTACCACTTAATATAAATAGGGAGGAATTAAGTGAAGAGTTATTTCTTTTAATGTAGCTTTTCTCCTCCTCACCCTAGTTTCCGCCGACCCTCTCCCTTCTCCTCTCCTTCTCTCGGCGCACCAAGCCAAGGGTTCTAGGAGCACCTCCCGGCAACACAAAGGATACGAGGACGCTCCTCTTCGCGAGAAGAACGCATAGACGTGAGAAGATCGTCAAGTAGATCGTCTCCTCCGGAAATCTAGTGATTAGAATCGTAAGAAAATCCGAACAGGAGGTAAGAAACCCCTCACCTGCAGTATAAGTAGCTTCCGTGTGAATTCCATGTTTTAGTTAGTAGTATATAGCTTTTCGGCACAAAGGATACGAATTAGCGCATACCAAGTGTTAGATTAAATTATTAGCACAGTTAAAATGCAACTTAGGCATTTTAATAGCTTAGTTAAATGCAATAGAAGCATTTCACAGCTCATATAGTCTTGCTACAGCTTTTACAGGACCAGATGTCCAATGGGTGGGCTCCCACAGTCGCCTCTAGGTTTAGATAACCTAGTTCTGGGTTTAGACAACCTAGTAAAAGCAAGACAAGAATTTATTAGCTTATGTTCAGTATTTTACTTTCTCAGTGGCACTGTACTGGATTAGATATCCATTGGGTTGGGCTCCCACAGTCATCCCTAGGTTCAGATAACCTAGTAACCCTACTAAATTCGGGACTTACAAACCCGGGTCTAGTTAGGGATGCGCGCATAGCACATACAGTTGCCGGGCCCAAACAGCAGCATGATTAGTATTTTCATCTATTATATATGTAGTTTTAAACTCTCACAAAATAGTTAGGTGAAATCAGTATAGCTTTAGCCTTTGCTAGAATTAGCTCAGTTTATGCTTCAGTTCAGCTCACTCTTATGATTATGTATGATAGCTCTATGTTCAGCTTTTGTTACACATGCTTTAGATGATAGTATGCCATGACTAGTTTTTGGTTTCCATGTATTGTATGATAGCATGCCATGTTTTAGTTTAATCAGTACATATTCAAATAGCATGTTTGAAAAGCATATTGCATCGATTGCATGTTTTGTGAGGTAGATGATTTCTTACTAAGCGAAAGCTTACAGATACTTTTTCCTTATACTGCAGATAAAGGTAAAGGAAAGACGGACTAGCGGAGGCTGGAGGGAAATGTGATGAAGATGTGTGTGGATGGAACTTGGAATAAAGATCTTAGGGAATTTCAGCAAGCTTGTTTTAAGCACAAAAACATTTTAGCATTTTATTATTTTGCACCTTAGTATGTTAATTGCTATGAATTAGTTAATCATGCACCCTATCATGCTTAGAACACTATTTGTGTGATGTTAGAATGTTTTGCATGTAGTTTAGAATTGATATAAGTAATTTTGGCACGAACAAGTGCTGAAATCAGAGCTTAGCTGCAAAATCAGAAACCCCAATCGATCGGTGGATCGATTGGGGGTCCTCAATTGATCAATGGATCGATTGACAGCTTGTTCCGCGAACAGACTGCGTCTGGATCGATCAGCCGATCGATCAGCCGATCGATCAGCCGATCGATCCAGCCTAGTTTCATCGCGAACAGAGAGCTCCGGAATCGATCACTGGATCGATTGGTTAGCCTGGATCGATCAGCCGATCGATCCAGAATATTGCCCGAGCACAGTAGCGTGCTGAATCGATCACTGGATCGATCCAACCCAAGTTCCGCATACAGTAGCATGCTGGATCGATCACCGGATCGATTCAACCATTCCAATCGATCGGTGGATCGATTGGGAGGTCTGATAACGGTTGGAAAATGTTTAATTCAGTTCCTTGACCATAGGGGATGTAGTATATGCTAGGTATACTTTAGATTACACCCCTTAGAACATATGGAATAAAGAAATGACAATAGTTTAGCAAAATTTTATTTGGTACAGCTTCCGCACCTAGATTTAATGATGGTCAGGGAATAGTTCAGCACAGCATAATGTGATGGTCCGGCCTTACAGCTCAGTTAGTAGAAGGCGGGTCGTTACAGAGTGGTATCAGAGCAAAAGTTCTATACTTCCTTCACACACATCAGCATTGAACCTGCAGCTTCCAAGTAAGAATACCTCTCACTTTGTTATGTTTATTGCTTTCCTGTTTGTAGATAACTAAAGTATGCTTATCTGTGGTAGTAACTAACATGATAGTATTAGCTATGTAAACATGATGCTTTAGTTATGTATGTCCTCTCTTCCTTTAGAAATGGCAAGAGGACGCCCAGCTAGAAGGGCACCAGCTACTGAGCCCCAGCACGAGGCAGGCAGTTCAGTGCCTCCCCCAGACCTTACAGCATTAGTGGCTCAGCTACAGCAGCAACTGGCTGAACGGCAACAGGAGATAGCCACCTTAAAGACTAATCAGCAGAATACTCCCACAGTCACCCCGGAACCAAACCTAGCAATGCCAGTAGTCTTAGAGGTTCCACTAGTCCAGCCTACAACACCAATAGCCCCAGCAACAGAGGCAAGAAGAGAAGCCTATCTGATCCAGTGGCAGAGAGTCAAGCCCGAGAACTTCTCTGGCACCAGTGAACCATGAGATGCTCAAGCCTGGTTCAAAATACTAGAGAGCACGATGGAGCTTCTGGACTGGCCAGAGCATGAAAAGGTGAAGTGCGCCTCCTTCTACTTGACAGGAGATGCACGTATGTGGTGGGAGACAGTTAGAGCGAAGCGCCCAGTGAACCAGATGACGTGGGCCGACTTCGAGAAAGGATTCTTCGAGGAGTTTTTTCACATGCGGGTCACAAATCGCCACTACGACGAGTTCACGGAGTTTCGTCAGGGCAACCTATCAGTTGAGGAAGCCGTGAAGAAATTCAATAGATTGGCTCGTCTATGCCCTGAACTAGTCAGCACAGAAAAAGAATGAGTCCGATTGATGCTCAAGATGCTGAGGCCGAAAATAGCAATGAACGTGTCTGGCGGCGTTCATAGGCCGCAAACCACCGAAGAACTAGTCAGCAGTGCTCTAACCACCGAACACTACCAGAATAATATCAAGCAGCAAAAGCAAGTCCTCTCAGAGTCCAAAGGGCAAGGAGGCTTAGGTACTCAGAAACAACAGGGCCACAACTCTAACTGGAAAGGGAACTCCAACAACAAGCGCAAACTAGGGAGTTACCGAAAAGGAGGACCAGCTAGCAAACAGCCTAGTTATCCCAAATGTGCTACTTGTGGGAAATTTCACCCAGGAGTTTGTCGCAAGGGCACACGAGGATGCTTTGAATGTGGAGAGGAAGGGTATATGGCTAAGTAGTGCCCAAATAAGATTAGTCTTCTTCAACCCCAGCCGATTCAGTACGGAGGCCTGCCAGCTCAATTACATCAGATGCAGGCCGCTTTAGATGGTCTACACATCAGCCAGGGCAGACTAGAAGCTCCTCCAGCTACGACCAATGCGAGGATCTACGCACTCACCAGAGAGGACGTAGCAAATGCCTCGATAGTTGTTACAGGTCAGTTCAGTATTTTACTGTAAAGTACAACTGTCTTTTTCGATACTGGGCAACCCATTCCTATATATCCAGGATGTTTTTCGAAAAGTTAGGGATACCCTCAGAGGGACTCAGTAGTCAGTTTCTGACGACACTACCTTCGGGAGAAATTATGGCATCCACGCACTGGCTTAGAGCAGTGCCAGTCATTATAGCAGACAGAGAACTCTTTTGTGATCTGATAGTGCGAGACATGACTGATTACGATGTCATTTTTGGGATGGACTTTCTGATCAGATACGGTGCCTCTATAGAGTGCCGTAAACAGAAAGTCGTATTCCAACCTGAAGCAGAAGTACAGTTTGAATACGTCGGAGAACCAAAGAGAAAAGTCAAGAAGTTTCTCTCAGCTATGAAAGCACAGAGATTAATGGATTCAGGATGTACGGGATTTTTAGCACACGTAGTCAGTACCAGTCAGGACAAGGACCAACAGCTAGCCGAGGTCCGAGTCATATGTGACTACCCAGCGGTCTTCCCTGAAGAGTTACCAGGCCTAGCACCAGACAGGGAGATTGAATTCGAGATAGAACTCATTCCCGGTACAAATCCTATCTCCAAAGCACCCTACTGCATGGCCCCAGCAGAACTGAAGGAACTTCATGAGCAACTACAGGAGCTGCTTGACAAAGGCTTCATACGCCCTAGTCACTCACCATGGGGGGCGCCTGTATTGTTCGTGAAGAAGAAGGACGGGAGCATGTGCCTGTGTATAGATTACCGGGCACTGAATCAAGTCACAATCAAGAACATGTATCCTCTTCCCAGAATTGATGACCTGTTTGATCAGCTAAAGGGAGCAGCAGTGTTTTCGAAAATAGACCTCAGATCAGGTTATCATCAGGTGAAAGTTAAAGAAGGGGATATACCCAAGACAACATTCAGGACTAGATACGGACACTACGAGTTCGTAGTCATGCCCTTTGGCGTGACAAATGCTCCAGCTACTTTCATGGACCTCATGAACAGGGTATTCAGAGAATACTTAGATAAGTTTGTTATCGTATTCATCGATGACATCCTTATCTATTCAGGAACTCAGGAAGAACACGCCGAGCACCTGAGAATAGTATTGCAGACCCTTCAGCAGAATCAGCTGTACGTCAAGTTCACGAAATGTGAATTTTGGTTAGATCAGGTGTCCTTTCTGGGTCACATCATCTCAAAGGATGGTATCATGGTAGACCCCAGTAAGATAGAAGCTGTGAGTAGTTGGAAAAGACCCAAGAACGCCAGTGAGATCAGAAGTTTTCTGGGATTAGCAGGTTATTACAGAAAGTTCGTAGAAGATTTCTCCGGGATAGTCTCCCCACTGACAGCTCTTACCAGGAAGAACAAAAGGTTTCAGTGGACAGAGGACTGTGAGAACAGCTTTAGCGAGCTAAAGAGGAGATTGACCAGTGCACCTATTCTGACTCTACCAGAAAACACAGGCAGCTTTGACGTTTATAGTGATGCCTCTAAATTGGGACTAGGAGCAGTGCTGATGCAAAATGGCAAGGTGATCGCCTATGCCTCCAGACAACTCAAAGACTATGAGAGGAACTATCCTACTCATGATCTTGAGCTTTGCAGCAGTCGTGTTCGCTCTCAAAATTTGGAGACATTACATGTATGGAGCTTAGTGTAGAGTGTACACAGATCATCAGAGTCTGAAGTATTTCTTCACTCAGAAGGATCTGAATATGTGACAGCGTAGATGGCTAGAGCTGGTCAAGGACTATGATATAGACATCCTCTACCACCCAGGAAAAGCTAATAAGGTAGCAGATGCACTTAGCAGAAAGTCCAGTGCTACCTTACTATCCCTAGCAGCCATGTCACCGCCCCTACAGAAGGAGAACACAGATTTCGGTCTCGAACTCATAGTGGGACAGCTCTCTACTATGACCTTAGCATCTACCCTGCTTGGTGACATCCAGACAGCTCAGGAACAGGATCCTGAAATTCAGAAAATCAAGCAAGGGTTAGCAGAATCGAAAAGTAGAGAATTCAGAGTGTCCGATAGTGGGGTATTATACTTCGGTGACAGACTCTGTGTTCCAGATCAGGAGGAACTAAAGAGGAAGATTTTAGATGAGGCTCACAGGACTCCTTATGCGATGCATCCAGGTTCCACCAAGATGTACCAAGATCTAAGGAAACGATTTTGGTGGCCCGGGATGAAAAGAGACATCGCTAGATATGTTAGCACCTGTCTGACCTGTCAGAGGGTCAAGGCAGAACACCAGAGACCAGGAGGAGTTCTGCAGCCTATCCAGATTCCAGAATGGAAGTGGGAAGATATTTCCATGTATTTCATAGTGGGATTACCCAGAACCACGAATGGTTTTGATACCATCTGGGTAATAGTTGACAGGTTAACTAAATCAGCCCACTTCTTAGCTATCAGAATATCCTATTCCAAGGAACAACTAGCTCAGTTGTATCTCAAGGAGATCGTTAGATTACATGGAGTCCCACGAACTATTATTTTAGACAGGGACAGTAGGTTCACATCACACTTCTGGGAGTGTGTACAGTCAGCTTTGGGCACTAAGTTGAAATTTAGCACAGCTTTCCATCCTCAGACAGATGGCCAGATGGAGCGAGTAAATCAGGTACTCGAAGATATGCTCCGAGCATGTGCCCTAGACTTCAAGGGAAGTTGATGCAAATATCTGAGTTTAGCAGAATTTGCATACAACAACAGCTATCAGGCCACCATCGGCATGACACCTTACGAGGCTCTCTATGGGCGGAGGTGTAGATCTCCAATCTGCTGGTATGAGAGTGGTGAACAGAAAGGACTAGAACTTCAGACAGATCTAGTAGCAGATACCACAGTAGCTATACAGCAGATCCGCCAGAGGATAGAGACAGCTCAGAGCCGTCAGAAAAGCTATGCCGATACACAACGCATACCTTTAGAGTTTTCAGTTGGGGATACAGTATTCCTCAGAGTGGCTCCCATGAAGGGAGTAATGCGTTTTGGGAAGAAGGGCAAACTAAGTCCCAGATATGTGGGACCATACCTTATCAGCAGGAGAGTTGGCAAGGTAGCATATGAGCTAGAGCTACCCCAGGAAATGTCAGCTGTCCATAATGTATTGCATGTCTCTATGCTGAAGAAGCATATCCCAGATGCCACCCAGATGATTGAACCCCAGTCGGTACAAGTCCGCGAAGACCTCAGCTATGATAGTCGGCCTATTCAGATAATAGACCGAGCAATTAAGAAATTGCGTAACAAGGAGGTACCATTAGTAAAAGTTATTTGGCAAAATCACTCAGCAGAAGAGGCAACTTGGGAGACAGAATCTAGTATGAGGCAGAAGTACCCAGAGTTATTATAAGTTCGAGGATGAACTTTTTATAAGGTATGGGGGATTGTAACACCCGAAAATTCTCAAAATAATTATTAGAAATATCCTAGTATTTTTCTGGAATTTTAGGATATTTTTATGGAATTTTTAGAATAGCGAAAGTAGCAAAAATAAATAGGAAACGAAAATAGCTTACACGGGAATTGAACCCGAGACCTATGGGTCCTATGACTTATGGTGAACCTTAGTAACCAAGTGAACCCAGCAGGGCTGTGCTGAAAGAAAAGGGAATCAATTAGATTTATATTTGAGTTGGGTGAATCTACCACTTAATATAAATAGGGAGGAATTAAGTGAAGAGTTATTTCTTTTAATGTAGCTTTTCTCCTCCTCACCCTAGTTTCCGCCGACCCTCTCCCTTCTCCTCTCCTTCTCTCGGTGCACCAAGCCAAGGGTTCTAGGAGCACCTCCCGGCAACACAAAGGATACGAGGACACTCCTCTTCGCGAGAAGAACGCATAGACGTGAGAAGATCGTCTCCTCCGGAAATCTAGCGATTAGAATCGTAAGAAAATCCGAACAGGAGGTAAGAAACCCCTCACCTGCAGTATAAGTAGCTTTCATGTGAATTCCATGTTTTAGTTAGTAGTATATAGCTTTTCGCACAAAGGATGCGAATTAGCGCATACCAAGTGTTCGATTAAATTACTAGCACAGTTAAAATGCAACTTAGGCATTTTAATAGCTTAGTTAAATGCAATAGAAGCATTTCACAGCTCATATAGTCTTGCTACAGCTTTTACAGGACTAGATGTCCAATGGGTGGGCTCCCACAGTCGCTTCTAGGTTTAGATAACCTAGTTCTGGGTTTAGACAACCTAGTAAAAGCAAGACAAGAATTTATTAGCTTATGTTCAGTATTTTACTTTCTCAGTGGCACTGTACTGGATTAGATATCCATTGGATTGGGCTCCCACAGTCATCCCTAGGTTTAGATAACCTAGTAACCCTACTAAATTCGGGACTTACAAACCCGGGTCTAGTTAGGGATGCGCGCATAGCACGTACAGTTGCCGGGCCCAAACAGCATCATGATTAGTATTTTCATCTATTATATATGTAGTTTTAAACTCTCATAAAATAGTTAGGTGAAATCAGTATAGCTATAGCCTTTGCTAGAATTAGCTCAGTTTATGCTTCAGTTCAGCTCACTCTTATGATTATGTATGATAGCTCTATGTTCAGCTTTTGTTACACATGCTTTAGATGATAGTATGCCATGACTAGTTTTTGGTTTCCATGTATTGTATGATAGCATGCCATGTTTTAGTTTAATCAGTACATATTCAAATAGCATGTTTGAAAAGCATATTGCATCGATTGCATATTTTGTGAGGTAGATGGTTTCTTACTAAGCGAAAGCTTACAGATACTTTTTCCTTATACTGCAAATAAAGGTAAAGGAAAGATGGACTAGTGGAGGCTGGAGGGCAATGTGATGAAGATGTGTGTGGATGGAACTTGGAATAAAGATCTTAGGGAATTTCAGCAAGCTTGTTTTAAGCACAAAAACCTTTTAGCATTTTATTATTTTGCACCTTAGTATGTTAATTGCTATGAATTAGTTAATCATGCACCTTATCATGCTTAGAACACTATTTGTGTGATGTTAGAATGTTTTGCATGTAGTTTAGAATTGATATAAGTAATTTTGACACGAACAAGTGCTGAAATCAGATCTTAGCTGCAAAATCAGAAACCCCAATCGATCGGTGGATCGATTGGGGGTCCTCAATTGTTCAATGGATCGATTGGCAGCTTGTTCCACGAACCGACTGCGTCTGGATCGATCAGTCGATCGATCCAGCCTCGTTTCATCACGAACAGAGAGTTCCGAAATCGATAACTGGATCGATTGGTTAGCCTGGATCGATCAGCCGATCGATCCAGAATATTGCCCGAGCACAGTAGCGTGTTGAATCGATCACTGGATCGATCCAACCCAAGTTCCACATACAGCATGCTGGATCGATCACCAGATCGATTCGACCATTCCAATCGATCGGTGGATCGATTGGGAGGTCTGATAACGGTTGGAAAATGTTTAATTCAGTTTCTTGACCATAGGTGATGTAGTATATGCTAGGTATACTTTAGATTACACCCCTTAGCACATATGGAATAAAGAAATGACAATAGTTTAGCAAAATTTTATTTGGTACAGCTTCCGCACCTAGATTTAATGATGGTCAGGGAATAGTTCAGCACAGCATAATGTGATGGTCCGACCTTACAACTCAGTTAGTAGAAGGCGGGTCGTTACACAGGTACTGTTCACCTGAGGCGCCTTCCAAGTGATGGAAGGCGCCTTCAAGCACTGAAGGCGCCTTCAGAGCATAGAAGGCGCCTTCAGAGCATAGAAGGCGTCTTCCACTGGATAAAGTTTGGACCTCATTGCAGATAAGGTAAAACTTGTTCGGGATCAAATTTGTCATGTTGGAGGCAACTTTCACACCCTTTATAAAGGGGACTCGGCCAAGTTTCAAGACATAATTGAAATACGAGCTACTAAGCGTCCATTTGAGGTTCCTACTACTCAAACTTCCTTCTGTAACTCTACCGCGAAGTTGCTGTGCTTGACTACTGCTCCAAGAACTTTCAATCATGGTCGATAGACCAACACCAACACATGAGCTCTCTCACTTTGATCCCTACGTGTTTGTAACAAAATTATTTGTTCGTAATTAATTACTGCTAAAGAACAAGTGCGGGGTGTTACATTTGTTTTAATTTTCCTTGTACTCGATTCCCTCTTTTGGAGGTATCGAAAGAGGTATTTTAGTGACTTACCCATCGATAGATCCGCGGGACCTGGGTCTTGGAGTAGGAGTCGCCGAAGTCTCTGAACCAAATAAAATAGATAGTGTTTTCTTGTGTTTATTTTCTTACTTAATTTCTGCTGTGCGCACTTTTTTTTCAAAACTGAAAAGAATGAATTTTTAAAACCAAGTGATTCACCCCCTCTCACGTGTGATTCGATCCAACAAGTGGTATCAGAGTAGGTTCTGCTTTGAATTGGTACAACCACCAATCAAGTCTAGGGGAATTGCTTTACTTTCTTTTCAGATTTTAATTTTTCGTAGTTTATTTGAATTGGTAAATTTTTACCTCTTTAAATAACTCTTTCTCATTCGGTTGTTACTCGAAGTTGGAGCAACACCACTCGAGTCATCAATATTTTTTATCCAAGCACTACTAATCCAAGACCAAGTTTAGGTACCTCTCTTTAGTTTTCTTTTTCAGGAATCAAATGGCTCAACTAGAGGGATTCAGCACCACTCGCTCTTCTCTTTTCAAACGAAATGACTTTCCGTATTGGAAGAAAAGTATGAAGGTTTATCACAAGATGGACATCAAACAATAATTTATCATCTGATCAGGGTACTGTGCACTTGTAGATGAAGTAACAAAAGTACCACTCGATCTTGAAAGATGGAGTCCGGAAGACAAAAAGAAAGCTCAAACCTATTCCAAAGCTTTAAACATGATCCAGTGTGTGTTGGAATGTATACTAAAAGCATAGTTTTTTATATAAACATTTATTTAGAAATAAGAATCACATTGGTCAAATGTCTACATTTATGCTAAGTGTAGTTGTTCAATTAATTTGTATTGTAGATAACATGGTGTGTGGTGTCACACACAGAAGATTATGTTATCAGTTCCTTATGAATTATAAACAGTTGTTCACGACCAAGATGGAATGAGACAAACCATTGGAGTGGTTGTAGTGTAATTAGGTATTAGTTTATCTTTACTAATAATTACACTAGTATACTATGAGTGTATTGAGCAGGACCATTTGAGGTAGTTTCTTTTTATACTAACTATATAAAAGAATAATATCTCTATTATTATGGAAGTGTGTACTCTTAATCATGATATAATAACAATCACATATACTTAATATTGTGCGATTTAGCTCGTTAAATTAATAGGCTCGATAAGTTGGGAAATGATATTATTTATATGGTGTGTTGTTGATTATAGAATGAAACTGTGTCATAGCAATCTAGGTTGATGATGCCCCCTTGAGGAGCTCATAAGGATTGCCATGTAAACCCTGCAGGTGGACTTAATCCGGCATGACAATGAAGTTGAGTGGTACTACTCTTGGAGCTAGATATTAATTAAGTGAGTTGTCAGTAACTCATTTAATTAGTGGACATTCTATATCTTAAACACAGGGAGACTAACACACTCATGATAAGAAGGAGCCCATATAGTATATGGGATTGATGCGGTAGTGCAATAATAACTCTTTAGTGGAATGATATATTATTGATGAACTTGAGTTGGATGTTCGGGGCGAACATGGGAAGCTCAAGCTCATCGGGAGACCAAAACCAATTCCCTCTCTCGGTCCCTATTGTAGCCTCTTATTTATAAAGTCTTATATCCACCAAATCCAACTTCTTATCCATCTTAAGGTGGCCGGCCAAGCCAAGATTGGAAGCCCAAGCTAGGGTCGACCAAACCAAGGTTAGATGGGTCCAAGTTGTGGCCAGCCCTAGCTTGGAGCTCAAGCAAGGGTGGCTGGCCACATTCACATTGAAAGAGAGTTTAAAATTATAAATCTTTTCTTTTATAGTTTTCTACAAAGAATTAAGAGAAAAGTTTGATATCTTTCCTTATTTGTAGTTAAAAGGAAGATTTTAATTTTTTGATAAATTTTAAATCTTTCCTTATATGGAAGTCATGGTTTTAAAAGAGAGTTTAAAATTATAAATCTTTCCTTTTATACCTTTCTACAAAGGATTAAGAGAAAGGTTTGATATCTTTCCTTATTTGTAGTTTAAAGGAAGATTTTAATTTTTGATAAAACTTTCCTTTTTGTAACCATCCATATGTTTTAAAAGAGAGATTTTAATTTATAAAACTTTCCTTTTATAACCAACCATGAAGGGATTTAAAGAATGAAAATTTTAAATTAAAATTTCTTACCGGAAATAATTAAGGAAGTTTTAATTTTTGTTTAAAACTTTTCTTGTTTAGAGGACAAGGTAGGGGCCGACCATTAAAGGTTTATAAGGAAGTTTTAATTGAATTTTCCTTCTTAGACATTGGCAATGAATATAAGGAAGTTTTAATTATGTTTTAAACTTTCCTTATTTGCTAAGACCAAGGAATATAAAAGAGAGGGTAGAGGTGCATCACAAAAAAACAACACATCTATTATTCCTCTCCTCTCTTCCTTGGTGGTGGCCGTCCCTCTTCTTTCTCATATTCTTCTTCCTTGGTGACCGGCGGCATCTCATCTCAAGGAGTTCAAGGTGGCCAGATCTTGTTAGAGGAAGAAGGAGAGATAGGAGGCATTGTTTCTAAGCATCCCTTGGAGCTTGGTTGGTGGTCGAAGTTCTTCATCTCTAGGAGATTGGTGGTGATCGAAACTTGGTAGGAAGAAGAAGGTTTTGGTGGAGTCTCATCTTGGTAGATCGTCGCCTACACGACGTCTAAGATAAGAAGAGGAATACAATAGAAGATCATGAGGTCTATAAGCTATAAAGAAAGGTATAACTAATTGTCTTATTCTGCATCATACTAGTTTTCTTTGTATGAATTTTGAAATACCAAACACAAGAGGCTAACGATTCTAGGTTTCGGATTTATGATTCGATTTTGTGTTTCTTTTGTTTTTCGATCTTCTGATTCGATTGTTCTTAATGGTTAAGCCTAGGGTTACTATAAGGAGATTAAATATTGAATTTCATTGTTCTTAATGGTTAAGTCTAGGAAGTGGTGGATGATCCCATACCCAAGAAGGCCTAGTGTCTCACCATATTTAACCTGGAAGCCGATCTCTGAAATAAATATTTAATCAAATTTATAACATGGGTGGATTTAGATTAATAATGTTAAGCATCGTTTGCGATCCAAGTCTAAATCTCTAAGAACAGATAAGTTGAATTTTGAATCAATAATGTTAAGTTCTGTTTGTGATTCCAAATTTAATTTCTAAAGAATACAATAGGTTGTTAGGAAAGGTTCAGGACTTGTACAAAAATTTTTGTACAAGGGAACCAGCACGATATTCCGGGTAGCAATCAACAGTGTGGACTCATAAAGGAAGAGCTCAACTGAGTCAGCTCGCACGAGAATGCAAAGGAGCTTTGGGACAAGCTCATCGAGCTACACAAAGGAACTCCTGATTCAAAGGTAACAAAACGCAACCTACTCCTAAATTCTTTATTTAATATTAAAATACAGGACGGAGAAACTGCTAGCCAACTACACGCAAGGATCAAGGATATCCTCAACAGACTGCACATGATAGGACACCAAATCGAGAATCGTGACATTATCAGGTACACTCTGAACTCATTTCCTCGAAACTCATTATGGGCATCGATCATAGATGCCTATAAGATTCCAAGGAACCTCTCTAAGTTAAAATTCGATGAATTGTTTTGCGAGCTTGAATTACACGAACAGACTAACGGTCCAAAGGTCGAGAAAGGAATTACTTTTCTTACAGGTACTTCAAAGGGAACTAAACCTGAAGCAGAAACTGAATCGGATTAGGAGTAGATGAATCAGAGCAAGCAAGCTACCTCGCACTGATGGTAACTGGAGGAGAAACATATCAAGACGACGAGTCAGAAAATGAGTCGAGTTGTGACTCTTCATCCGGGTCAGACCGACCCAAGGTAAATTCTTTTATAAGTGTAAATTCATTCAAAATAATTGCTTATTTAAATAAAAGATTAGTTAAAATCGAGGAACACGCTAAATAACTCCTAAAGGAAAATAACCTCCTTAAGGAACAACTACACATAAGCTCAGTGACTAGCCAAGTTCAAGGCAAAGATTCAATTCAAGTTGCAAAACTTGAGGAAGAAACTCTGTCCTGAAAAATCAAGTCAACGAGCTCAAAGGGCAGTTGAAAAAGTTTACCTTGGGAGCCAAGTACCTAAACATGATGCTTGGATCTCAAAGAGCGGTGTACAATAAATCCAGACACAAATACTAACCCAACATAAAATATAAATCACTCTTAACTTTAACTCAAAATACAAAATCAACTAAGGCTTGGGTTCCGAAAGCGTGCTTAACCACGCAAGTAAGAATCAATCAATACTATATACCAAAAGATAAAATTCATTACATAAATCAAATTAAATCAAATTACTCTTCCTTAATTTCTAAAATTAAACCTTCAAAAATAAGTACAAATCAAAAGAATAAAATTAAATTAAATAAACCCAACTTAAATAAAAACAATCTAAACACAAACTATAACCAAGTATACTACAATTATAAAACAAATCAACACAAACCCAAAACTTAAACCCAAGACCAATAATTCAAGGGGAAGCTCTAAACTAGTTGGCACCTCCAAAATCAATGACTTACCTGGATGGCTAATTAGGACTAATCTAAATAGGGACAAAAGTTTAATTTGACCCATGATACTGGTGAAGTTTTAGATGATAGTAAGTTAGAGAAACTCTGTCTATGCATGTCTAGGAAGATATGACTTCGACCTGGTACATTTGGCTTAGTGGAACTAACTGAAACTGTCCCTTATGAATCCTAACTGGTTAGACCAAAGTTTTGTACTAAGTTCAGTGGATAGAACTATTTGGAAAACTTTGAAGGCATGGTTACTATAATGATGTCTAGGTGACTCACCATAGCTCAGAAGTTTATCCAAAAATATCTATTTGTTGAACCCAAAGCTAAATTCGAATTGAACACAAAGTTAAATACAACCCTAAAATTAAACTTAACTCATCTCACTAAATTATAGGATTCTCTAATTGAAAATATAGATCGAGTGAGATGACTAAGGATCTTAATTCAAAATTCAGAACCTAAACTTTAAAATTAAAATTAAAATTAAAATTAAAATTAAATTAAACTTAAAATTAAAATTTAAAATTAAATCAAACTTAAAATTTAAAATTAAAATTAAAATTAAAATTAAAAGCAAATTATGATTCAAGCTCAAACTTAGGTCACACTTAAACTGAATCTTTCTTCCTACTTTTTGTAGGAAACTAAGTGGATATTGGATAGTGGTTGCTCCCGACACATGACCAGGGATCATACAATGTTCACAATCCTGACACTCAAAAGATTAGGAACAGTTATCTTTGGAAACAACGACAAACTTAAGGTAATTGAAATAGGTAACATTGAATTAGAATCTAACTTCGTTATTCATAAGGTACTCTTTCTTGAAAATTTTAAATTCAATTTACTCAGTATTAGTTAACTATGTGATTCATAGTATAAGGTTAGGTTTACAACCACTGAATGTATAATTAAGCATATAAAAGACCCTACAATAAAATTAAAAGGACTGAGGAATAATAACATTTATACAATCAACCTAGTCAGTTCCTCACTCAAGTGTCACTTGACATAGAAAGAGGAAACCTGTCTATGGCATAGGAGACTGTCCCACACTAACTTTAGAAACCTCACTAAATTAAATGACTTAATTAGAGGACTACTAAAACTATCCAACTTAAACTCAATAATTTGTAATGCTTATTAACAGGGAAAACAGACTAAGTCAAACCACAAACCGACCAATCAAACTCAAACTAATTTAATCCTGGAAATGCTACATTTAGATTTATTTGACTCACACGGGGTTAAGTCTATTAATGGAAATTTATACTGTCTAGTAATAATCGACGATTACTCAAGATTCACTTGGGTAAAATTCTTAAAAAATAAAGATGAAATATTTGAAATATTTAGCAACTTATGTAAACAAATTGAAAATGAAAAAGAACAAAAAATTAAGAGAATTAGAAGTGATAGCGGTGGTGAGTTTAAAAACCATAGGTTCACCAAATTATGCCTAGAAAATGGATACTACCAAGAATTCTTGTGCCCCAACACATCTCAACAAACTGGGATAGTAGAAAGGAAAAAAAAAATAAAACTCTCCAAGAAGCTACTAGAACAATGCTTAATGAACACTAGTTACCTAAATATTTTTGGACAGAAGCTGTCAGTATAGCCTGCTATGTACAAAATAGAACAACAATCAATAAAAATCACAATAAAATGTCATTTGAAATTTACTATAATAAAATACCAAATATTAAATACTTTAAGGTATTTGAATATTTACATATTGGATATAAGAGAACATTTAGGACAATTTACCTCAAAAGTAGAAAATCAAATCTTCATAGGGTACTCCCTAACTAGTAGAGGATATATAGTTTATAATAAAACTACACTAAGAATTGAAGAAACAACCAATGTAAAATTTGATGAAATTACAAACTCTAAAGAATCTAACTCAACTCAACCCCAATACTAGCCAATTGACTTTGTTAGGGCTAGTATAAATCTAGGGGGAGTAAGGGAAAATCCTACAGATGAGTACAAAGATGAGCAAAATCAATCACATGAAAATGAACAAACATAAGCTGAACCTAGAACAATAAGAGTCAACTTAGATCATCCAATTGAACAAATTATAGGTGACTCAGACCTAAGAGTTCAAACTAGACCATCCTTCAGAAACCTAAGTCAAGTATCTCTAATTTCTAAAATTAAACCCAAAATAGTAGAAGAATCTCTACTTTATTGGTGGAATATCCCTTGGGTCAAGGTTGACCAAGTTGACTAAACTTGGGTTGGCTCAGGTTTGAATCTTGATGTTTGGATTTCAATGTTTGATAATATATATAGAGATTACAGGTGCAATCGTCCATTTAAGGAGATTGTTGGAACAATTCTCCTCTAGTCAATGTTTGCCAGGTTGACAGTAAGAAGAGTCAAGTAGATCAAGGTATACTACATATTTGACTAGGAAAGCCCTAAGTAGAGGTTAGGCAAGGATAAGTCCAACGGGGAGGTTGGCAGAAGAGGGAAATCGAAGTGGGCCAGTGTTAACTAGACACATGGTGTTAGAAGTCCTAGTGAGTAAAGCCAAGCAATTAGAAATCCTAGTAAGTGAAGCTAGGTGAAATTTTGGTGAGTGAAGCCAGGTAAAAATCCTAGTGAGTGAAGTTAGGCAGATGAAAATCATGGTGAGTGAAGCCAGGTGAAAGACCTAGTGAGTAAAACTAGGCAGATGAAAATCCTGGTGAGTGAAGCTAGGTGAAAGACCTAGTGAGTGAAGCTAGGCAGATGAAAATCCTAGTGAGTGAAGCTAGGTAAAAGCCTCGGTGAGTGAAGCCAGGCATATGGAAATCCTGATGAGTGAAACCAGGCAATAGAAATCTAGGTGGGTTAAGGATGACGAGACATTTAGTGATTAGAAGTCCAAGTAGGTCAAAGGATTGATCAGATACTTGGCACAAGGAGAAAAGTTCAAGTGGGTCAAGGGATTGACCTGACACTTGGTGAAAAAGTCCCAGTGGGTCAAGGTTGACCTGATACTAGGCAATGAGGAGTCTCAACAGGTCAATGTTGACTAGATGTTGAGCTTGGGAACCCTAGACTTGAGTTAGGCAAGCTAGGGTTGGTTAATCGGTCATGTGATTGATTGAACCAGAGCCCAATTGATCAGTCGATCGATTGGGAGTGTGATGTGAGTGAAGGCAGCCCAATCGATCAGCTGATCGATTGGGAAAATTTTCTCACGAGCACAGAAAGGTTTCCAATCGATCAGCCGATCGATTGGGCAATGCCAATCGATCGATCAATTGATTGGGGCTAAATTTCTCACAAAGATACGAGGAAGCCTGAATCGGTCGGTCAATCGATTCAAGGATTTTTCCAGCAAGAGCGTAGAAGAGCTCTGAATCGATCAGTCAATCGATTCAAGCTTTCCCAATCGATTGAGATTTGATCGTTACGCAGGTTGCGAGCTTTGGATGGCTGGGATTACTGGGATCTAACGTGGCAATGGATTGGGAGCATACCCAAATGATTGGGAGCCCTAGATCATGAAGTATAATGGTGACAGTGAGATTCAAACTCGATAGTGCTTACACTAAGATCTTCTCCACCAAGCTCATGATTCCTTCGCCAATTCTTGGAGCATCTTCAGGACAAGTGTTGCTACACTTCTAAGATTCAAGAGGCATTGACAAGCTACACAAGATTGAACAAGAGAGGTTATTCATTGTATTGTTTACATTTACTTCTTGTTTCAAGTTGATTGCTTGTGTGAGTTTGTACGAGGTTTCTCCACCTCCGGATTGTTTTGAGAAGGAGTGTTTTTCTTAGTGGGGAGTACTTGTGTGTGTGTGGATCCTTGGATTAGTTATCTCTTCTCGAGGTTGATACTAAGTAAATCCTAGTGTTAGCATCGTGAGCTTGCTGTGAGGTTTTTCGCTGCATCATCATCATCTTCAAAGCAAGCAAACAAGCATGACGAGCTATTCACCCTCCCCCCTATAGCTTCGAAGTATCCCAACAAGTGGTATCAGAGTAAGGCCACTCTTCACTGGACTCATCGTCAGAAGGGTAATGAGCTAGAGGAAAAATAAGTTGAAGCCAAATTTCAACAAGTCAAAGACTTCATCAAGAGGAACTTAACTTCAAAATGGAATTCCAAGATGGACTCGGATTTGACACAAGGGTCCCTCCACCATTCACAATGACAAGCTTTGATTCTTAGAAATCAAGAATAAAAAACTTCTTCATGATGGAGATAGAGCAATAGTTTGTTCTAATGGAAGGTTTTGAAGCTCCAAAGGATAGCAAAGGCAAAATCATCAAAAAAGACAAATGAAGAAAGGAGCAAGTTCAAAGATGTGAGGTCAATGACAAAGTGATCAAGCTATTGGTCAATTTATTGCCTAACAACATCTTGAGTAAGATAGGGGAATACAAAGACGCTAAGGAGCTTTGGAGCAAGTTGGTGAAGATCCATGAAGAACCCTCCACTACACCAAGTCAAGAAAAATCCAAAGAAGGCAACTCATTGGATCAACAAGAAGAGGACTCCAAGGTTGAGTGATGCTCAACATTGGAAGAAGAAGAAGTCCAAGAAGTTTCATCCTCAAAGGAGTGTAACGAAAAAGGAAAAGAGGGAGCATACTCTTTGTTTCATGTACAAGAGGATGAAGATAAAGAAGCTTCCACCTCAAGGATTGAGGGGGAGCATGGAGCATCAATAATGGATCAAGAAGTCTTTTCATCTGGATCAAATAAAGAAAGTGCCACCCCTACAAGTAAAGGTATAGAAATTTTAATTGTAAATAATAAATATCATATCATTTGTTTCGAGTGGGAAAAAGGGCACTACAAGAGTAAGTGTCCTAAATTGGCTAAGAAGAAGGGCTAAGTGGCACAAAAGGGTAAGGAGAAGCCCAAGGAGATCAACCCCATGGTATGCAAGGGCAAGGAGCACATTGTGTGCTTCTTGTGTAAGCAAAATGGACATTACCAGAGCCAATGTTCAAAGGGGAAGAACTCAGCCAAAGTCAAAGGAGGAAGCTCAAGTCAAGGAGAAGCTTCTAAAGGGAAACTCAAGGTATCATTTATTGAACCAATTCCTTTGACACGTGATAAAAAGCATGCTAGGTCTAATTTATATCATTTTAATATTATTTATCATGAAAATAGGAGGCATGATAAAATTAAGAAAAACTATGTAGCATTTCATGCTAGGACTACCTCACCTAAAGTTAGGAAGGTAGATAACAACTTAGGTAATAACTCTAAGAATTTTAGATACATGCCTAAGAAAAATAAAAATCAAGGTTTTAATGAAAAATCTAAGGTTGAGAAATTATGGAAAGAAAATCAAGTCTTGAGGTCAAGACTTAACAAATTAGAGAGGACTCTTAGGAAAACATAAATGAAAAAACAAGGGTCCAAGAACAAAAACCTAGGTTTAGGAATGCAAGAGTCATCCTATGGACATAGAGGTTTGGGATACAAATCTAAAACCAAGAAGGATGTGCCTTCTTATCATAGAGTTCCATATAGTTATGAAACTAACCTAGGTCTAGGAGTCAAGCCAAGGTTATAAGGGAGGCCATCCCTAGAACTAACCTTGAGAAGACCAATGTGACTAAGGCAAGAAGCCTAAGAAAGTTACTAAGAATGTCACAAGGGAAGCTATCCTTAGAGTTGACCGAGAGGAGAGAAGCATGACCAAGGCTCCTAAGAAGCCTAGGAAGGTCATTAGGAAGGTAACTAAGGAAGTTATCCCTAGTGAATACCTAGCACACCCAAGGACACTACAAGAAAATCCTCATTCAACAACACTCAAATGACAACGGTTTTACACCAATCGTTATTTTTTTACCTTTTAACAATGGTTTTAACAAAAACCGTTGTCTTTTAGCAATTTTTTTTGGCCTACGACAATGG
Source organism: Zingiber officinale (assembly GCF_018446385.1). Lineage (NCBI taxonomy): Eukaryota > Viridiplantae > Streptophyta > Magnoliopsida > Zingiberales > Zingiberaceae > Zingiber > Zingiber officinale. The sequence continues at coordinate 87,717,230 of NC_056000.1, read as the reverse complement.
TTTTTAAAAACTGTTGTCTATTTATGCTTTTTTGGGGCTACACAACAGTTTTTAAAGGCTACGACAACGATTTTTGAAAATCGTTGTCTATGTGCACTTTTTTTGGGGGTTACGACAATGATTTTTAAAAACTGTTGTCTATTAAGTGTTGTTGAATACCATTATTTTTTCCCTCGCCGTTTTTTGCCGTCGAGTTTTTCTTTCCCTCTCCCCAAAATTTTTTGCCGCCACATTCCGCCCCTTTACCTTCTTGATCCCTAAGCATTTCCGTCCAACCTACGATCTCTTCACCTACTTCGCATTTTTCTTTCTTGATCTCTTCTCGATCCCTAAGCATTCCCCCCTCTACCACCACTTCATTGCCACCAGAATCCCCACAACTTCCTTGACGAGCTCTTCTTCACCCCAAAAGAGGAAGGCGGAGTGAATCTGTGCTTCTTTTGCTGTCTCCTCTTCTTCATCCTAGAAGAGGATGCGAAGGACTTAGGGTGTCTCAGATCTTAATGGTGATTCCTCTCCTTGCTTGTGCTCGGTCCCTCTTCGCCAAAATCTCTTCCCTCCTCGCTGGGTCTTCTTCCTCTTTCGGAGGGTGTCGTGATCGGTGTGTGATGACAACCAATGAGGCGGCGGTGGTGGCGACGTCTCCGAAGGTGGGCATCGCGTTCTCCAACCACCTTCGACACGTGAAATCCATGTCCTTGCACCCCTCAGGCGCTGGTCAGATCTCACACCTTAACGCCGTCATCCTCGTTGAGCCCCTAGAATCTGAGGAGAATGATCTTGTCTTCCCCTCACAAGAATTTTCCAGCCAGGCCATCATCTCCTCTCCCAAACAAACCTTGATCTTTTGGGAGAGATTGGTCTAAATCAAACCTTTATTCATCATGCTTTGCTTTTTCCTAACCTTAGGTTTATGATTCTAAAGTTGTGAGATATAGATATGGAATCAAAGGAGATGTGCACGAAAGCTAATATCGGATATGATTGCCTTTTGTTCGGTACATTTTGACATTTGACTATCTGGTGATAGGTTTGAAGTTATAGCATAGGAATCCTTTGTTGGATTGAAAGCGCTAGAGGGGGGGGGGGGTGAATATCGCTCGTGGCTTTCACTTTTTCGAAATCGTAAAACCGTTCGAGTAAATGCAGCGGAAATAAAAACAATCACACAAAGAGGCAAACTATTTACTTCGTTCGGAGCTTAGATCGACTCCTACTCGAAGGCCCGCGATCCTTGATCACTTTCAGTGGGAAACAACTATAAGCACGATAATTTGTACAATTATAGGAATTTACAGCTCAGATTTATAACATAATATTTATACCGACAACTAAAGATGGAGAAGCGTAGTTCCGGGTCGTCGGTGTCGCGTCGCAGCACTTCTGGGTCGTCAGGTTCGCAACACGTAGCAAGAGATCACTTGAAGAGCGTTGTTGTGGTAGAGGTGCTCGAACACTGCTTATAAAGGGTGCTAGAGGCGCCTCCAAGGCTGTCCGAGGCGCCTCCAAGCCCCTGGTCGCACGCGTCGATAAGCGCTGATCAAGTCGCGCATTATCCCTCTGAAGGCGCATTCATGCGCCTTCAAGGCGCCTCCATGCTGCGGTCCAAGGCGCCTTCACTTCCCTTTAAGGCGCCTCCAACTCCAGCGCACAGCCAGCTCACCTTCGCACCCGAGGCGCCTCCAAGCTCCATGGAGGCGCCTCGGACACTGTTCATCCGAGTTCTTCTTTGTGTTTTTGGTACCTGCAAGTATGTTAATCCAAAAATACCTGCACCATAAAGTTAATACAAAATAATATTATGATTATGAAGTAATGACAGTCTCCGAATTGTCCGAGTCTGACTTCGGGTTTCCGACCAGAAACCCTAGGTCGACCCGACGCCTACTGTTCCCTCTACGGGGAACGCGTCCTCACCTACTCCACTCAGGAGATTTACCTGTTGCCAGTGCGATCCTCCAGATCGACTGGACTTTTGCTCAACACTCGATGCTTCCGGACTTTCTGCTGGACATCCGCTTCCCGGCTAGTCCAGTCTTTCACCTGGTTCGCGACACCAGGACTTTCCACCTAGGGTTACCACCCCCTAGGACTTTTGCCTGAAGCCATCGACCTGCCAAGACTTTCCGCATAGGGTTACCACCCCCTATGACCTAGGGTTACCACCCCCTAGGGTTTTCCCTTTGCCTAACCGCAGCTAGGACTTTCCTGAAACACTCAACAAAGCTGCCAAATCACAAAACACCTTAACTTTGAATCCTTTGCCATTATCAAAACCTCGAGTTCGATCGTCGGATGCTTCCCGCACCAACAATCTCCCCCTTTTTGATTATGGCAACAAGAAATTCAAAGTTAAGAAAAAGCATGCAATACCAAATAGATGCATAAAGTTTTAACCAAGCTCAAGTAAATAAAATTTAAATGTTCAAGCATAGTTAAGCTGGAAACTTTTAATTTTGTAATACTAGACTCCCCCTTAATAAAAGCCGTCTTTTGTTCTTTGAATTTTTCCTACCCTCTTTTGTTCTTTGAATTTTTCCTACTCTCCCCCTTTGCCATTTATCAAAAATATACCAGCTTGAAATAAGTCTGAACTTTTCAAAAATATAGACAAGGTTTGCAAAAAAAATATTTTATCACTTTGACAAAGAATGAAAAATTTTTAAAAACCATTAATACTTAGAAGAATTTGAAAAGACTTTTATAACACTTAGCTTTGTTATAATTAATTTCATTGTTCATCCTTTTTTTTTTTAAATAAGAATATTTCTGTTGAAAACTTTACTTAGTTCATTTTAAATTTTGCAAAAAATTTTAATTCACTGAAAACAGTTACCAGTACGTAGCTCAATGTTGAAAACACTTTTTTGACAAAGAATAAAGTATTCTTAAAATTGACTAAGTTTGAAAGTATTTGCTAAACTATAGAAATCATTTAGTTAAACCTTTTGCAAATACTTTAGTTGAATCTTGAAGAGGTCTTAAAGGATGATTTTGAAAAGATGTAAGGGTTTGAAAATATAGCTAAAAACATTCTCAAATTTGAAAAATATTTAGTTTAAAAGTTTTGTTAGCAAGGTGGGAGTAGCCAAATGTTTAGTTGAGTTAGATTCAGTTTGTCCTTAAGTCCAAGCATGAGTTAAGTTAAGGAATTTTTTAAATTATCCAATTAGATATCAGAGTCCTAATTTGATTTGATCAGGTATCAGAGCCTTAACGTACAAGCATGCTTAAACATAAAATTTTTAATCTCTTTACCAACTGTCTAACCTTTAGCTACTTGCTGATTGCTTAGAGGGCAACAACTTTCACTTGGTTAGTCAAGTTAAGTCAATTGATCCAGTTAGATTTGACTAAGGCTGGATGACTTAACATAATTAATGTATATTTCTTGTTTAATGCCCATACTCATATTGATGCACAGATCTAAGCATTCTTGAGTCCAGGCTGAACCCTATGCATCTCACGCCGTTTTATGTTTTTCAAGCACAAGCAAGGTAAGCCTAGGTGTTTGTGAGATGCTCTGGCTGATTCTTAGGGGAACATAATTTCTAGGGGAAAACTTAGGCTAATTCTGAATTTTAAAAAAAAATCTAATTAAATTGGAATTTTGGAAATTATTTTTCCTAGATTTTGAGAAACAATAATTAAAACAAGATAACAAAATGAGACACCTACTCTACCCAACACATTCCTATTTGCCTTCTAAGTGCACTGAACTCAAGTTCAGGTAAGGGTTTTGTAAAGATGTAAGCTAGATTTCATTTGGACTCAACATGGTTGAGTGCAATTTCACCTTTAGCTACATGATCTCTTATAAAGTGGTGTTTTACCTCTATGTGTTTAGTCCTAGAATGGTGAATAGGATTTTTGGTCAGATTAATTGAGCTGATATTATCAATAAAGATTTTTGTATTTTTATAGTCTAGTTGATAGTCTTTTAACGTGTGCATCATCCATAATAGTTGAGATGCACATTCTCCTAGAGCTATGTATTCAGCTTCTGTAGTGGATAGAGCAACACAATGTTGCTTTCTGCTTAACCAACTTACTAGGCACTGACCTAGAATCTGGCAGCTACCACTTGTACTTTTTCTATCTAATTTGCACCCGGCATAGTTCGAATCAGAATAGCCATAAAGATCAAAGGTGCAAGTTCTTGGGTACCAAAGTCCTACATTTAGAGTCCCTTTAATATACCTAAGTATTCTTTTAACATATGTTAGGTGTAACTCTTTTGCACAGGATTGGTACCTGGCGCACATACCTACTGCAAACAATATGTCGGGTCGGCTTGCAGTTAGGTAAAGTAAGCTACCTATGGAACTCCTATAGTATTTAGGATCTACTGGTTTTCCTTCAGGATCAGAGTCAATGTTAATGTTGGTTGCCATTGGAGTATTTATAATTTTTGAGTTTTCCATGCCGAATTTTTTGATTAACTCCTTAGCATATTTAGTTTGATAAATGTAGATTCCATCTTTGGTTTGTTTTATTTGTAAACCTAAGAAAAAGTTAAGTTCCCCAACCATACTCATTTCGAATTCATTTTCCATTAATTTAACAAATTCTTTTAAAAACTTGGAGTTAGCTGAGCCAAAAATTATGTCGTCAACATAAATTTGGGCTATAAAGATGTTTTTTTCTATAGTTTTTACAAATAAGGTCGGATCTATTTGTCCTTGGTTTAAGCCTTTGGATATTAAGTAATTAGATAATCTTTCATACCATGCCCTAGGGGCTTGTTTTAGTCCATATAACGCCTTTTTTAATTTTAATACATGGTTTGGGTAGTCTAAGTCTTCAAACCCTGGAGGTTGGCTTACGTAGACCTCTTCCTTGATAACCCCATTTAAGAAGGCTGACTTAACGTCCATTTGGTATAACTTAAACCTTTTATTTGCTGCATAGGCTAATAACATTCTAATGGATTCGAGTCTAGCTACTGGAGCATAGGTTTCATCATAGTCTAAGCCTTCGACTTGACTAAACCCTTTGGCTACTAGCCTAGCTTTGTTTCTTATTATATCACCGTGATCATCCAACTTGTTCCTAAAGACCCATTTGGTGTCTATTATTGATTTATCTAAGGGATTAGGTACAAGGTCCCAGACCTGATTTCTCTCGAATTGTGCTAATTCTTCCTGCATTGCAATGATCCAATCTGGGTCAGGTAGGGCTTCTTCTGTAATGCCCGAAAATTCTCAAAATAATTATTAGAAATATCCTAGTATTTTTCTGGAATTTTAGGATATTTTTATGGAATTTTTAGAATAGCGGAAGTAGCAAAAATAAATAGAAAACGAAAACAGCCTACGCGGGAATTGAACCCGAGACCTAGCGAACCCTATGACTTATAGATAGCTTTTGTAAACCAAGTGAACCCAGCAGGGCGGTGCTGAAAGGAAAGGGAAACAATTATATTTATATTTGAGTTGGGTGAATTTAACCACTTGATATAAATAGGAAATTATTAAGTGGGGTTGGGTTTTAACGCAACTCTCCTCTCCCTCAAACCCTCACCGCCGCCCACCCCTTCCTCCTCTTCCTCTCTCAGCGCACCAAGCCTAAGGGCTCTAGGAGCACCTTCCGGCGATGACTCCGACACAAGGACGCTTCCCTTCGCGAGAGGAACACGTAGACGCGAGCGAACCGCCGAGAAGATCGTCTCCACCGGAAAACCTAGCGATTAGATTTGTAAGAAAATCCGAACAGGAGGTAAGAAACCCCTCACCTGCAGTATAAGTAGCTTCCGTATGAATTTTATGCTTCAGTTTAGTAGTATGTAGACTTTCGGCACAAAGGATGCGAACTAGCGCATACCAAGTGTTCGATTAAATTATTAGCACAGTTAAAATGCAACTTAGGCATTTTATTAGCTTAGATAAATGCAATAGAAGCATTTTTACAGCTTATTTAGTCTTGCTACAACTCTTATGGGACTAGATGTCCAATGGGTGGGTTCCCACAGTCGCCTCTAGGTTCAGACAACCTAGCTCTAGGTTCAGATAACCTAGAAAGAACAAGACAAGCAATAATTAGCTATGTTCAGTATTTTACTTTCTCAATGGCACTGTACTGGATTAGATATCCATTGGGTTGGGCTCCCATAGTCGTCCCTAGGTTCAAATAACTTAGTAACCCTACTAAATTCGGGACTTGCAAACCCGGGTCTAGTTAGGGATGCGCGCATAGCAAGTACAGTTGCCGGGCCCAAACAGCAGCATGATTATTATTTTGATCTACCTATGAATATAGTTTTCAAACATCACAAAATAGTTATGTGAGTTCAGTACAGCTTTAACATCAGATTAGTATTAGCTTAATTCAGCTTTTGTATCAGTTTAGTTTCTGTTGATACAACATAATAGTTTATGATTAGCTCTTATTGTCATGATCAGTTTCTTAGTCCTATGTGTTGTATGCCATGCCATGCTTAGCATTTTCAGTACGTATTTCAAATAGCATGTTTTTAAAACATAAATTGCATCGTATGCATGTTTTAGTGAGGTAGATGGTTTCTTACTAAGCTCTCAAGCTTACAGATACTATTTTCCTTATACTGCAGATAAAGGTAAAGGAAAAATGGACTAGCAGAGGCTGGAGGTCAATGCAATGATGAAGATGTGTGTGGATGGAACCTGGAATAAAGACCTTGGGGGAAACTAGAAATAAATCTGAAACCTTAGCATTTTATTAAGTTGTTACTTTCCTCATTTCAGTTATTTTAATGCTACGAATCATGAAAGACCTGTTTAGATTGTTAGTGTTCCTACTTAGAATGTCTGTTATGTGTTGTTAGAATGTTTCCCAATTGTTTTAGAACTTGTATGTGTGAATGAGGCACGAAACAGTGCTGAAATCAGACTTCTGGTACGAAATCAGAAACCTCAATCGATCGGCCGATCGATTGGAGGCTTCTCAATCGATCGGCCGATCGATTGAGAAGTTCGTACCGCGAACAATAAGCTCCTGGATCGATCAGCCGATCGATCCGGATGCCTTCTGTCGCGAACAGAAAGCCCTGGGATCGATCACTGGATCGATTGGCCAGTCTGGATCGATCAGCCGATCGATCCAGAATATTGCCCCGAGCACAGTAGCGTGCTGGATCGATCACTAGATCGATCCAACCTAAGTTCCACATACAGTTGCATGCTGGGTCGATCACTGGATCGATTAGACCATTCCAATCGATCCATGGATCGATTGGGAGGCCTGACAACAGCTGAAAGACCCTTAGTTCAGTGCCTTGACCATGGGGGATGTAAAATATGTCATGAATAGTTTAGATTAAATCCCTTAGCACATATAGAATAAAGAAATGATAAGAGCTTAACAAAGTTTTAATTAGTACAGCTTCCGCATCTAGATTTAGTGATGGCCATGGATATAGCTTAGCACAGTATAATGTGACGGTCCGGCCTTACAGCTTAGCCAGTAGAAGGTGGGTCGTTATAGAGTGGTATCAGAGCAAGTTCCATACTTCCTTCACACACATCAGCATTGAACTTGCAGCTTCCAAGTAAGAACACCTCTCCTCTTATTTATGTTTTCTTACTGTCATGTTTATAGATAGCTAAAGCATGTTGATATATGATAGTGTTTAACATGGTTGATTATAGTAAATAGTTAAATGTGACAGTATTAGTTATCTATGTCCTCTTTTCCTTTAGAAATGGAAAGAGGACGCCCAGCTAGAAGGGCACCAGCTACTGAGCCCCAGCACGAGGCAGGCAGTTCAGTGCCTCCCCTAAACCTTACAGCATTAGTGGCTCAGTTACAACAACAGCTAGCTGAACAGCAACAGGAGATAGCCACCTTAAAGGCTAATTAGCAGAATACTCCCACAGTCACCCCGGAACCAAACTTGGCAAGGCCAGTAGTCTTAGAGGTTCCACCTGTCCAGCCTACAACACCAGTAGCCTCAGCAACATATGCAAGAAGATAAGCCTATCTGATCCAGTGGCAGAGAGTTAAGCCAGAGAATTTCTCAGGCACTAGTGAACCATGGGATGCTCAGGCTTGGTTCAAAACACTGGAGAGTACGATGGAGCTTCTGGACTGGCCAGAACATGAGAAGGTGAAGTGCGCCTCCTTCTGCTTGACCGGAGATGCACGTATGTGGTGGGAGAGAATTAGAGCGAAGCGCCCAGTGAACCAGATGACGTGGGCCGACTTCGAGAAAGAATTCTTCGAGGAGTTCTTTCACATGCGGGTCACAAACCGCCACTATGACGAGTTCACGGAGTTTCGTCAGGGCAACCTATCAGTTGAGGAAGCCGTGAAGAAATTCAATAGATTGGCTCGTCTATGCCCTGAACTAGTCAGCACAGAAAAAGAACGAGTCCGGTTGATGCTCAAGATGCTGAGGCCGGAAATAGCAATGAACGTGCCACGTTCATAGGCCGCAAACCACCGAAGAACTAGTCAACAGTGCTCTAACCACCGAGCACTACCAGAATAATATCAAGCAGCAGAAGCAAGTTCTCTCAGAGTCCAAAGGGCAAGGAGGCTCAGGTACTTAGAAACAACAGGGCCACAGCTCTAACTGGAAAGGGAACTCCAGTAACAAGCGCAAACCAGGGAGTTACCCAAAAGGAGGACCAGCTAGCAAACAACCTAGTTATCCCAAATGTGCTACTTGTGGGAAATTTCACCAAGGAGTTTATCGCAAGGGCACACGAGGATGCTTTGAATGTGGACAGGAAGAGCATATTGCTAAGCAGTGCCCAAACAAGATTAGTCTTCTTCAACCCCAGCCGATTCAGTACGGAGGCCAGCCAGCTCAGTTACATCAGATGCAGGCCGCTTTAGATGGTCCACACATCAGCCAGGGCAGACTAGAAGCCCCTCCAGCTACGACCAATGTGAGGATCTACGCACTCACCAGAGAGGACGTAGTGAATGCCTCGACAGTTGTTACAGGTCAGATCATTATTTTACAGCAAAGTACAACTGTCTTATTCGATACTGGGGCAACCCATTCCTATATATCCAGGATGTTTTCCGAAAAGTTAGGGATACCCTCATAGGGGCTCAGTAGTCAGTTTCTGACGACACTACCTTCGGGAGAAATTATGGCATCCACGCACTGGCTTAGAGCAGTGCCAGTCATTATAGCAGACAGAGAACTCTTTTGTGATCTGATAGTGCTAGACATGACTGATTACGATGTCATTTTTGGGATGGACTTCCTGATCAGATACAGTGCCTCTATAGAGTGTCATAAACAGAAAGTCGTATTCCAACCTGAAGCAGAAGTGCAGTTTGAATACGTCGGAGAACCAAAGAGAAAAGTCAAGAAGTTTCTCTCAGCTATGAAAGCACAGAGATTAATGGATTCAGGATGTACGAGATTTTTAGCACATGTAGTCAGTACCAGTCAGGACAAGGACCAACAGCTAGCAGAGGTCTGAGTCGTATGTGACTGCCCAGCAGTCTTCCCTGAAGAGTTACTAGGCCTAGCACCAGACAAGGAGATTGAATTCAAGATAGAACTCATTCCCGATACAAATCCTATCTCCAAAACACCCTACCGCATGGCTCCAGCAGAACTGAAAGAACTTCATGGGCAACTACAGGAGCTGCTTGACAAAGGCTTCATACGCCCTAGTCACTCACCATGGGGAGTGCCTGTATTGTTCGTGAAGAAGAAGGACGGGAGCATGCGCCTGTGTATAGATTACCGGGCGTTGAATCAAGTCACAATCAAGAACAGGTATCCTCTTCCCAGAATTGATGACCTGTTTGATCAGCTAAAGGGAGCAGCAGTATTTTCGAAAATAGACCTCAGATCAGGTTATCATCAGGTGAAAGTTAAAGAAGGGGATATACCCAAGACAACATTCAGGACTAGATACGGACACTACGAGTTCGTAGTCATGCCCTTTGGCGTGACAAATGCTCCAGCTACTTTCATGGACCTCATGAACAGGGTATTCAGAGAATACTTAGATAAGTTTGTTATCGTATTCATCGATGATATCCTTATCTATTCAGGAACTCAGGAAGAACACGCCGAGCACCTGAGAATAGTATTGCAGACCCTTCAGCAGAACCAGCTGTACGCCAAGTTCACGAAATGTGAATTTTGGTTAGATCAGGTGTCCTTCTTGGGTCACATCATCTCAAAGGATGGTATCATGGTAGACCCCAGTAAGATAGAAGCTGTGAGTAGTTGGAAAAGACCCAAGAACGCCAGTGAGATCAGAAGCTTTCTGGGATTAGCAGGTTATTATAGAAAGTTCGTAGAAGATTTCTCCAGGATAGCCTCCCCACTGACAGCTCTTACCAGGAAGAACAGAAGGTTTCAGTGGACAGAGGACTGTGAGAACAGCTTTAGCGAGGTACAGAGGAGATTGACCAGTGCACCTATTCTAACTCTACCAGAAAACACAGGCAGCTTTGACATTTATAGTGATGCCTCTAAATTGGGAGTAGGAGCGGTGCTGATGCAAAATGGCAAGGTGAACGCCTATGCCTCCAGACAACTCAAGGACTATGAGAGGAACTATCCTACTCATGATCTTGAGCTTGCAGCAGTCGTGTTCGCTCTTAAAATTTGGAGACATTACCTGTATGGAGCTCAGTGTAGAGTGTACATAGATCATCAGAGTCTGAAGTATTTCTTCACTCAGAAGGATTTGAATATGCGACAGCACATATGGCTAGAGTTGGTCAAGGACTATGACATAGACATCCTCTACCACCCAGGAAAAGCTAATAAGGTAGCAGATACACTTAGCAGAAAGTCCAGTGCTACCTTACTATCCCTAGCAGCCATGTCACCGCCCCTACAGAAGGAGATCACATATTTCGGTCTCGAACTCATAGTGGGACAGCTCTCTACTATGACCTTAGCATCTACCCTACTTGGTGACATCCAGACAGCTCAGGAACAGGATCCTGAAATTCAGAAAATCAGGCAAGGGTTAGCAGAATCAAAAAGTGGAGAGTTCAGAATGACCAATAGTGGGGTATTGTACTTTGGTGACAGGCTTTGTGTTCTAGATCAGGAGGAACTACGCAAGAAGATCTTAGATGAGGCTCACAGGACTCCTTATGCGATGCATCCTGGCTCCACCAAGATGTACCAAGACCTGAAGAGACGTTTTTGGTGGCCTGGGATGAAGAGAGACATCGCTAGATATGTTAGCACCTGTCTGACCTGTCAGAGGGTCAAGGCAGAACATCAGAGACCAGGAGGAGTTTTGCAACCTATCCAGATTCCAGAATGGAAGTGGGAAGATATTTCCATGGACTTCATAGTGGGACTACCCATGACCACGAATGGTTTTGATACCATCTGGGTAATAGTCGACAGATTGACTAAATCAGCCCACTTCTTAGCTATCAGGATATCCTACTCCATGGAGCAGCTAGCTCAGTTGTATCTCAAGGAGATCGTTAGATTACATGGAGTCCCACGAACCATTATTTCAGACAGGGACAGTAGGTTCACATCACACTTCTGGGAGTGTGTATAGTCAGCTTTGGGCACTAAGTTAAAGTTTAGCACAACCTTCCATCCTCAGACAGATGGTCAAGCAGAGCGAGTAAATCAGGTACTCGAAGATATGCTCCGAGCATGTGCCCTAGATTTCAAAGGAAGTTGGTGCAAATATCTGAGCTTAGCAGAATTTGCATACAACAACATCTATCAGGCCACTATCGGCATGGCACCTTACGAGGCTCTCTATGGGCGGAGGTGTAGATCTCCAATCTGCTGGTATGAGAGTGGTGAACAGAAAGAACTAGAACTTCAGACAGATCTAGTAGCAGATACCACAGCAGCTATACAGCAGATCCGCCAGAGGATAGAGACAGCTCAGAGCCGTCAGAAAAGCTATGCTGATACACGGCGCAAACCTTTAGAGTTTTCAGTTGGGGATACAGTATTCCTCAGAGTGGCTCCCATGAAGGGAGTAATGCGTTTTAGGAAGAAGGGCAAACTAAGTCCCAGATATGTGGGACCATACCTTATCAGCAGAAGAGTTGGCAAGGTAGCATATGAGCTAGAGCTACCCCAGGAAATGTCAGCTGTTCATAATGTATTTCATGTCTCTATGCTGAAGAAGCATATCCCAGATGCCACCCAGGTGATTGAGCCCCAGTCGGTACAAGTCCGTGAAGACCTCAGCTATGATAGTCGGCCTACTCAGATAGTAGATCGAGCAGTTAAGAAATTACGGAACAAGGAGGTACCATTAGTAAAAGTCATTTGACAAAATCACTCAGCAGAAGAGGCAACTTGGGAGACAGAAGCTAGTATGAGGCAGAAGTACCCAGAGTTATTCTAAGTTCGAGGATGAACTTTTTATAAGGTATGGGAGATTGTAGCGCCTGAAAATTCTCAAAATAATTATTAGAAATATCCTAGTATTTTTCTGGAATTTTAGGATATTTTTATGGAATTTTTAGAATAGCGAAAGTAGCAAAAATAAATAGAAAACGAAAACAGCCTACGCGGGAATTGAACCTGAGACCTAGCGAACCGTATGACTTATAGATAGATTTTGTAAACCAAGTGAACCCAGCAGGGCGGTGCTGAAAGGAAAGGGAAACAATTATATTTATATTTGAGTTGGGTGAATTTAACCACTTGATATAAATAGGAAATTATTAAGTGGGGTTGGGTTTTAACGCAACTCTCCTCTCCCTCAAACCCTCACCGCCGCCCACCTCTTCCTCCTCTTCCTCTCTCAGCGCACCAAGCCTAAGGGCTCTAGGAGCACCTTCCGATGACGACTCCGACACAAGGACGCTTCCCTTCGCGAGAGGAACAAGTAGACACGAGGGAATTGCCGAGAAGATCGTCTCCACCGGAAAACCTAGCGATTAGATTTGTAAGAAAATCCGAACAGGAGGTAAGAAACCCCTCACCTACAGTATAAGTAGCTTTCGTATGAATTTTATGCTTCAGTTTAGTAGTATGTAGACTTTCGGCACAAAGGATGCGAACTAGCGCATACCAAGTGTTCGATTAAATTATTAGCACAGTTAAAATGCAACTTAGGCATTTTATTAGCTTAGATAAATGCAATAGAAGCATTTTTACAGCTTATTTAGTCTTGCTACAGCTCTTATGGGACTAGATGTCCAATGGGTGGGCTCCCACAGTCGCCTCTAGGTTCAGACAACCTAGCTCTAGGTTCAGATAACCTAGAAAGAGCAAGACAAGCAATAATTAGCTATGTTCAGTATTTTACTTTCTCAGTGGCACTGTACTGGATTAGATATCCATTGGGTTGGGCTCCCACAGTCATCCCTAGGTTTAGATAACTTAGTAACCCTACTAAATTCGGGACTTGGAAACCCGGGTCTAGTTAGGGATGCGCGCATAGCAAGTACAGTTGCCGGGCCCAAACAACAGCATGATTATTATTTTGATCTACCTATGAATATAGTTTTCAAACATCACAAAATAGTTATGTGAGTTCAGTACAGCTTTAACATCAGATTAGTATTAGCTTAATTCAGCTTTTGTATCAGTTTAGTTTCTGTTGATACAACATAATAGTTTATGATTAGCTCTTATTGTCATGATCAGTTTCTTAGTCCTATGTGTTGTATGCCATGCCATGCTTAGCATTTTCAGTACGTATTTCAAATAGCATGTTTTTAAAACATAAATTGCATCGTATGCATGTTTTAGTGAGGTAGATGGTTTCTTACTAAGCTCTCAAGCTTACAGATACTATTTTCCTTATACTGCAGATAAAGGTAAAGGAAAAATGGACTAGCAGAGGCTGGAGGTCAATGCAATGATGAAGATGTGTGTGGATGGAACCTGGAATAAAGACCTTGGGGGAAACTAGAAATAAATCTGAAACCTTAGCATTTTATTAAGTTGTTACTTTCCTCATTTTAGTTATTTTAATGCTACGAATCATGAAAGACCTGTTTAGATTGTTAGTGTTCCTGCTTAGAATGTCAGTTATGTGTTGTTAGAATGTTTCCCAATTGTTTTAGAACTTGTATGTGTGATTGAAGCACGAAACAGTGCTGAAATCAGAAACCCCAATCGATCGGCCGATCGATTGGAGGCTTCTCAATCGATCGGCCGATCGATTGAGAAGTTCGTACCGCGAACAGTAAGCTCCTGGATCGATCAGCCAATCGATCCGGATGCCTTCTGTCGCGAACAGAAAGCCCTGGGATCGATCACTGGATCGATTGGCCAGTCTGGATCGATCAGCCGATCGATCCAGAATATTCCCCCGAGCACAGTAGATTGCTGGATCGATCCAACCTAAGTTCCGCATACAGTAGCATGCTGGGTCGATCACTGGATCGATTAGACCATTCCAATCGTTCCATGGATCGATTGGGAGGCCTGACAACAGCCGGAAGACCCTTAGTTCAGTTCCTTGACCATGGGGGATGTAAAATATGTCATGAATATTTTAGATTACATCCCCTAGCACATATAGAATAAAGAAATGATAAGAGCTTAGCAAAGTTTTAATTAGTACAGCTTCCGCATCTAGATTTAGTGATGGTCATGGATATAGCTTAGCACAGCATAATGTAACGGTCCGGCCTTACAGCTTAGCCAGTAGAAGGTGGGTCGTTACATCTTCTATAGTCTTAGGTTCAATTTTAGAAATAAGGGCAATCTGACTTAGGTTTCTAATCATACTATTATTTTGTATTAACTTTGTGGTGCAGGTATTTTTGGATTAACATACTTGCAGGTACCAAAAACACAAAGAAGAACTCAGATGAACAGTGTCCGAGGTGCCTCCATGGAGCTTGGAGGCGCCTCGGGTGCGAAGGTGAGCTGGCTGTGCGCTGGAGTTGGAGGCGCCTTGGACCGCAGCATAGAGGCGCCTTGAAGGCGCATGAAGGCGCCTTCAGAGGGATAATGCGCAACTTGATCAGCGCTTATCGACGCGTGCGACCAGGGGCTTGGAGGCGCCTCGGACAACCTTGGAGGCACCTCCAACACCCTTTATAAGCAGTGTTCGAGCACGTCTACCACAACAATGCTCTCCAAGTGATCTCTTGCTACGTGCTGCGAACCTGACGACCCAGAAGTGCTGCGACATGACACCGACGACCCGGAACTACGCTTCTCCATCTTTAGTTGTCAGTATAAATATTATGTTATAAATCTGAGCTGTAAATTCCTATAATTGTACAAATTATCGTGCTTATAGTTGCTGCCCACCGAAAGCGATCAAGGATCGCGGGCCTTCGAGTAGGAGTCGATCTAGGCTCCGAACGAAGTAAATAGTTTACCTCTTTGTGTGATTGTTTTTATTTCCGCTGCATTTACTCGAACGGTTTTACGATTCCGAAAAAGTGAAAGCCATGAGCGCTATTCACCCACCCCCCCTCTAGCGCTTTCGATCCAACAATTGGTATCAGAGCGAGGTCATTTTGAATTGGTGCAACCACCATTCAAAATAATTTTTCCGTGGTATTTTTCATTTTTTTTTCGGAGTCAAATTAGAATTAGCACAATAGCTAAATTCTAATTATTTTTTATCGAATCGGTTTTGCTCGAAGTTGGTACAATACCACTCAAGCTCGTCATTTCTTTTCCTTTCTCCCGCACTACTAATCCAAGACTTAGTCTTGGAACAGAATTCGTGTATTCTTTTGTCGTGCAGGATTACAAATGGCCCAACAAGAGGGTTTTAGTACCGTCCGTCCCCCTCTCTTCACCGGAGAAGATATCGGATACTGGAAAGGACGGATGGAGACATTTATGAAAACCCAGTTCGAAACATGGATGATCGTCAAGACTGGACTACAACTACCAACTGACAGAGACGGCAAGACTACATCCTACGAAGACTGGGAACCAGCTTTAATCAAGAAGGTGGAAGCTGATGCCAGAGCAACTTGCATTCTCCAGTGCGGTCTTACCAAGGAGGAGTTCAACAGAGTCGGTCCCTTTTCAACCGCAAAAAAACTTTAGGAGAAGCTGATCGACCTCCACGAGGGCACCACCGACACAAAAGTAAGTAAAAGAGATTTATTATTTAATAAATTGTATAATTTAAAAATGCAGTAAGGTGAGACGGCGAGCCAGCTTCACGCACACATCCAGGACATTCTCAACTCTCTTCATGCAATTGGACAGAGAGTCGAAAATCGGGACGTCATAAGGTACGCATTAAATTCGTTTCCAAGGAGTACATTGTGGGCAGCAATGGTAGATGCCTACAAGGTCTCCAAAGATTTATCTTCTTTAAAG
The DNA here is from genome assembly GCF_018446385.1 of Zingiber officinale. NCBI lineage: Eukaryota > Viridiplantae > Streptophyta > Magnoliopsida > Zingiberales > Zingiberaceae > Zingiber > Zingiber officinale. The sequence continues at coordinate 87,701,020 of NC_056000.1, read as the reverse complement.
TTAGACGAATTATTTTCTGAATTTGAAGAATTTTATGAAGTAATGACAGTCTCCGGACTGTCCGAGTCTGACTTCGGGTTTCCGACCGAAAACCCTAGGTCTACACGACGCCTACTGTTCCCTCTACGGGGAACGCGTCCTCACCTACTCCACTCAGGAGATTTACCTATTGGTAGTACGATCCTCCAGATCGACTGGACTTTTGCTCAACACTCGACGCTTCCGGACTTTCTGTTGGACATCCGCTTCCCGGCTAGTCCAGTCTTTCACCTGGTTCGCGACACCATGACTTTCCACCTAGGGTTACCACCCCCTAGGACTTTTGCCTGAAGCCATCGACCTGCCAAGACTTTTCGCATAGGGTTACCACCCCCTATGACCTAAGGTTACCACCCCCTAGGGTTTTCCCTTTGCCTAACCACAGCTAGGACTTTCCTGAAACACTCAACAAAGCTGTCAGATCACAAAACACCTTAACTTTGAATCCTTTGCCATTATCAAAACCTCGGGTTCGATCGTCGGATGCTTCCCGCACCAACATCCTTTCTTAATTCACTATTACTTGCCTTTGATTTTTTTTTTCAGATCTTGATGACACCCTCTATCCGTTGAGTTCCGGAATTGCCACCGAGTGCCACAAAAATATTTTAGGTATGGTCTCTATTTTGTTTCTTTATCAACTTTTCCCTAAGAATTGAGACATATATTTTATCATTTTTTAGAATATATGCTTGAAAATTAGAGGTTGAAGAAAGCAATTTACTAGAGTTGTGTACTATTATGTATAAGCATTATAGAACAACAATGGTTGGTTTAAAGGTAATTGTTATATTCATGTTCGACAAAGGTGCGTTTGCAGTAATGAGAAACTTTCTACTTGTTTTTCAGGCCATTGGCTATAACTTCGATTATGATGATTTCCATAGGTTTGACTCTATCATTGTTTTTTTTATTTTTGCTTCACATGTTTCATTCTATGGTTTTAGTGAAGTAAAGAGTTTACTGATTTCCTATGGTTTAATAGCTTTGTCCATGGAAGATTACCATATGAAACATTAAAGCCAGATCCTGTTATAAGTCAACTCTTGCTGAGCCTTCCAGTTCGAAAAGTTGTGAGTTTCTGGGGCATGGATGTTGAAACTCTCTGATTCAACTTTGTTTTTTTTTCACTTCACTAACAAGCTCATGAATCTACCTGAATGAATAGATATTCACTAATGGTGATCAAGCTCATGCTGTTAGCTAGAGCCCTAGATACCTAGAGCCAATCATTTGATGATTGTATTTTGGACTTGTTGTATCATATTCTAATTAAATAAAGGCATTTGATTTTTGGTTATTATACTTACTTATATTGGTGCCAAATAAACTAAATATAATAACGTCCACGAGTAGAAGGTTCTTACCTATATCAATCGATTGGTTGAATCGATAATGAGATGGTATAGGAAACACTACTCTTAATCATTCCTAGTCGAGTATTAACATTCAGGGACAATGTTAATGCAATAAGACTAGCATGTAGGTCAACTCGATGATTTGATCTCACAAGTCATGGATATAGAGATATCAAGTTGACACATGGGTATGCATTAGAGAATGTATACTGAATGACTCGCCATGAGAAAGTATCATGGATCGTTATATGAGTGTCATGTACTTTCTCATGTGACTATTAGTATGACTATTGGTCCTTAGACCTAAAGTCACCATGGTTCCCTACATAAGGAGTTATGTACTTTGGTTTCGTCAAACGTCACCCGTAACTGGGTGGACTATAAAGGAGATTACTGGGTATATAACGAATTATACAGAGGGATGTGAGTGATGTAAATGAGATCTATCCCTCCCATATGACGGGAGCGACATCGGTATTCTTGATAGAGTTAGACCACGAAGTGCATGGCCATGCCCAAATGAGTCAACATGAGATGTTGAGCTCATTTGATCGAGTGAGTCTACTTGGAGTTCAAGATTTAGATTGATTAGAGGATGACACGGTCTATGCCTCACATTGATCAATCTAGATGTCTAGGATAGAAGGACAATGTCACATATTGTGAGGAGTCACAATTAGTAGTCACAAGGTGATGTTGGATCTCAACATTCTTGTAACTTGGGTAGCAATGATGTATTGCTAGATGCCGCTCATTGCTTATGTTTCTAAAGGAGTTTAGAAACATTGCCAACGTTACAAGAACCTATTGGGTCACACACAAAGAACAAGTGGATGGAGATTAGGTTCATATGATGAACCAATTGGATTAGGTTCATATGATGCACCAAAGATTGGATTCAAATTAGACTTATTGAGTTAGACTCAATTAGATTCAATTGTTGAATGAGTCTAATTTAAATTTGATTCATTGAGTCAATTTATATTAATGAATTGAGATTCATTAAATTAAAATTGACTTGAATCAAAGGTTGGATTTGACTCAACAAGGAAGAGAATTGGTCAATTTTGACTTGACCAAATGGAAGTTGAAACATCAAGTTTGACTTGATGCATTGCCACATCATGAAGGTTGACTCATCCTACATGACATGACTAACCTTGCCACATCATCTCCACCTCATGAGGTATGCCACCTCATGGAGGTTACACCTCCCATTCCATTTAATGTGGCCGGCCACATTAAATGAGGGAGTTATGTGTGTGGCCGGCCACACTAAAGGGTGGAGGGGGTTTTCATTTGGTGGTAATTCATGAGTGGTAATTGCTTCTCCTTCTTCCTAGCTTCTTCCTCCTCTTTGCTTGCTGTTGCCGAGAGTTTTCATTGAAGGAGAAGGTGGTTGAGTGAGTTCCAAGAGAATAAGGAAGAGTGAAGGTCACAAAGGAGGATACTACTTCTTGAGTGTATGAGATTCTTTTTGCATCCTCTCTTTTTCTTCCTTTCAAATCCTACCCGAGAGCCCTAGAAAGTGCTAGCACACTTGGGGTGCTCTCTTCTCCATCCTTGAGTGTTAGAGAACACATCTTGTTCGTGTGGATATCACTAGAGAGTTGTCTACGTTGACAACTTCGAGATCCGACGTACCTTGGACTTGCGGGATTGCGAAGGGCAAGCATCAAAGGTATAAAATGTTTTTCCTTTGTAGATCTACTGTAGATCTACTGTAGATCATAGTTTGAAACTCGTACTCGTATTTTTGAAATCTATCCTTCGCACGAGATCCAGTGGCATGGGTGATTCGGGGTTTCCGCGATGCGAAAAGTGGTTTTCGCGGCCTGAAAAACCCAATAGTGGTGTCAGAGCCACGTGCGAAGCGAGTATGAGTTTAGATTCATATTTTTATGAAAAATATAGATCTGTAAACTTTCTGTAAATTCATGTTTTTACAGTTTTAATGGGTATTTTTCTCGTAGAAGCGAAGCACAAGTGTTTAGACTCTTGTAGGCTTCGACTACCGAGAAAATTTTTCCGTTATGGCAATGTTTCAACCCAAAACCTTTTGGGACAGCGGGCTAAGGCACTGTAGGATCTCTTAGGAGCAACTCGTGATGGTTAGATCGCGGGTAGGGGTACTGCCCCTAACCCCGCAAGGGGATTTGCTCCGCGATTGCGCCCGAAATCGCTAATCAGGACCGCCGGGAAAAATTTACTCATAAAATTGTAAAAATTATGAAAAATTACAGAAAATTATGAAAAATATATAATTTTGAATTATATATTAATTTTGTGATAGTCATGGCCCAAACGACCCAAATTGGATTTGGAAATGTGTTGTAATTCATAATACGGCCTGCGTGCCGTTATGTGATGTGCGTGCTGTATTTATTTTATTTTATTTTCATGACCTGTGCGTCGTGACTTTCTCTTATATTCTGGTTGTAAATTAGATTTAGACTCGAATGTAACTCGAGTTTCAAAATTGTAATGAAATTTTGAAGCGGTGGAAGGTCCACACGAGACGGAGTTACGAGGAGGGCGCGAGCAACACAAGGTGGTCAAAGGAAGGAGCTTGAGAAGCTGTTGACCTTAGGTTGACCATCCGATCTTCTCATTGGCTTGAGAAGATCGTAGTAGGGCCATGACATAATCACAAAATTATTTGATTAATTATTTAATTAATTGTTTTGTGTGTATGTGATGCATGCTAGTTAATTAAGTAATTAATTAGTGCCTTACGATTAGATTAGATCTAAGTCGTGCACATGATGCACCCTTCGATTAGATTAGATCTATCGAGTATATGATATGCATCATCGTTTAGATTAGATCTAAATCACGTCAACTCGTAATGCCTACCATGCCGTGATACCTACCACTACCTCGATCGCATGTTGTTGTTGAATCTGCCAAAGCAGAGCAACACATACTATCTTGGTAGGGTACGGAGGGACAATCTTGGTCCCTCCTATCAACGCATGGGTGAGTACAACTCAATTAGATTGAGTATTCCTAGTTAACTCGGTTGGATCGAGTATAACTATAGGCATTCTTCCAACGGTTGGAAAGATAGGTCAAAATCACATATATATTAACTCTCGGGCGTATTAGCCAAAGCTAACTCGAGTTTTAATATAAATGCGGATATTGATCCTATAAACAAGAGTTGCATAGAGATATAATTGGTAATCGTTACCTACCGATCATACTAAGTCTTGGGCGTATTAGCCAAAGCTAACTCAAAGGGTTAGTATGATGTGGATCTTGTCCCACATGAATTATAGAATTCAGTGGGAGCATCATTTAGTTAAAGGCCTAATTAAATGATTAAGAATATGATATTTATTTCTGCATTTATTTTTGTTGTAGAATTTCCCTGACGTCAAACACGAACAACTTCTCTTTGCATTCTGTCCTTAAGAAGGACAAGCTCAACGGAGCAAATTTCCTGGACTGGTACAGGAACCTGAGAATAGTTCTCACCCAAGAACGTAAACTGTACGTTCTGGAGCAGCCCATTCCGGAGGCTCCTCGTGCCACTGCCACGCGAGCAGACCGAGATGCTTACAAGAAGCATCAAGATGACGCATTAGATGTGTCCTGTCTTATGCTCGCGACCATGAACTCTGAGCTTCAGAAGCAACATGCGTTGATGGGCGCTTACGATATGGTTGAACATCTTTGTCACCTATATGAAGGACAAGCAAGGCACTGGAAGAGGAACTCCAAAGAATACCTGGAAGATCTTACGAAGAAGAGAAATAAGATTTCTACTTCAGGTATACATGTTATAGAAGTCAACCTCTCTATTTCTTCATCGTGGGTATTAGATACCGGATGTGCTTCGCATATTTGTACTAATATACAAGCGCTGAGAAATAGCAGGGCATTGACGAAGGGTGAGATAGACCTACGAGTAGGCAATGGAGCACGGGTTGCTGCTATTGTTGTAGGAACTTACTATCCATCTCTGCCCTCTGGGCTTGTACTAGAATTAGATGATTGTTGTTATGTGTCTGCTTTAACTAAGAACATTATATCTGTTTCTTGTTTGGATAAGAAAGGTTTTTCGTTTATAATAAAGAACAAATGTTGTTCCGTCTATTTAAACGAAATGTTCTATTGTAGTGCACCTCTGATAAACGGACTCTATATTCTAGACCTTGAGAGTCCTATCTATAACATTAGTACCAAGAGGTTCAAGTCAAGTGACATGAACCAAACCTATCTCTGGCACTGTCGCATAGGTCATATAAATGACAAGCGCTTATCCCAGCTCCATAAGGATGGTTTGCTGACTCATTTGATTTTGAATCTTATGAGATATGCGAGTCATGCCTACGAGGCAAGATGACCAAGACTCCCTTTAGTGGGCACAGCGAAAGAGCGACTGATTTGTTAGGACTCATACATAGTGATGTATGTGGCCCTTTCAATGTTGCTGCTAGAGGCAGTTATAGATACTTCATCACATTTACTGATGACTTCAGTAGATATGGTTATGTGTACTTGATGACACATAAGTCAGAATCCTTTGAAAAGTTCAAAGAATTCAAGAATGAAGTACAAAACCAGCTTGGCAAGAGTATTAAGATACTTCGATCAGATCGAGGTGGAGAATACCTTAGCCATGAGTTTCGTGACTACCTAGCTGAGTGTGGGATTCTATCCCAACTCATTTCTCCTGAAACACCACAGTGGAATGGTGTATCCGAAAGGAGGAATTATACCTTATTAGATATGGTATGATCTATGATGAGTCACACAGATCTTCCGACATTCCTTTGGGGCTATGCTCTAGACACGACAGCTTTTATACTCAACCGAGTTTCATCAAAGGCCGTGATAAAGACACCATATAGGATATGGACTGGGAGAGATGCCCAGGTGTCTTTCATGAGGATTTGGGGTTGTGAGGCTTACGTTAGACGTCAAGTTTCAGACAAATTAGGACCCAAATCTGACAAGTGCTACTTTATTGGATATCCCAAGGAAACTAAGGGATATTACTTCTACATTCCCAGTCAGCACAAGGTAGTTGTGGTAAAGACTGGGGTCTTTCTAGAAAGGGACTTTGTTTCTAGAAAGACTAGTGGGAGCGCGTTCGATCTTGAAGAAGTTCAAGATGCGAACAATAGCACTGATGCCTCGATGGAAATTGAACTGGAACCACAAAGTGTTGTGGATGATGATGTTCCATAAAGAGTTGAGGAACAACAACCAGTTCAAGTAGACATACCTCTTCGCAGGTCTGATAGGGTACGTCGTCAGCCTGAGAGATACTCATTTCTCTTGTCTGACCATGATGACGTTATGCTCATAGAGGATGAGCCTACCACCTATCAGGAAGCTGTGATGAGAGCAGATTCCGAGAAATGGCTAGAGGCCATGAGATCCGAAATGGAATCCATGTACACCAACCAAGTATGGACTTTGGTTGATCCACCTGAAGGGGTAAACCCATTGGGTGTAAGTGGGTCTTTAAGAGAAAGACTGACATGGATGGACTTATCCATAAGGGTCGCTTGGTAGCTAAAGGTTTCAAGCAGATTCATGGTATTGACTATGATGAAACCTTTTCTCCAGTTGTGATGTTTAAGTCCATTCGGATCATGCTTGCTATTGCAGCCTACCATGACTATGAGATATGGCAGATGGATGTCAAAACCGCGTTTCTGAATGGAAACCTGCTCGAGGATGTGTACATGACACAACCTGAGGGTTTTGTAGATCCACAGCATACTAGCAGAGTATGCAAGCTGCATAGGTCCATTTATGGACTAAAGCAAGCTTCTCGGAGCTGGAATCTTCGATTCGATGATGCAATCAAACAGTTTGGTTTCATCAAGAACGAAGATGAGCCTTGTGTCTACAAGAAGGTTGTAGGGGATATAGTAGTCTTCCTCATATTGTATGTGGATGACATACTACTCATTAGAAAGGACATCCCTTTGCTTCAGTCTGTCAAGACTTGGCTAGGGACTTGTTTCTCAATAAAGGACTTAGGTGAAGCATCCCGTATTCTAGGGATACAGATCTATAGAGATAGATCTTAGAGATTGCTTGGCCTAAGTCAGAGTACATACATTGTCAAGATACTCCTACGGTTTGCCTTGCAGAACTCCAAGAAGGGATTTCTGCCGATGTCACATGGCGTGAGTCTTTCGAAGACTCAAGGTCCCTTTTCTAGAGAGGAGAGAGACCGCATGGATCAGATCCCTTATGCTTCAGCCATAGGATCTATCATGTACGCCATGCTATGTACTCGACCTGATGTCTTGTATGCTTTGAGCATGACAAGCAGATACTAGTCAGATCCAGGTGAAAGTCACTGGATAGCGGTCAAGAATATTCTTAAGTACTTAAGAAGGACTAAGTAATATTTCTTGATATATGGAGGCAATGATGAGCTAGCTGTAAAGGGTTACAGTGATGCTAGCTTCCAGACCGACCAGGATGACTATAGATCGCAGTCGGGGTTCGTATTTTGCATTAATGGTGGTGCTGTCAGCTGGAAGAGTTCGAAGCAGGACACAGTAGCTGATTCTACAACAGAGGCCGAGTATATTGCTGCATCAGAGGCAGCAAAGGAGGCAGTTTGGATTCGCAAGTTCATCACTGAACTTGGGGTGGTTCCTAGCATTGCTGACCCCATTGAGCTCTATTGTGACAACAATGGAGCTATAACACAGGCGAAGGAACCTCGCTCACACCAGCGGACCAAACACATACTACGGCGCTTCCATCTCATTCGAGAGATCATCGAGAGAGGAGATGTGAAGATTTGCAGAGTACCTACAGAGGCTAACATCGCAGATCCCTTGACCAAGGCTTTGGCACAGAGGAAGCATGATGGTCACACTAGGTCATTGGGGCTTAGAGCCTACACTGATTGACACTAGTGCTAGTGGGAGATTGTTAGCTAGAGCCCTAGAGCCAATCATTTGATGATTGTATTTTGGACTTGTTGTATCATATTCTATATAAATAAAGGCATTTGATTTTTGGTTATTATACTTACTTGTATTGGTGCCAAATAAACTAAGTATAATAACGTCCTTGAGTAGAAGGTTCTTACCTATATCAATCGATTGGTTGAATTGAAAGTGAGATGATATAGGGAACACTACTCTTAATCATTCCTAGTCGAGTATTAACATTCAGGGACAATGTTAATGCAATAAGACTAGCATGTAGGTCAACTCGATGACTTGATCTCACAAGTCATGGATATAGAGATATCAAATTGACACATGGGTATGCATTAGAGAATGTATACTGAATGACCCGCCATGAGAAAGTATCATGGATCGCTATATGAGTGTCATATACTTTCTCATGTGACTATTAGTATGACTATTGGTCCTTAGACCTGAAGTCACCATGGTTCCCTACATAAGGAGTTATGTACTTTGGTTTCGTCAAACGTCACCCGTAATTGGGTGGACTATAAAGGCGATTACTGGGTATATAACGAATTATGCAGAGGGATGTGAGTGATGTAGATGGGATCTATCCCTCCCATATGACGGGATCGACACCGGTATTCTTGATAGAGTTAGACCACGAAGTGCATGGCCATGCCCAAATGAGTCAACATGAGATGTTGAGCTCATTTGATCGAGTGAGTCTACTTGGAGTTCAAGATTTAGATTGATTAGAGGATGACACGGTCTATGCCTCACATTGATCAATCTAGATGTCTAGGATAGAAGGACAATGTCACATATTGTGAGGAGTCACAATTAGTAGTCACTAGGTGATGTTGGATCTCAACATTCTTGTAACTTGGGTAACAATGATGTATTGCTAGATGCCGCTCATTGCTTATGTTTCTAAAGGAGTTTAGAAACATTGCCAATGTTACAAGAACCTATTGGGTCACACACAAAGAACAAGTGGATGGAGATTAGGTTCATATGATGAACCAATTGGATTAGGTTCATATGATGCACCAAAGATTGGATTCAAATTAGACTTATTGAGTTAGACTCAATTAGATTCAATTGTTGAATGAGTCTAATTTAAATTTGATTCATTGAGTCAATTTATATTAATGAATTGAGATTCATTAAATTAAAATTGACTTGAATCAAAGGTTGGATTTGACTCAACAAGGAAGAGAATTGGTCAATTTTGACTTGACCAAATGGAAGTTGAAACATCAAGTTTAACTTGATGCATTGCCACATCATGAAGGTTGACTCATCCTACATGGCATGACTAACCTTGCCACATCATCTCCACCTCATGAGGTATGCCACCTCATGGAGGTTACACCTCCCATTCCATTTAATGTGGCCGGCCACATTAAATGAGGGAGTTATGTGTCTAGCCGGCCACACTAAAGGGTGGAGGGGGTTTTCATTTGGTGGTAATTCATGAGTGGTAATTGCTTCTCCTTCTTCCTAGCTTCTTCCTCCACTTTTCTTGCTGTTGCCGAGAGTTTTCATGGAAGGAGAAGGTGGTTGAGTGAGTTCCAAGAGAATATGGAAGAGTGAAGGTCACAAAGGAGGATACTACTTCTTCAGTGTCTGAGATTCTTTTTGCATCCTCTCTTTTTCTTCCTTTCAAATCCTACCCGAGAGCCCTAGAAAGTGCTAGCACACTTGGGGTGCTCTCTTCTCCATCCTTGAGTGTTAGAGAACACATATTATTCGTGTGTAACGACCCAACTCCTGGGTACTAAGCTGTGAGCCGGATCGCTACATTAACTACTGAAACTGCTGTGCCGTACTGTGCGGAAAACTGGGTAAAATAAAATTTCTCTAACTGACTCTATTAAATTGACAACTGGTACACTCATGCTGTTATAAGGAAGGGTTCAAGACCTTTCCGGTAGGAGTATATGTGCTAAGGAGGATACTTGACCTCTCATCTGAGCTAGAACTCAAAGCTATCTTCCCAGCTAGCTGTTGTTCGATCCACGGACCGATCAAACTTGCCGTGATTCTGTGCCCTGCTGGATCGGTCTACGGACCGATCCAGCAGAGGCTGGATCGGTCACCGATCCAGTGTGCGGATCGGTCCGCAGACCGATCCAGCAGGGCGCCGAGATGCCTTTCGATGCTTGGATCGGTCGGTCGACCGATCGTGCACTGAAATCTTCTCCGAGGCTATCAGATCGATCGGTCACCGACCGATCCGTGAGGATCATGATAGTATCTCAGATCGGTCGGCTGACCGATCGGTGAGCTTCGAGACCAGACTGATCGGTCCGGGGACCGATCAGTGTCTGATTTCACTCGAGAGTTCTGATTTCAGCACTTTGGCGTGCCAAAACATCACACAACAGTTCTAAAACAATGGAGATACATTCTAGCATGTAAGTACTAATGTTCTAAACATGATAAACTAAACAAGACATAGTTACTAAGCTAGAACAATTAGTAACAAGACTAAGTATGAAACTAAACATGTTAAGTGCTAAAACTGAAATAAAAGCGTATAGATCCCAAGGATCTTTATTCCAGACCCCTTGCACACACACATCATCGTAGCATCGTCCTCCAGCCTCCGCTAGTCCACTTTTCTTTTACCGGTATCTGCAGTATAAGAAAAATAGTATCTGTAAGCCAATAAGCTTAGTAAGGAACCATCTACCTCACAAAAACATGCAACGATGCTATTATGTTTTTAAAACATGCTGTTTGAAACCTAAACTGAGCATGCAAGCATGGCATGGCATGGTATCATACAAAGCATGGCATGACATATAAACTGAACCTGAAATTGAACTAGTCATGCATATATCTAAATTTGTATACGAACTCAAATCATGTAAACTGAACCTGACTGAACTGAATGCTAAATTAGTGTTCTCATCACTGGTTTCAAATTTGAAAACTATACATATAATAGATAAAAATACTAAACATGCTGTTGGGCCCTAGCAACTCGTGCTATGCGCACATCCCTACGAGACCCGGGATTGCAAGTCCCGAATTTAGTAGGGTTAACTAGGTTATCTGAACCTAGGGACGACTGTGGGAGTCCAGCCCATGGATATCTGATCCAAGTACAGTGCCAACTGAATAAAAGTAAAATACTGAATACTGTTTTATCTTACTTTGCTGTTCTAGGTTATCTGAACCTAGAGCTAGGTTATCTGAACCTAGAGGCTACTGTGGGAGCCCACCCAATGGATATCTGATCCATTTGCTGTAATATCTGATAATAAACTGAGTAAAAATGTTTCTAATTCATTTTACATGCTGTTAGGACGCCTATTGGTGCATCCTTCGGAACTGAGCATTCTACCGAACGCTTGGTGTGCACTAAAAGCACACCCTAAAACCGAAAACTGTGAAATTACTGAACTAATGCCAAAACTAACAAGCGAGAGCAATTATACTGCAGGTGAGGGGTTTCTTACCTCAATCGCAAGGTTTTCTTACGATTTATTCGCTAGGTTTTTCCGAAAAACTGCTCCGTTCGACGAATCCTCGCGTTCCTCTCGCGGAGAAGAACCGACTTCATGACGGTGTTGTCGCCGGAAAGTGAACACACGATCCTAGGGAAGGAACCCTAGGTTTCCCTTGCTTTGTTTTGCTGCGCCGAGAGAAAGAAACGGGAGAGGGAGAGGGTCTCGGTGAGGGTTTGGAGAAGGTCACGAACCAATTAGAAATAAACCAACCCACTTAAACCTCCTATTTATATCATGTGGTAATTCCGGTCTAACTCTAATATAAATATAAATGTTTCTCCTTTCTCTCAGCACGGCCCTGCTGGGTTCACTGGTTACTAACATTATCCCTTAAACCATAGGTCTCGGGTTCGACTCCCGCTTAGGCCGTTTTCGTTCCCAATTCTTTTTGCTACTTCCGATACTCGTAAAATTCCGGAAAAATATCTAAAAATTCCACAAAAATCATAGAATAATTCTAAAATAAATTCGGGAATTTTTCGGGCTTTACAATCCCCCATACCTTATAAAAAGTTCGTCCCCGAACTTAAAACAATTCTGGGTACTTCTGTCTCATGCTGGCCTCTGTCTCCCATGTCGCCTCTGCTGCTGTGTGATTTTGCCAACTGACTTTGACTAATGGTACCTCCTTGTTCCGTAACTTATTTACTGCTCGGTCTATTATCTGAATAGGCCGACTGTCATAGCTGAGATCATCACGGACTTGTACCAACTGGGGCTCAATCACCTGGGTGGCGTCTGGAATATGTTTCTTCAGCATGGAGACATGAAACACGTTGTGGACAGCTGACATCTCCTGAGGTAACTCTAGCTCATATGCTACCTTGCCCACTCTCTTTGTGATAAGGTATGGTCCCACATATCTGGGAGCTAGCTTGCCCTTCTTCCCAAAACGCATGACTCCCTTCATGGGAGCTACTCTGAGGAAAACTGTATCCCCAACTGAAAACTCTAGGGGTCTGCGTCGTGTATCGGCATAGCTCTTCTGACGGCTCTGTGCTGCCTCTATCCTCTGGCGAATCTGCTGTATGGCTGCTGTGGTATCTGCTACTAGATTTGTCTGAAGCTCTAGTTCCTTCTGTTCACCACTCTCATACCAGCAGATTGGTGATCTGCACCTCCGCCCATAGAGTGCCTCATAAGGTGCCATGCCAATAGTGGCCTGATAACTGTTGTTGTATGCAAATTCTGCTAGACTCAGATATTTGCACCAACTTCCCTTGAAATCTAGGGCACAAGCTCGGAGCATATCTTCGAGTACCTGATTTACTCGCTCCGTCTGACCATCTGTCTGAGGATGAAAGGCTGTGCTAAATTTTAACTGGGTGCCCATAGCTGACTGCACACACTTCCAGAAGTGTGATGTAAATCTGCTGTCTCTGTCCGATATAATGGTTCGTGGGACTCCATGCAGCCTGATAATCTCCTTGAGATATAACTGAGCTAGCTGCTCCATAGAATAGGATATTCTGATAGCTAAGAAGTGGGCTGATTTAGTCAACCTGTCGACTATTACCCAGATGACATCAAAACCATTCGTGGTTCTGGGTAATCCCACTATGAAGTCCATAGAGATATCCTCCCACTTCCATTCTGGAATCTGGATCGGCTGCAGAACTCCTCCTGGTCGCTGATGTTCTGCCTTAACCCTCTGACAGGTTAGACAGATGCTGACGTATCTGGCGATATCTCGCTTCATCCCAGGCCACCAAAATCGTTTCCTTAGATCCTGATACATTTTGGTGGAACCAGGATGCATCGCATAGGGAGTCCTGTGAGCCTCGTCTAGAATCTGTCTCCGTAGCTCCTCCTGATCTGGAACACAGAGTCTGTCACCAAAATACACTACCCCACTGGCGGACACTCTGAACTCTCCACTTTCTGATTCTGCTCACCCTTGCTTGATTTTCTGGATTTCAGGATCCTTCTCCTGAGCTGTCTGGATATCATCAAGCAAGGTAGATGCTAAGAACATAGTGGAAAGCTGCCCGACCATAAGCTCGAGACTAAAATCTGTAATCTCCTTCCTTAGGGGTGGTGACATAGCTGCTAAAGATAATAAGGTGGCACTGGACTTCCTGCTGAGTGCGTCTGCTACCTTATTAGCTTTCCCTGGATGGTAGAGGATATCTATGTCATAATCCTTGACCAGCTCTAACCATCTGCGCTGTCGCATATTCAGATCCTTCTGAGTAAAGAAATACTTCAGACTTTGATGATCTGTACTCTGCACTGAGCTCCGTACAAATAATGTCTCCAAATCTTGAGAGCGAACACCATCGCTGCAAGCTCAAGGTCGTGAGTAGGATAGTTCCTCTCATAATCCTTGAGTTGTCCGGAGGCATAGGCGATCACCTTGCCTCGCCAGATCAGATCGCTCCTAATCCCAATTTGGGCGTCCACTGTAGATGTCGGCATGCATGTTTGCTTGGTATAGCTAAAATAGAGCACCTGGTCAATCTCCGCTTTAGTTCGCTGAAGCTGCAGTCCTCCGTCCACCGAAATTTCTTGTTCTTCCCGGTGAGAGTCGGTGGGGAGGCTATCTGGAGAAGTCCTCTACGAATTTCTAGTAGCTGCTAATCCCGTAAAGCTTCGATTTCACCGGCATTCCCGGGTCTCTTCCAGATTACTTCGCTTCTATCTTGCCGATCTACCATAACACCATCCTTGGAGATGATGTGACCTAGAAAGGCTAACTGTCTAGCCAAAATTCACATTTCGTGAATTTGGCGTATAATGGTTCTGTAAGGATCTGCAAAATGTCTTCAGATGCTCGCATGATCCTCCGAGTGCTCGAATAGATAAGAATGTCATCGATAAACACGATGACAAACTTGTCTAAGTATTCTCTGAATACTTTGTTCATGAGGTCCATGAAAGTAGCTGGAGCATTTGTCACGCCGAAAGGCATGACTACGAACTCATAATGTCCGTATCTGGTCCTGAAAGCCGTTTTAGGTATATCACCTTCCTTGACTCTAACCTGGTGATATCCTGATCTGAGGTCAATTTTAGAGAACACTGTGGCTCCCTTTAGCTGATCAAACAGGTCATCTATCCTGGGGAGAGGGTACCTGTTTTTAATTGTGACCTGGTTCAAGGCACGGTAGTCTATGCATAGGCGCATGCTTCCATCCTTCTTCTTCACGAACAACACAGGTGCTCCCCATGGTGAGTTACTAGGGCGTATGAAACCCTTGTCTAGAAGCTCCTGTAATTGCTCCTGAAGTTCCTTCAGTTCAGCTGGAGCCATGCGGTACGGTGCCTTGGAAATTGGATTTGTGCCGGGAATGAGCTCTATCTCAAATTCAATCTCCCTGTCTGGTGCTAAGCCTGGTAGCTCTTCAGGGAAGACTGCTGGGTAGTCACACACGACTCGAACCTCTGATAGCTGTTGGTTCTTGTCCTGGCTGGTGCTGACTACATTTGCTAAAAATCCCATGCATCCTGAATCCAATAGCTGCTGTGCTTTCAATGCTGAGAGAAACTTTCTGGCTTTTCTCTTTGGTTTTCCTATGAACTCAAACTGTACTCCTGCTTCAGGTTGGAATATGACCTTCTGTTTACGGCACTCTATAGAAGCGCCGTATCTGATCAGAAAATCTATTCCAAAGATGACATCATAGTCAGTCATTTCTAGCACTATCAGATCACCAAAAAGTTCTCTGTCTGCTATAATGACTGGCACTGCTCTGAGCCAGTGTGTAGATGCCATAATGTCTCCTGAGGGTAGTGTTGTCAGAAACTGACTATTGAGTACTTCTGGAGGTGTTGCTAATTTTTCGGCAAACGCCCTGGATACATAAGAGTGGGTTGCCCCGGTATCGAATAAGACAGTTGCATCATGCTGTAAAATACTGATCTGACCTGTGACAACTGTCGAGGCATTTGCTACGTCCTCTCTGGTCAGTGAGAAAATCCTGGCATTCGTGGTAGCTGTGGGGGCTTCTAATCTGCCCTGACTGATCTGTGGACCATCTAAGGCAGCATACATCTGGTGTAGCTGCGCTGGCTGAGCTCCATACTGTATTGGCTGAGGCTGAGGAAGACTGTTCTTGTTCGGGCACTTCTTAGCCATGTGCCCTTCCTGTCCACATTCAAAACAACCCCGCGTACCCTTGCGGCAAACTCCTGGATGATGTTTCCCACAAGTAGTACACTTGGGATGTCTGGAATGTTTTCCAGCTGGTCCTCCTTTTGGGTCACTGCTTGCCTTACGTTTCCCCTTCCAGTTGGAGCTATGTCCCTATTGTTTCTGCTGAGTACCTGAGCCCGCTTGCCCCTTGGGCTCTGTGAAAACCTGCTTCTGCTGGATGATACTGTGCTGATAGTGCTTGGTGATCAGAGCACTACTCACTAGCTCCTCTGTGGTTTGTGGCCTATGAACGCCACCAGCCACATTCATTGCGATCTCTGGTCTGAGCATCTTCAGCATCAACCGTACCCGTTCCTTCTCTGAGCTGACTAGTTCTGGACACAGACGGGCCAACCTGTTGAATTTCTTCACGGCCTCCTGAACTGATAGGTTGCCCTGACGAAACTCTGTAAACTCGTCATAGTATCGGTTCGTGACTTGCATGTGAAAGAATTCCTCGAAGAACTCTTTCTCGAAGTTGGCCCATGTCATCTGGTTTACTGGCCACTTCGATTTAATCCGCTCCCACCACATGCGTGCATCTCCTGTTAAACAGAAGGAGGCACACTTCACCTTTTCATGCTCTGGCCAGTCTAGAAGCTCCATCATGCTTTCCAGTGTTTTAAACCATGCCTGAGCATCCCATGGTTCGCTGGTGCCTGAGAAGTTCTCGGGCTTTATTCTCTGCCACTGGATAAGGTAAGCTTCTCTCTTAGCCCCTGCTACTGGGGCTACTGGGACTGGTACTGCAGGCTGAGCTGGTACAACCTCTGTGATTACTGGAGTCGTGAGGTTCGGTACTGGAGTGACTGGGGGAGTAGTCTGTTGGTTAGCCTTTAAGGAGGCTATCTCCTGCTGCTGTTCAGCTAACTGCTGCTGTAGCTGAGCCACTAGTGCTGTAAGGTCTGGGGGAGGCACTGAACTGCCTGCCTCATGCTGGGGCTCAGTCGCTGCTGCTTTCTTAGCTGGACGTCCTCGTACCATTTTCTAAATAGCAGAGAACACATATATATAACTAGGCTATCATGTTATAGTTAACTACTGGTAACATGTTAAATACTATCACTGTAAACATGAATTAATTAACTACCAACATGCGAGCAAACATGAAAGTACATATAACTGATATGAAAGCTGAAAACAAAACTGAGTGAGAGATGTTCTTACTTGGAAGCTGCAGGAACAATGCTGATGTGTGTGTAGGAAGTATGGAACACTGCTCTGATACCACTCTGTAACGACCCAACTCCTGGGTACTAAGCTGTGAGCCGGATCGCTACATTAACTACTGAAACTGCTGTGCCGTACTGTGCGGAAAACTGGGTAAAATAAAATTTCTCTAACTGACTCTATTAAATTGACAACTGGTACACTCATGCTGTTATAAGGAAGGGTTCAAGACCTTTCCGGTAGGAGTATATGTGCTAAGGAGGATACTTGACCTCCCATCTGAGCTAGAACTCAAAGCTATCTTCCCAGCTAGCTGTTGTTCGATCCACGGACCGATCAAACTTGCCGTGATTCTGTGCCCTGCTGGATCGGTCTACGGACCGATCCAGCAGAGGCTGGATCGGTCGGCAAGACCGATCCAGGTGTGTCTGGATCGGTCTGCAGACCGATCCAGGCACCTGGAGGCGCTGAGATGCCTACCTTTCGATGCTGGATCGGTCGGCTGACCGATCCAGGCACCTAGAAATCTTCTCCGAGGCTACTGTATCGAGCTTGATCGGTCGGCTGACCGATCCAGGAGGATACGAGCATTCAGATCTCATTTGGATCGGTCAGTGACCGATCGATGCTTCGAGACCACGATCGGTCGGGGACCGTCGATGTCCGATTTCACTCGAGTTCTGATTTCAGCACTTTGGCGTGCCAAAACATCACACAACAGTTCTAAAACAATGGAGATACATTCTAGCATGTAAGTACTAATGTTCTAAACATGATAAACTAAACAAGACATAGTTACTAAGCTAGAACAATTAGTAACAAGACTAAGTATGAAACTAAACATGTTAAGTGCTAAAACTGAAATAAAAGCGTATAGATCCCAAGGATCTTTATTCCAGACCCCTTGCACACACACATCATCGTAGCATCGTCCTCCAGCCTCCGCTAGTCCACTTTTCTTTTACCGGTATCTGCAGTATAAGAAAAATAGTATCTGTAAGCCAATAAGCTTAGTAAGGAACCATCTACCTCACAAAAACATGCAACGATGCAATTATGTTTTTAAAACATGCTGTTTGAAACCTAAACTGAGCATGCAAGCATGGCATGGCATGGTATCATACAAAGCATGGCATGACATATAAACTGAACCTGAAATTGAACTAGTCATGCATATATCTAAATTTGTATACGAACTCAAATCATGTAAACTGAACCTGACTGAACTGAATGCTAAATTAGTGTTCTCATCACTGGTTTCAAATTTGAAAACTATACATATAATAGATGAAAAATACTAAACATGCTGTTGGGCCCTGGCAACTGTACTTACTGTGCGCGCATCCCTACGAGACCCGGGATTGCAAGTTTCGAATCCAGCAGGGTTACTAGGTTATCTGAACCTAGGGACGACTGTGGGAGTCCAGCCCATGGATATCTGATCCAAGTACAGTGCCAACTGAATAAAAGTAAAATACTGAATATTGTTTTATTTTACTTTGCTGTTCTAGGTTATCTGAACCTAGAGCTAGGTTATCTGAACCTAGAGGCTACTGTGGGAGCCCACCCAATGGATATCTGATCCATTAGCTGTAATAACTGATAATAAACTAAGTAAAATGTTTCTAAATCATTTTACCTTCTGGTAGGACGCCTATTGGTGCTTCCTTCGCAACTGAGCATTCTTCCGAACACTTGGTGTGCACTAAAAGCACACCCTAAAACCGAAAACTGTGAAATTACTGAACTAATGCCAAAACTAACAAGCGAGAGCAATTATACTGCAGGTGAGGGGTTTCTTACCTCAATCGCAAGGTTTTCTTACGATTTATTCGCTAGGTTTTTCCGAAAAACTGCTCCGTTCGACGAACCGCTTACGTCCTCGCGTTCCTCTCGCGGAGAAGAACCGACTTCGTACGGGTGTTGTCGCTGGAAAGTGAACACACGATCCTAGGGAAGGAACCCTAGGTTTCCCTTGCTTTGTTTTGCTGCGCCGAGAGAAAGAAACGGGAGAGGGAGAGGGTCTCGGTGAGGGTTTGGAGAAGGTCACGAACCAATTAGAAATAAACCAACCCACTTAAACCTCCTATTTATATCATGTGGTAATTCCGGTCTAACTCTAATATAAATATAAATGTTTCTCCTTTCTCTCAACACGGCCCTGCTGGGTTCACTGGTTACTAACATTATCCCTTAAACCATAGGTCTCGGGTTCGACTCCTGCTTAGGCCGTTTTCGTTCCCAATTCTTTTTGCTACTTCCGATACTCGTAAAATTCCGAAAAAATATCTAAAAATTCCACAAAAATCATAGAATAATTCTAAAATAAATTCAGGAATTTTTCGGGCTTTACATCGTGTGGATATCATTAGAGAACACTCTTCTCTATCCTTCGCACGAGATCCAGTGGCATGGGTGATTCGGGGTTTCCACGACGCGAAAAGCGGTTTTTGCGGTCTGAAAAACCCAACACATGCTACTAAAGTGCTTAAGAAGCTGGATCTGGAAGATTGTTTTGATACTGCTATTTGCTTTGAGACACTAAACCCACCATCCTCTTCATCTAGAGAAGATAATTCAGCCAACATCTTCAACATAATTGGCTACTTATCTAAACTTGATCCAAATGTTGATCTTCCAAAGGCATCAATATTGTGTAAACCACCCATTGAAGCCATTGAGCACACTCTCACGATTACAAACATTGATCCCCAGAGAACTGTAAGTTGCATTTATGAATGAGTCTTCATTTCTATTTGGTTGTTGATAACCAATGTTAGGATTTAATAAGTATCTTGACCTTCCTGTTGAGGTCTTAGAAATCAATGTAGTCATTACTTTCTATCACTAGTGGTTACATCATGACATGCTATTATTTCCTAAGAAAAACTATGTACTAGTCTATTATGTCACAAGATTGTTGAAGAATACTCTCTAGCTTATATATATATATTTCTGATGCATGTATAAGAGCATTAATTGCCATTTATTTTGTAGGAAAAGGTGAATGGGCAAGTTCTTACAAGTATCAAATGCCAAGTCATATTTATTCTTTTCCCTTTTAACAAAAAATGTGCTTGTATATACAAGGTGAAGCTTCTCTATTAACACAATGCTTCTACAGGAGTTTACTAGAAACTTTTACTGTCATGTTCCAATAGTAAATAGTTTCATTCTCTAGTTAATTAGAATTATCTTAGTTCAAAGATGGATTTTTTTTTTTCAAATTTCCTCTCACACAAATGACAAATTTCTTCTATGCAGAGTCAATTGTTCTTGCATATGTTATGTCATAGTCGAATCGTCGACACAACTATGGATTAGATCTCCTCCTTTTATCTGTTGATGAAGGCATTCAGGTTATAGAGATGATTCACTAGAAAATGTTAAAAGAAATGAAATTGAGGTATTATCTGTTGATGAAGGCATTCAGGTTATAGAGATGATTCACTGGAAAATGTTAAAAGAAATAAAATTGAGGTACTAACTTTAGTTAAACTGCTACTTTTTAAGGCTATGGTATAATTACCATGTTAGGAATTCTTCTTTTATTAATTGAATTTAGTTATTTCTTGATTTTTTTTATGTGGCGGTTATGTTATATCATTTCATATTACATTTTTTTATTTATTTTGCAATGCATAAGTTATTTTTTATTGTGAGATACTATTAATTTAATCATGGCTGTGAAAGTTGGTCACCTTATATTGATACCCCTACTGGATACACACATGCATAAACCGTTCCAGTTTTTCTCATAAAATTAGTTTGTAGGTCCAATTTTGGTTGATGACTCATGATCTGGTCCTAACATATATTCTTCTAGGAAACATCATGATTATTAAAACTTCAGTGAGTATGACATCCAGGTAGAACATCTTTTTTATTATTATTCTTATTCTGAAATGCAGGAAGTGATTTCCAACATCTTAAGATTTTGAGATATTCAACCATATATATCATTTGTTGGTAAACACATTACTGTAAGACTAACATTTTTGTGACAATTATCAGTTAAGTTTGTAGTGAATATATATTTAGATAGTAGTGATTATCAGTTTAAAAAGTCTTATTCTAGACTGCACAAAGTGATTAACAGTTTAGATGGTTTAATGAATTAGTTTGTTCTTACTTTTTTTATAGAAATAAAGTAATGTTGAAACTGGTTTTGTATACTACTTTGTGGTTTTCATGCAAACTGCACATTCGTAAGATTTGAGATCTTACTTGAGTGTTGAATTTTTGCACATATATATGATATGTTAGCGTGTGAAGCAGTGATGGATCATTAATATTATATAGACAAAAGGTACATGACTTCCTCTGTGATTCCTTCTTTGTTGCTATTGTTAGCTATTCTAGTTGCTTGCTATGACTGTAACTATATTTTTTTTACAGTAAAATGGAGAAAGCATGGTTTGCAAGTATATGAAATTCTACATTCGATGATTAGTATGCAGAAAAGGGATCATAGAAAGCATGATTAAGGTCTACTTCTGTATAAACTTAACATGTTGTAAAAACATATGTGTATTTATTATTCTTTCAGAACAAGTTTTTTCATACATACAATAGTGTATTTCTTTTGATATCAATAGGTTGTTGATCTCCTGGTGCCTTATTAAAGGGATGGAAAGATTGGACTTTTTGATGGAGCTGGTGTGGGGAAGGCTAGATTTATTATAGAATTGATGATCAATAATTTTGGAAAAGGTTAGTATAAAAGAATCAGCAAGTGAGAAAAAAGAGTTCAATGAAATCCTACAAGTTGAAGATTATGATGGGACTTGGGTTGATAATAATTAAGTGCAATCCTACATGGCATGAACCACCATCACAAGTTTCTAGTCTTTTGGCTATTGTTCATTAGTTGTAAATGGAACTTATTTGTTTATTTGTATTGAGATAAATTTTATTTGAATATGAGACATGTTTCTTCTTTTGTAATTGTAATTCTTGTATAAGTAACATTTTGAATGACATTGTTGTGGGGAATATTCTTTCTTTTGTGATTATGATTCTTTATTATATATTTATATTGAAATATAATATATTGGTATTAAAAGATAACAATTTAAAAGACAATGGTTTAAAATCGTTGTTGTTGTCTATCACCCTCAAAGACAACGGTTAACAACCGTTGGCGTAGCCCCAAAAATGGTTGTAATTGGTAGTGTTATTAAAAAAATACTCTAAACAACAACGATTTTAAGCCGTTGTCTTTTCATTCAAAGACAACGGTTTAAAACCGTTGCAAAACTGTTGTCTTTTCATTCAAAGACAACGATTTAAAACCGTTGTCGTAGCCCCCAATTTTAACAACACAGCCAATTACAACAATTTTAAAGGGCCTACGACAACGGTTTTTGTCTTTTAATGTTTTTGTTGTAGTGGGAGCACTAATCGGTTTTGGGTTTCTAAGAGTGTGTTCTCTGCACCCTAGATGTTAGAGAGTGTAAACTTTAATGTGAAAGGTAGTTAACCTAGCCTTGAAGAAGTTGACACTTGGAGGGCATTTTCAAGATAATTGATACACCTTGAAAATGAAAAGGATTAAATAATTACTCCTTGAGAGAGTAAAATGTGTCAAACTTTGAGAAATTGAACTTAATTTAAATTGACACAAATAGAAAAGAGTCAATAAATGTCAATTTGGGATTTTGGCATTTTCTTAGGAAAATGAGGGCAATCTAGGATTAATTTTAAGTTAAGCAAAGATCTAGAGATACTTAGATGAATAATCTAGGTATATTTATTTATGCTAATTTATCATGATTTTTTGTCCATCATATGCCATGATATCATATCTTGTATTCATTCTTATTATAAAAAAAAATAAAAATACCATGTCATGACATACACACATCATGTAGCAATAGTATGCTTTCTTTTAAAAATTATTCTTTTTTATGTATGCCATAACTCATCATGCATTATTTTAAATTCCTTATAATTAAGGACAATGGCATTTACCAATAAATAGTAAAGGATTTTATCAACAAGTAACATCTTAGGTGGATGTTCATAAATTAAATGCCTAGATAGATATATATAATCCCTTAGTTTAGGGAAAACCAATATCTACATCTCACAAAGACTACAAGGTGACTTGTATGTGTTTTAGTGCATATTAGATACAAGTGAGATGTTAGGATGATGAACAAAACTCAAGATGTTGATTTAGTGCATCTATTTAAGTTTTAGTTTCATCAAAATACATAGTTATGTGTTATCCAATCATTGGGAAAGCTAATGTACAAGTCATGTGCATTAAGCTCAAAGAACATGGTTGAAAATTAGTTTTAAAAATTATTTTAAATATACTTTAGAAAAACTTAGTGAAAGCTATCTTTTGATAGTAATCACCATTGAAAAATTAGACACAAACTAGAAGAAAACATTGAAAATTTCAAGTTTGTGTCAATATTTGAAATAAGAATTATTTTCTTAGAAAATTATTTTTCCTTGATAGTATATGTCTTAAATAATGTCTACAAGAATTTTCATAATTTTTAGAATTTTATAGAATTATTGGGGCATTTCTAAATTTTGGCTGAAATTTGATTTTAGAAAATCAGAAACCCAATCGATCAGTTGATCGATTAGGAGAGTTCGAACGACCAGTCGATCAATTGAACTAGGTTTTCTAGTGAGCAGAAGTTCATTGAATCGATCAGTCGATTGATTGACCCTACTTGGATTGATCAAGTGATTGATTCAAGGGCATTTTTCATGAACAGAAGCTCGCGAAATCGATCAATGGATCGAATGAATGACTTCAATCGATTGGAAAGGCTGATTTTCACTATAAATGTCTGATGTCAGCACCCTAAGACATTTTGAGTCGTGATAACCATTCATAACCCTTTGGAATATATTTATATATATTTAAGGGTGGTTTTCTTGATGAAAATAAGAATGGATTGGTTAAGGAAGACTAAGTTAGAGTTTTGGTTGAGGTTTGCATTAAAATATTGATATTTGAACTTCAAAACTTTAAATTTTTGGATTTCCTAAAGTCTTAGGAATTCCAAGTCATTGTAGGTGCAATGATAGAAGCATATTTTTAGGGGGAGCCACTCTTTAAAGACATGAAAATTATTTTTCACAAAACTTTGGAAGGGAGTAAAACCTTCGTAGTGATGAATGCCCTAGGATGAGCATTATGAAGTGGTTAATGCTCAAGGGTGAGCATTGGAAACAATGAAGGGTATGGGACCTTCATTGTAGTATTGTGAATAATGAGTGAGGTTGTAAATAACGTATGATAACTCTTATGGAGAAGAGTTTTTGATGTGTGTCAAAGAGAGAGATTGTAGGGCATAAGTTAAGTCTTGATTACCTAAAGGGGGAGTTTGCCCTCTAGGAAAGGGAGAGAATGAAGAAAACCCTCATTCATGCTTTGGTATGAAGAAGAAGGTGAGGCTATGAGATTAGCCTAACTTAAAGGTATTGTCAAACATCAAAAAGGAAGAGATTGTTGGTGCAATATCTCTTGGGTCAAGGTTGACCAAGTTGACTAAGCTTGAGTTGGCTCAGGTTTGAGTCTTGATGTTTGGTTTTAGATGTTTGACAATATATAGAGATTGTAAGTGCAATTGTTCATTTGGGGAAATTTTTGAAACTCTTTTTTAGTCAATGTTTGACCAAGTTGACATTAAGAAGAGTCAAGTAGGTCAAGGTTGCCTAGATACTTGACTGGGAAAGTCCTTACTAGAGGTTAGGCAAGGATAAGTCCAATGGGGAGGTTGGCAAAAGAGGGAAATCCAAGTGGGCCAGTGTTAATCAAACACTTGATGTTGGAAGTCTTGGTGAGTGAAGCCAGGTAGTTAGAAATCCTGGTGAGTGAAGCCAGGTAAAATCCTGGTGAGTGAAGCTAGGTGAAAGACCTAGTGAGTGAAGCTAGACAGATGGAAATCCTGGTGAGTGAAGCTAGGTGAATGACCTAGTGAGTGAAGCTAGGTAGATGAAAATCCTAGTGAGTGAAGCTAGGTGAAAGCCCTGGTGAGTGAAGCCAGGCAGATGGAAATCCTGGTGAGTGAAGCCAGGTAATGGAAATCCAGTGGGTCAAGGATGACTAGACATCTGGTGATTGGAAGTCCAAGTAGGTCAAAGGATTGACTATACACTTGGCATAAGGAGAAAAGTCCAAGTGGGTCAAGGGATTGACTTGACACTTGGTGAAGATGTCCTAGCAGGTCAAGGTTGACCGGATGCTAGTGTTAGAGTATATACTAAAAGCCTAGCTTTTGTATAAACATTTATTTAGAAATAAGAATCACATTTGTCAAGTATCTACATTATATACTGAGTGTATGCAATGACCCGGGCCTTTGGCCTCTTGGGTGGCCCTTGTGGTGGCCCAACTGGCGGCCCTTATGTCGTCGGCCCATTTGGCGACCTCTCATGTCGTCGACCGACGACCCTTGGCCGTGCCGTTACTCACTAGGACTTTCCACCCCTGGCAGTGGATTTTTGCCTTCCCCAGGATTCGAACTCTAAACCTCCAGGCTTAAGTATTAGAGTTTATGAACCCTGGTAACCAAGTGAGAGCGCCTTTTTATTGTAACGACCCGACCCTTTGGCCTCTTTCGTCGGTCCATTTGGCGACCTCTCATGTCGTCGACCGACGACCTTTGACCGTGCTGTTACTCACTAGGACTTTCCACCCCTGGCGGTGGATTTTTGCCTCCCCCAGGATTCGAACTCTAAACCTCCAGGCTTAAGTATTAGAGTTTTAACCAAGTGAGATGATCTCACTTGGTTACCAGGATTCATAAACTCTACTACTTAGCTTGGAGGTCTAGAGTTCGAATCCTGGGGAAGGCAAAAATCCACTGCCAGGGGTGGAAAGTCCTAGTGAGTAACGGTACGGCCAAAGGGTCGTCGGTCGACGACATGAGAGGTCGCCAAATGGGCCGACGACATAAGGGCCGCCACAAGGGCCGCCCAAGAGGCCAAAGGGCCGGGTCGTTACAGTGTAGTCGTTCAATTAATTTATATTTTAGATAACACGGTGTGTGGTGTCACACACAGGAGATCGTGTTATCAGTTCTTTATAAATTATAAACAGTAGCTCACGACTAAGATGGAAAGGAACAAACAATTGGAATAGTCGTAGTGTAATTAGGTATTAGTTTATCTTGATTAATAAATTACACTAGTACACTCTAAATGTATTGAGCAGGACTATTTAAGGAAAGTTCTTTTTATACTGACTTAATAAAAGAACAAGTCCTTAGTTATTATGAAAGTGTGTGCTCTTAATCTTAATATAATAACAAGCACATATATTTAGTATTCATTTCTTTAATTTATCAAAGGGTGAGATTTAGCTTGATAAATCAAAAGGCCCAATAAGTTAGGAAATAATATTACTTATAGTATGTGTTGTTGATTATAGAAGGAAACTGTGTCCTAGTAATCTAGGTTGATAATGTTCCCAAGAGGAGCTCATAAGGATTACCATGTTAAACCCTGCAGGTGGACTTAGTCCGACATGATGATAAGGTTGAGTGGTACTACTCTTGGACTAAGATATTAATTAAAGAGAGTTGTCGGTAACTCATTTAATTAGTGGACATTTGACATCTTAAACACAGGGAAACTAACACACTCATAATAAGAAGGAGCCCAAAATGTAATTTAGGATTGATGCGGTAGTTCAATAATAATTCTTTAGTGGTATGAATTATTATTGATGAAGTTAAGTTGTGCATTCGGGGCGAACATGGGAAGCTTAATTTCATCGGGAGACCAAAACCAATTCCTCCTCTCGGTCCCTATCGTAGCCTCTTGTATATAGAGATTTATACCCATCGCATACCCACTCCTTACCTAACCCAAAGGGGCCAGCCAAGCTGTAATGACCCAATTTTCCTTATTTGGAGTCCTAAAAGTGCTTAAAAATATTTAGAAATACCTTAGAAATATTTTAGAGATTTTTAGAAATTTTTGGTATATTTTTATACAATATTTGGAGTTCATTTGGTATTTTTACCAAAAGAAACAAGTTGCAAAAATTTTAAAAAATAAGCCGAGATTCGAACCATAGACCTCCGATCCGAACCCAGCCTTAAGTGAATCAGGCTAACCAAGTGTGCTGCAGATATTTTGTGAACATATAGGAACCAAATTATACTTAAGCCATAATAGGAACAGAAATACCAAAATAAAGGGAGACGAGCAAAGTTCGAACGCGCGAACTCCAACTTGCGCCAAGTCTTAACTGGTTCCGGCTAGCCAAGTGATCAGGCGGATGTTTCATGATAAGAAGGGAAATAAAATTATTTTAAGCAATAACCGAACCTAAAAATAACCCTAGGTTATAAAAAGAGGTTAAGTTAAGAGAGGAATTAATTTCTCTCGATCCCTCTCCTCCTCCCTCGCGTACGCGACGTCTCTGCTCGGGTGGAAACGAAGCCGAGACGAGGAAGGCTAGGGCCTCACTTCGACGGCCGACGAGAGGCTCTTTCCGACGGGCTTCCACAAATCCGCGACCACCTTGTCATGGAGGACGCGCGGACACGAGGAGAACGCCGAGATCGTGAGCTCCTCCAAACTCTAGAAGCAATTTTTCCAGCTGTGAGTTCAAGAATAGCAAGGTAAGTTGCTACTCACCTGTGGTAAGAGTAGTTCCGAATTTGATTTGAGCTTTCCTTGTGTCTCTTGATCTTTTTGGAGCATGCTGTGAAGTTGATTTCTTATAAAGCTTGCTGTCGGGGAACTGAGGATTTGGATTCTTGTTTTTCTCCTTGATCTTATTTCCAAAGCATGCTTTCTTTCAGTCTTTAGGTTTCTGCCGAGTACCCCAAAGAAGGGAAATAGGGTTGTCTGTTTAGCTTGTGATTGGTTGCATCAGACCTTGTTTCCTCATGTTACTTTTTGTTTTCGAATTTTTCTGTGAAGATGGTTGGTTTAGGGTGTGCTGCCATGAGTTTCCATGGGAAGAGCATGAAAAGGATTAGGTAAGTGGAGTGCTTTGGCTCCTATTGGTTTCTATCGTGGCACTGAACAGGGAATTGGACTGTGGTTTCGGGTTGTTTGAAGCATGCCTGATGAATTCTGTTGCTTAATGTTATGAACAAGTTTAAATTAGATTTCTTTTTAGCTTCAACAAGATTGTTAGCTTTGGGTTATGTTTCCTTGCTACATTCATCCGAGTGTACAGATTTTTAATTGAAGCATGAGCAGATTTTAGTTGCATTTAGCTCTTAGAATTTTGTGTAGCAGTAGGCATGTACCACAAATGAAGAATTTCAGAATTTATTAATTCTCATTTAGCTCATAGTTTTAGTACTTTTAGTCAGCCTGTACTTTTTGCTTCTTTTCTGTCACCATGCAGAAAGCTGTTGGGCGCCAAAAGACTGGGCGCCTCCAATGAATTATGCAGTCCAATGGGCGTCCATATTGGAGGCACCTCCAGTCTTGTAGGAGGCGTCTCCAACTGGTCAAAATGACCGTTTTGAGCTGCGGATAAAGTTTATCCGCTCACCCCTTGGAGGCGCCTTGGACCCCTGTTGGAGGCGCCCTGGACCCTCGAGATCAGATTTCCAGAGGCTATTTAAAGGCCCCTGGAAATAGGAATTCACCAACAACTCAAGCAATCAATTCTGTAGTACTTCCTAGCTACTAGTGAGCATTTTAAGTGTGTAAAAGGCTTCTCCGCCTTAAGCAAAGGAGTTTTCTTACTGCGCTTTTCTTACTGCCCTGGATTAACAACCCTCTTGGTTGTAACCAGGTTAAATTCTGTCTCCTTTTATTTTTGCTATTACTTTTATTATAGTTGCTTTACTTTTGAGTTAAAAGATCCGAGGAGGGTATCGTTTTAATTATTTTTTCAGAAGCAATTCACCCCCCTCTTGCCGACCTCCACTGCACCTATAATTGGTATCAGAGCAAGACCGTCTCAAAAGGACTAATCGCCGACTGAAGCACAACGATCAAGACAATGGTAGAAGCAAATATTCATCCTCCAAAGTTCGACGGAGATTTCGCCATATGGAAGCGAAAAATGGAGGTATTTTTCAAAACTGAATTTGATGTACTTTTAATAATGAAATATGGATATGCAGCGCCGAAAGATAAAGAAGAAAACACATGGAGCAAGAAGGAGCAAGCCGATTTCATCGCCAACGGAAAGGCTGAGTTCCACCTACTCAGTGTTCTACCGCCTCAGGAGGTAAATCAGATCGGAAGCTACGAGTCCGCGAAAGATCTCTGGGAGAAATTCCTGGAGCTTCATGAAGGTACCTCCGAAGCGAAGCTAGCCAGGCGCGACATCCTCCGGACCCACCCAGTTGACGAACCTCCGGATGAACCAAGGCGAGAAGGTAGCGCAACTCCAAGCAAGGATCAAAGAGCTGATCACTCAACTAACCAATCTTGGAGAAGAGGTAATGAACCGGGACTCTATCCGGTACGTGCTCAACGCCTTCCCCAGAACTCCAGAGTGGGCCTCCTTAGTAGATGCATACTACATTTCTAAGGACTTCGAGGTAAGTACTTTAGAACAATTGTTTTCCACTTTTGAACTTCATGAATCTCGAGTTTCAGAGCCCAATGGAGTAGAGAAGACCAGTTAGAACATTGCCTTAAAGGAAAAAATGAACAGTTCTGAATCTGAAGCCTCGGTCGACGAATCAGAAGCGACACTACTGGTAAGACGCTTCAATAAATTTTTTAATTCTAACAAATTTAGATCGCAGAGGCATGAGAGAAAAAAGAAGAACGACTCGTTGCTACTACTGCAACGAAGAAGGACACATCAAGGATGACTGCCCGAAATTGAAGAGCAAGCAAAAGGAGAAGGCAAAGACCAAATACAAGAAACCAGAACCCTCCAAACACAAGAACCTGAAGGTCACTTGGTCAGACTCATCCTCCAAATCAGACGTCGAAGAATTCTTGGAGTTAGCTCTAATAGCTAACCGTCAGCTGGAAGAAGAGTCAAGCTAAGAGATGAGTATCAATGAAGGGGGAGGAACATCAGAAGAGGAAAGTTGCAGTGAAGGGGGAGCCTCACCGAGTCAGGTAAGTCAGGTACGTAATCTAACCCCGACTCAGTCTTTTCGCTTTATTAAATCTCTTTCTAAAGACTTATTCGAATTAGAAAAAGAAAATAAAGAATTGAAAATGAAATTAGCAAAAGCATGCCCACTTGAGATGTACGATAGTATAAAATCAGAAAATGATAAATTAAAATTAGAGATTGAAAAATTAAAATCTGATGCATCTTTAAATAAATTTCCAAAATCAAAAATTAGAATTTATGGAAAATTATTAAATTGGTACATTAGAAACCATCAGGGTCAACTTAGAAGAGTGCCCAAGAATTATATACCCCCTAAGTATCTGATTAATCCAGTAGGAAGGAACCTCTATTGGGTTCCGAAATCTGTACTAAATAAATTTATTTAATTAAAGCTCTCAGAAGCAAAATTAAATGTTAAATTTTTTTATGAAGCTTTGTCTAAGGAAGTGGTTGTTGCTCCAATAACCAAGAAGGCCTAGTGCCTCGCCACGACCTGGAAGTTGAAATATTGAAATAAAATATTTAATTAACTTTCTGAAAAAGCATTAAACTAAAATTAAATAATGCTTTGAAAGTTTTTAAAAAGTTTTTTAATTAATTCTTGACTTAGAAATTAAATATTTTTAGAATTTTTTGAAAAATTCTAAAAATACAGTTAACTTAGGATTTTTTTTCTTTCAACTTAAAAATCTGATACATATTTTTTTGTGTTATATTCTTATCCGGTTTTTTTTGTGATCAAAGGGGGAGAGATTAGTACAAGTTTAGGGGGAATTAGGAAAATTAAAATTTTTAAATATTTGTCTACACTGTGTTGCAATTTTAAAAATTGCAAATTTATGCTTAACATGTTAGTTTAGTAATTTTTCTTTAAAATTATTTTTTGTCTCTGTTTCTACCCTAACTTGAAATTGGGTTGATGCACATCAAAAATGAGGAGATTGTTGGACCCCATGGTAGTTTTGATGTGATCAACCAAGTTGGTCAGGTCCTGCTTTATGTTTGATCCCTGTGTCTGAGTGTGTAGGAGCTTAGGAGCGCAGGAAGTCGAGCGGAAGACACAGCTAGCGAGAAGGACGACACGGGAAGGGAGCCGACGGGCTCGATGCGTTCGAAGGACGAGAGAGCTGCGGAAGAGTACACCGGTGGGCGAGAAGAACGTGGCGACGTTCGAGGGACGTTAAGCCGGGGAGGAAGGCTGCTCGAGGAAGGCCGGAAATTGGGTTCGGGTGAGTCCTATTTCGGTTGGCGAAATCACCCAAAAGAATAGAGCATCGGAAGCCGAAGCAAAAGAAGCAAAAAGCTGGAAATGAGAAGCCTGTACTAAAAAGCTGGAAAGATTAAAAAGTTTAACTAAGTTCTTAGTTTTATAAAAGATTTTCTTAAAAAATTTAACTAAATACTTAGCTTAGAAAGATTTTCTTTAAAAAATTAATTAAATACTTAGCTTTAGAAAGATTTCCTTTAAAAAGTTTTAACTAAATACTTAGCTTTAGAAAGGTTTTCTTTAAAATATAGCTAAATACTTACCTTTTTCGAAAAACTTGGATAAATTTAAGTTTTGAAAATTCCTTAGCTAAGAAAATAATTTTAAATACTTAAAAATATTTTATCAAATACTTAGCTTTATCAAAACTTAGTTAAGTACTTAGCTTTTTAAAAAGATTTTTTAAAAAAACTTAGTTAAGTAGATAAAAACTTAACAAAAAATACCTTTTTTTTAAAAAATATTTTTTCAGATAGAAATATTTGAACTATCTTTTTCAAATATTTAAAGTTGCTTTTTCAAAAATAGTTAAGCTTTCTTTTCAAAAATAATTAAAGCAAAAGAAACTAAAAAAAATTAACAAAAAAATGCTTTAACTTAAAAGAATATTTAATTTTGAGAGTAATTAAAAAAACTTTAACTTTGAAAAATATTTAACCAAAAAATATTTAATTGAACTTAAGTCCTTTCACTCCCCCTTGATTAATGCCAAAAAAAATTTAAAAAAATTATTTAAGTTTTGAGGGTCCTAAAGTCTAAGCAAAAAAATAAAATAAATGTAATTATCTATTTTCTTAATTTTCCATTTCACATTTTTTAGGTTATCAAATATGTTAAACTTATGAGTTTGTGTGAGATGGAGAATTTTGAAAGATATTTATGTCTAAGGAGGATAATTTGATTTTGAATATCAAAATAGATTAAATTTGAATGTTTAAGTTTAAATTTTAATCTAAAGAATAGCTAAGTTTGAATTTTGAATTTTAAAATTTAAATTTTATGTTTTTAAAATAATTAAATTAATTAATTATATTTTTGAAATTAATTAATAATTTGAAATTAATTACACTTAAGAATTTGAAATTATATTTTTAAAATTATTTAATAATTTTAAATTAATTGTACTTAAGAATTTAAAAATTTATTTTGAAAATAAATTAATAATTTTAAATTAATTGTACTTAAGAATTTGAAATTTTATTTTTGAAATTAATTAATAATTTGAGATTAATTATACTTAAGAATTTTAAATTAATTAAGATGACTTTAGTTAATTGAATTAATTTTAGTTGGATTTTAGTTAACTTAACTAAATTGAGTTTAATTAATTTGGGTTAACTATTTTTTATTTTAAACTAGGTCCATCTCACCCTTTTCTAAATTTTCAATCAGGGAACCTTATAAGTTTTGTGAGATGGTTAATTTTAATCTTTAATTTAAATTCAAACCTAAGGATTAATTTACATTTGAATTAGATTAAGGTTTAGCAGTTAGTCAATTAAATATTTATTTCAATAATTGACTTTCAGGTTGTGGCGAGACACTAGACTTTCTTGGGTATTGAATTATCACCACTTCTAGACAAAGTCATTTAAAGAAATTAAATATTTAATTTTCTTTCTGAAAATCTTAAGTCTAACTAGTCAAGTGTATAGTCAAGTGTATATCAAGCCTAAGTCCTTATCTATCCTAATCTAAGCATGCATAAGAGAAACACATTAAATCAAGCATCAATCAAGTTTATTTATAAAGATGGTCTTTTTATTGGCTCCCCCTGGATCATAGCCTCGATAAGGTCTATCAAGGTAATGGATTTGATCTGGGAATCCAATATTATTCAAGTCTGACTTGATTAATCAAGTTAGACTTGGGGACCCATGCTTGGACTAAGTTCTTAGTGTTAGAGCAATATCCCCTATGTCAGGTTGACCAGGTTGACTAAGCTTGAGTTAGCTCAAGCCTGAGTCTAGATGTTTGGACTTCGATGTTTGACAATACGTGGAGATTGCAGGTGCAATCATCCGATTGGGGAGATTATGTTGGATCGAAAGCGCTAGAGGGGGGGGGTGAATAGCGCTCGTGACTTTCACTATTTTCGAATTCATAAATCGCACGAGTTTAAGCAGCGGAATAAAGAAAAGGGAACAACATAAACACACAAGGACACGAAGAGTTACTTGGTTCAGAGCCTGTGGCGACTCCTACTCCAAGGCCCGCGATCGTTGATCGCTTCCGATGGGCAACAACTATAAGCTAGAAACAATAGTACAGATTAAGATTTACAATGAGTGCAGAATGTAAATTATATCGAACGATAGATTCTAAACAAAACGGAGCTCCAGGTCATCGAAAGGTTGCTGCAGCACTTCAGGATGAACTTGTTAGCAGTAGAACGCAGAAGGATTGTTTGTGAATTCTTGTTCTAAGCTTCTGCTTTAAGTCCCCTTTTAAACAGTGCTGGAGGCGCCTCCAAGACTGTCCGAGGCGCTTCCAGGCCGCCGAGTCATACGCGTGGATCAGCTCTGATCTGGTCGCGCCTTATCCTACTGAAGGCGCCTCCAAGCTACTCCAAGGTGCCTCCAACACTTGGTCCAAGGCACCTCCAGTGACCTCTGAGGCACCTCCAGTGTCTCTGGACAGCTGGCTTCGGCTAGCACCCGAGGCGCCTCCAAGCCCCATGGAGGGGCCTCGGACACTGTTCATCTGAGGTCTAAGTTGCTTCTTTGTTCCTGCAAAATGTGTTAGTCCCAAACACAAACCTTGCAAAACAAAGTCAGCACAGAAACAATATGATAGATATAAATGACAGTCGTCGGACTGTCCGGGTCTGACTTCAAATTTCCAACCGGAAACCCTAGGTCGACCCGACGCCTACTGTTCCCTCTACGGGGAACGCATCCTCACCTACTCCACTCAGGAGATTTACTTGTTGCCAGTGCGATCCTCCAGATCGACTGGACTTTGCTCAACGTTCGAAGCTTCCGGACTTTCTGCTAGACTTCCGCTTCTCGGGCCATCTAGTCTTTCACCTGGTTCGCGACACCAGGACTTTCCACCTAGGGTTACCCCCCTAGGACTTTTGCCTGAAGCTCTCGACCCGCCAAGACTTTCCGCATAGGGTTACCACCCCCTATGACCTAGGGTTACCACCCTAGGGTTTTCTACCTGCCTAACCGTAGCTAGGACTTTCCTGAAACACTCAATTAAGCACGTTAGATCACAAAACAACTTAACTTTGAATTCTTTTGCCATTATCAAAACAACGGTCGATCGTCGGATGCTTCCCGCACCAACAATCTCCCCCTTTTTGATTATGGCAACTGAAATTCAAAGCTAAGTAACATAGATGCATAAAGTTTAAGTAAGCAAGCTTAATAAATTTTGAATGCACACATGGTTAAGCTAAAACTTAAACTTTGTCAGGCTCCCCCTTAATAAAGGCATTCTTTGCTTTTGAATTTTGAATGCACGATGGTTAAGCTAAGACTTAAACTTTGTCAAGCTCCCCCTTAATAAAGGGATTCTTTGCTTTTGAATTTTGAATTTCTCTACTCTACCCCTTTTCCATTTATCAAAAAGAATGAACATGTTTGAAAAAATCTTAACTTTTCACAAAGATTTTAGGACAAAGGTAAGAGGAAAATACTAAGTAAGGAATCTTTAAGACACTTTGTTTAAAAAGCGATATTTCTTGTAAATCAAACCGCTAAGTAAAATAGTTTAGCTCGAAGTTAGTTTTCTAAAACTTTATCAATTAATTTTGTTAGAGAAAGATTTTTCTTTTATAGCATAAAAAAAGCAACTTTAGTTTTAAACAACTTCGTCAAAATTTTGAAACCTTAGGCTTTTAAAGAGGAGAAAATATTTTGGTAACACTTAGCTTTTTATAATTAATATTCTTAGCTAAGTGAAATCAAGGTCTAAAGAGTAATTTTTCTTTCAACTGAGTTAAAAAGGCTAATAAAAAGTTGACTTTGAAATATAGCTTTAGCGATTTTGAAAAGCTTTGTTAACAATTATTTCAAAAAGACTTTTAAGAACGGCTAAGGTAAAAAAAAAAACAAAATAAATTTAAAAAGATATTGCTTTACTTGGCTAGAAAGCTTAGTCTAAAAAGTACTAAAATGACTTTTGAAAGTTAAAGTTTTGAAAACTTAGCTAAATTTGAATGGATTTTTCTTTTAGACGAATAATCAATTTAAAACTTTTGAAGGCAAAGGAGGAGCTTAAATCCTTAATGTCCAAGCATGAGTTGAGTTAGATTGATTGTAAATTAGCTAATTTCTCTTTAAGTAAGGTATCAGAGCCCTAATGTTCATGCCTGGGTGACCTAAAAAATTTAACAGTCAAGCACTTAGGTTCGCGGCCACATGTCTAACCATTTAGCTACTTGCTGATTACCTAGAGGGCAACAACTTTCACTTGATTAGTCAAGTTAAGTCAATAGATCCAGTTAGATTTGACTAGGGCTGGATGACTTGAATTGATTACTGTTAATTAGGTGTTTAACGCCCAGACTCATATTGATGCATAGATATAATCATTCTTGAGTCCAGGCTGTACCCTATGCATCTCACGTTGTTCTATGTTTTTTCAAACACAAGAAAGGTAAGCCTAGGTGTTTGTGAGATGCTCTGGCTGAATTCTAGGGGAGCATGATTTCTAAGGTAGAGCCTAGGTTAAGTCCAAATTTAGAAATCTAGAAGAATTGGAATTTTGAAAACAGAATTTTCTTAGAATTTTAAAACATAAGATGATTTTGAAAACAAGTAAAAAAATGTAGGAAACAAATTTGAAAACCAAAAACTATTCTACCCAACACATTCCTAATTATGCAGATTAAAAATGGGTTAGGGTTAACTTGAATCATAAACAACTAAAACTAGTAAACATAAATAAGTAGAGGTCAACCAAATACTAGTACAATCAGAGAAGACAAATAGGTGTCTGTCCAAGATACATCAAGTGATAGTGTCAAAAGGCAGGATCATCAAAAGTAGGATCATCAGCTGGAGGGTAGTCAGCTGGAGGTGGTGCAAGAGGCTGCTTGGGTGCAGGCTGAGGCTGTCCCTGGCGCCGTATCTCACCTCGGAGAGACGCGAACCCTGCAACTATCTCGGATCGGAGAGATCGGAGGAAGCGATGGCTATCTAGCACAGCTCGTCGCGTCTGAATGGAGTGGATCTCGAGCCAAGCGAGTCTGTCCTCGACGGAAGGAGGTGCCGAAGTCGAACGCCTGGCTGATGTGGAGGGCCCGACAGAGGTGGAAGGATCTACGAAAAACTCCTCGGCTAAGAAGTCTAGCCACTCCTCACCCTCGCCTGGTACGTCCTCAGCCTCTAGAGCACCAGGAGCAGCGACTGGCGGTGGCCGGCCCTTCCAGGCTAGAATCTCCTCGGCAGTGACCTCTACACCCGCTAATCTAAGACTACGCTGACCTAACTCATCATATATGGTAAGTGGGATAAGTGTCCCTCTGGTAGTGTCTATCCTAGAGGTGGAGAAAATCTGGGTCAGGATATGGCAGTAGGGCATATGGATCACTCCAGACGTGACTGTACTAGATGCATGAATGATGTTATGAAACATATGCAGTGCAATGTCTATATCTAGGCGCTGGCTAAGAGCGTACAAAAAAATGAGTGGGATGGTCGCATCTTCAAGATGTCTTGAGATGTGATGGGCAGAATGCAAGCTGTCAGGACTCTGTATATAACATAGTCCTGAACTCTAAGAAGGGTCGACCTGAACTCAGTCAATCCAAGTGGTCTCTCCTCCCCAAAAAGGTGCATATAGTTGTCATCTAAGGTAATATGGGAATAGGGATCACCGAATGGTAGCTCCCTACTAGGGTAACATAAGAATGTACACAAAGACTCCCTAAGCACTAAGCTAGTGTGAAGCAGGGAGGGGGTAAACTGAATGTCAGTTCCACCAACTCTGGTGGAATAGGTGCTATCATCAACCTTTTCAAGGTTGTGATAGAACTGGACACACAAGTCTTGATTTACTGTGGTGTTGTAGTTAACCAATTTTCTTAGATGATAGTAATCTATCATCTGGACTGCAGGGAGACAAAATTGGGCAAAATATGCCCTACCTATATACCTAGGTTTAATGGACTCAAAGGTAAACCTAGCAAAATCTATCCTATATTGCTCCGAGGGGAATCTAGGGTCCGTAGAAGGGGCCCTAGCCGGTGAAGGATCAACAATGCGACGTTTCCTATTTTTGACAATATATGAAAAAAATGCAGAATAACTACAAATAAGGTTAATAGGGAGGTGTAAGATATACCTAGGAGGCATTGTAGGGGGGATGAGGGAGTTGGAAAGGGTTGAAGGCGTCTTAGGGGAAGGAATCACACGATTTGGAGAGGGAATCGCGGAGAGAAACGAACCGTGAATGAATAGAAAAGCTTCTGCTCGTTTCTGAAATCTCGAATTGGAGGCGCCTTATGCGGTTCTTAAGGCGCCTCCAGGGGGAAGTTAGAGGAGCCTCGGAGACCATCCGAGGCGCCTATAGTTAAGGCGGCGGGAAATTTCCCGCTGTGATTAAGGGCGCCTACCTCGTGTGGAATGCGCCTCCGCTGGGCGCCTACATGACCCCCCTTAAGTTAATTTGTTTTAACAGTTAGGTTTAATTAAGAAAAAAAATAAGATAATTAATTTTAAGATAATTAAATTTTGAAAATTTTTTTTAAGTTAATTAAAATTTTAAAAACTAATTTTAGGTTAATTAAATTTTAGGAAAATAATTTTAAGTTAATTTATTTTAAAAAATAATTTTAAGTTGATAGATTTTTGGAAAATAATTTTAAGTTAATTAAATTTTGAAAAATAATTTTAAGTTAATTAAATTTTTGAAAAATAATTTTAAGTTAATTAAATTTTGAAAAATAATTTTAAGTTAATTAATTCTTGAAAAATAATTTTTAAGTTAATTAAATTTTAAAAAATATATTTTAAGTTGATTAATTTTTAAAAAATAATTTTAAGTTAATTAATTTTTAAAAAATATTTTAAGATGATTAATTTTTGAAAAATAATTTAGGATAATTAAATTTGAAAAATAATTTTAAGTTAATTAAATTTGGAAAATAATTAAAAGTTAATTAAATTTGGAAAATAATTTTAAGTTAATTAGATTTTTGAAAAATAATTTAAGATAATTAAAATTTTGAAAAATAATTTAAGATAATTAAATTTTTGAAAAATAATTTTAAGATAATTAAAATTTTGAAAAATAATTTAAGATAATTAATTTTGGAAAATAATTTTAAGATAATTAAATTTTTGAAAAATAATTTAAGATAATTAAATTTGAAAAAATAATTTAAGTTAAAAAAATATATTTTAAGTTAATTTGATTTTTAGAAAAATGTTTTAAGTTAATTGAATTTTTGAAAAATATATTTTAAGTTAATTTAATCTTTAGAAAAATATTTTAAGTTAATTAAATTTGAAAAATATTTTAAGTTAATTAAAGTTTTGAAAAATATTTTAAGTTAATTTAATTTTGAAAAATAGTTTAAGTTAATTAAATTTTGAAAAATATTTTAAGTTAATTAAATTTTGAAAAATAATTTTAAGTTAATTAATTTTTGAACAATACTTTTTAAGTTAATTAAATTTAGAAAATAATTTTAAGTTAATTAAATTTTGAAGAATAATTTTAAGTTAATTAAATTTTGAAAGATAATTTTTAAGATAATTAAATTTTTGAAAGATATTTTAAGTTAATTAAATTTTCAAAAATAATTTTAAGTTAATTAAATTTTTTAAAAATATTTTAAGTTAATTAAAATTTGAAAAATATTTTAAGTTAATTAAATTTTGAAAAATAATTTTAAGTTAATTAATTTTTGAAAAATACTTTTTAAGTTAATTAAATTTGGAAAATAATTTTAAGTTAATTAAATTTTCAAAAATAATTTTAAGTTAATTAAATTTTGAAAAATATTTTACGTTAATTAAGTTTTTGAAAAATATGTTAGGTTAATTTAATTTTGAAAAAATATTTTAAGTTAATTAAAATTTTGAAACATTATTTTAACTTAATTAATTTGAAACATATTAATTTAATTTTCATTACGAATTTGAATCTTAATTTAATTTTAATTACGAATTTTCATTTCGAAATTCGAATTTTAATTCGATTTTCGAATCTGAATCTTAAATTTCTTTTAATTTCTATTCCTTAGTCATCTCACCCGATCTAAATTTTCGATCAGGTAATCCTATAATTTTTGTGAGATGAATTATGTTCAATTTTAGGGTTTGGTTTAACTTTGTGTTTGATTCAGGTTTAGCTTTGGGTTCAACAAGTAGGCATTCTTTGGATAAACTTCTGGGCTACGGTGAGTCACAAGGACTTCATTAAAGTAACCATGCCTTCGAGGTTTTCCAAACAGTCCTACCCAATGAACTTAGTACAAAACCTTTGTCTAACTGGTTAGGATCCATAAAGGGTAGCTTCGGTCAATTCCACTTAGCCAAATGCACTAGGTCGAAGCCATATCTTCCTAGACATGTGATGACTAAGCTTCCCCAACGTACTATCATCCAATACTTCACCAGTACCGTGAGTCTAGTTAAACCTAGCCTAGTTTAATCTAACCTTAATTACCCTACCGGGTAGTCTACTCTTGGTTACCCTTGTCGGGTGGATTAAGTTTGGAGGTGCCAGCTACTCTAGAGCCTTCCCTTGGATTTTTAAGATTTTGTTTGACTTTTAATTTATAATTTTAAATTTCAACTTTTAATTTGTTTGTACAGTTTTTTTTCTGGCTCCCCCTGGATCATAGCCTCGATATGGTTTATTGAGGTAATGTATTTAATCCTTGGGAACCCAATATTGACCAAGTCCAACTTGATTGATCAGGTGAGACTTGGGTACCCATGCTTGGACTGATTTATGATTTTGTCTATATACTAAGGACAGGTAAGATCTATATTTTCTTTTAGTTTTATAACCTAGCCCAATTTTGTTGTAAACGACTCTTTGTGTCCCAAGAATTAGGTCAAGCTTCTTGGAGCCCAAAGAGAACCGTTCTAATGTATTTTTTTAAATCCTCAACCTGAGTTTTCAGACTAGAGTTTTCATCTTCAAGTTTTTGAACTTGAGTTGAATTTCTAGTCTGACTTGAGTCAGACAAGGTTTTGGAGTTAGTCACTTCTTTCAGGACTGCTACTTCTTTTAGAAGTGACTTAACTTTAAGATTTGACTTTGCTAATTTGCGTAGTAAGTAATTGACTTAATTATTATGTCGAGGAACACTTACAGCGAGGTCAGGCCCTTCGGAAATGGATACGGATCCTTGGCTTCGTTCGGACTCGGCTTCTGACTCGCTCACACTTTTGGACATCTCAATCTGGTCCCGGGCCATCAGTGTAAGTAGACTCGTTTGATCGAGTTCATCGTCGGTGTCTTCTTATGAGGATTCTTCCCAAGTTGCTTTCAGCGCCTTCCTTTTCTTCTGCTTCTTTGCTTCCTTTTGGTTTGGCTAGTTGGCCTTTTTTCTAGATGTGCCCTTTCTGGTTGCACCCATAGCAGATCACCTCAAACTTGACTCTTGAGCTGGGTTGACCTTCCTTGGATTGTACTGCTTTCTTTAGGTCTCTCTTGTTGAAGCCCTTCTTCTTCTTGTAGAGTTTCTTTACCAGATTTACTAGTTCGGTTGTCAATTCATCGTCTTCATCGTTTGAGTCAGGTTCAACTTCCGATTCCGGTTTAGTTCTTCGCCGTGATTTTGGTTCTCGTGTTCGATTGGTAACTGCAACCAAAGCAACACCCTTCTTGGTTGGCTGTGTATTAGTCTGTTCATGCAATTCAAACTCACAAAATAACTCATCTAACTTTATAGAAGATATATCCTTGGAGACTTTGTAGGCATCTACCATTGATGTCCACAATGTACTCCTTGGAAACAAGTTTAGTGTGTACCTTATGATGTCTCGGTTCTCGACTTTCTGCCCGATTGCATGGAGGGCGTTGAGAATGTCTTGTATGCGTGCGTGGAGTTGACTTGCCATCTATCCTTCCTGCATTTTTAGATTATATAGTTTATTGAATAGAAGATCTCTTTTACTGACCTTGGTGTCGGAGGTACCCTCGTGGAGTTCGATCAGCTTCTCCCAAAGCTCTTTTGCGCTGGAGAACGGTCCAACACTGTTGAGCTCCTCCTTGGTCAGTCCGCACTGGAGGGTGCAAGTCGCTCTGGCATCAGCTTCCACCTTCTTGATTAGAGTCGGTTCCCATTTTTCGCAGGGTGTCAGCTTGTCATCTTCATCGGTTGGCAGTTGTATTCCGATCTTGATAATCATCCAGGTATCAAACTGGATCTTCAGGTAAGTTTCCATTCGTCCCTTCCAGTACCCGAAGTCTTCTCCGGAGAAGAGCGGGGGACAAACGGTGTTGAAACCCTCTTGTTGGGCCATTTGTTAAATATGCAAAACAAAAATAGCAGAAATATCCCAAGACTATGTCTTGGATTAGCAGTGCGAGAAATAAGGTTAAGAAATAACGAACTCGAGTGGTGTTGCACCAGCCTCGAGCAGAAACCGATTCGAAAAAATAATTAGAATATAGCTATTAAGCTAATTCTAATTGACTCCGTAAAACTGAAAATACCACGAAAAAATTACGTGATTGGTGGTTGCACCAGATCAACGCGACCCCTCTCTGATACCAATTTTTGGATCGAAAGCGCTAGAGGGGGGGGGGGGTGAATAGCGCTCGTGGCTTTCACTATTTTCGAATTCGTAAATCACACGAGTTTAAGCAGCGGAATAAAGAAAAGGGAACAACACAAACACACAAGGACACGAAGAGTTACTTGGTTCAGAGCCTGTGGCAATTCCTACTCCAAGGCCCGCGATCGTTGATCGCTTCCGGTGGGCAACAACTATAAGCTCGGAACAATAGTACAGATTAAGATTTACAATGAGTGCAGAATGTAAATTATACCGAACGACAGATTCTAAACAAAACGGAGCTCCGGGTCGTCGGAAGGTTACTGCAGCACTTCGGGATGAACTTGTTAGCAGTAGAACGCAAAAGGATTGCTTGTGAATTCTTGTTCTAAGCTGCTGCTTGAAGTCCCCTTTTAAACAGTGCTGGAGGCGCCTCCAAGCCTGTCCGAGGCGCCTCCAGGCCAATGAGTCGTACGCGTGGATCAGCTCTGATCTGGTCGCGCCTTATCCTACTGAAGGCGCCTCAAAGCTGCTCCAAGGCGCCTCTAACGCCTGGTCCAAGGCGCCTCCAGTGACCTCCGAGGTGCCTCCAGCGTCTCTGGACTGCTGGCTTCGGCTAGCACCCGAGGCGCCTCCAAGCCCCATGGAGGCGCCTCGGACACTGTTCATCCGAGGTCTAAGTTGCTTCTTTGTTCCTGCAAAATGTGTTAGTCCCAAACACAAACCCTGTAAAACAAAGTCAGCATAGAAACAATATGATAGATATAAATGACAGTTGTCGGACTGCCCGTGTCTAACTTAAGATTTCCAACCGGAAACCCTAGGTCGACCCGACGCCTACTGTTCCCTCTACGGGGAACGCGTCCTCACGTACTCCACTCAGGAGATTTACCTGTTGCCAGTGCGATTCTCCAGATCGGCTGGACTTTTGCTCAACGTTCGAAGCTTCCGAACTTTCTGCTGGACTTCTGCTTCCCGGCTCGTCCAGTCTTTCACCAGGTTTGCGACACTAGGACTTTCCACCTAGGGTTACCCCCCCAGGACTTTTGCCTGAAGCTCTCGACCCGCCAAGACTTTCTGCATAGGGTTACCACCCCCTATGACCTAGGGTTACCACCCCCTAGGGTTTTCTACCTGTCTAACCGCAACTAGGACTTTCCTGAAACACTCAATTAAGCACGTTAGATCACTAAACAACTTAACTTTGAATTCCTTTGCCATTATCAAAACAACGGTCGATCGTCGGATGCTTCCCGCACCAACAGATTATTGGTGCAATTTTCCTCTGGTCAGGGTTTGATCAGTTAGATGTAAAGCTAGGTGAAAATCCTGGTGAGTGAAGCCAGACAGGTGAAAGTCACGGTGAGTGAAGCCGGGTAGTAGGAAAATCCTGGTGAGTGAAGCCAGGTAAAAACCCTAGTAAGTGAAGCTAGATGGAAGTCCTGGTGAGTGAAGCTAGGCAGATGGAAAGTCTTGGTGAGTGAAGCCAGGCAGATTGAAAGTCCTAGTGAGTGAAGCTTGGCAGATGGAAAGACCTGGTGAGTGAAGCCAGTCACGTGGAAATTCAGGTTGGTCATGTTTGACTAGACACCTATTATTGAGAAGTCCAAGTAGGTCAGAGGTTGACTGGATACTTGACAAAAATAAATTCAAATGGGTCAAGGATGACCAGACATCTGGTGGAAGGAAGTCCAAGTGGGTCAAAGGGATTGACCAAACACCTGGTGAAGAAGTCCTAGCAGGTCAAGATTGATCGGATGCTAGGCATAATATTCCAACAGGTCACCGTTGACCCGATGTTGGAATTAGAGACCTTGGACATGGTTTTAAGTAATTCAAAAGGAGACCAATCGATTGATGAGGGGTTCAATCGATTAGTCGATCGATTAGAGCTGTGTTGCGATAAGCAATGACCCAATCGATCGGTCGATTGATTGGAAGCTTATATCAGGCGCACAGAAGCGTTCCCAATCGATCAGTCGATCGATTGGGCACGTCCAATCGATCAGCCGATCGATTGGGGAACTGGAAATCGCTTATAGAAGCTGAATTGATCGGGCGATCGATTTAGGCTATTTCTAGAGAGCACAGAGGCACTCTGAATCGATCAGCCGATCGATTCAAAGCCTCTGCAATCGATTGAGAGCCATTCAATCGATTGGGATCCGACCGTTGTGCATGTTTAAAGCCGTTGGCGAGCGATTTCTTCGACATGGCTTCCAGATCTTTGATTCCTCTCCAGCGATTCTCTCCTCATTGCTCACAGTCGGTTCTTGGAGGCTCTTGGAGATAAGTG
The DNA here is from genome assembly GCF_018446385.1 of Zingiber officinale. NCBI lineage: Eukaryota > Viridiplantae > Streptophyta > Magnoliopsida > Zingiberales > Zingiberaceae > Zingiber > Zingiber officinale. The sequence continues at coordinate 87,656,605 of NC_056000.1, read as the reverse complement.
CTGGTGCACTTCCAAGGTTCAAGAGGCAACAACAAGCAACAAGGAAGCAAGAAGAAAGAGTTCTCATTTGTATTCTTGTATTTTTCTTCTTGTGTGTGTTGTATTTTGTTGTGTGGGTTTGTACGAGGTTTCTTCGCCTCCGGCTATGATCGAGAAGAAGTGTTTTACTAGTGGAGAGAGTATGGTGTGTGGATCCTTGGATTAGTCACCTCTTCTTAAGGTGGATACCAAATAAATCCTTAGCGTTAGCGTTGTGAGTGTGTTTTGTGTTATTTGTTTCACTGCACATCATTGAAGAAGCACATCACCGAGCGCGATGAGCTATTCACCCCCCTCTAGCATATTTTGACCCTAATAAGTGGTATTAGAGCGAGGTCACTCTTCACCGGAATCATCGCCGAAAGGGGCAACACAGCTAGAGGGTGAAGAAGTTGAAGCACCGAAATTCGACAAGTCAAAGATTTCATCAAGGCTTAACTTCAAATGGAATTCGGAGATGGATTAAGATTTGACATGAGGGTGCCTCCACCATTCGTATCCACAAGCTTTGATTCTTGGAAATCAAGGATTGAAAATTTCCTTATAATGGAGATAGAGCAATGGTTTGCTCTAATGGAAGGCTTTGAAGCTCCAACAAATTCAATGGGCAAAATTCTCAAGAGGAGCAAGTGGAGCCAAGAGCAAATCCAAAGATGTGAGGCCAATGATAAAGTGACCAAGCTATTGGTCAATCTATTGCCGATCAACATCTTGGAGAAATTGGAGAATTCAAGGATGCCAAGGAGCTTTGGAACAAATTGGCCAAGATTCATGAAGAACCCTCCACTACACCAAACCAAGAGAAATCCAAAGAGGGCAACTCATTGGCGCAAGACGAAAAGGAGAAGGACACCGAGGTTGAGAGATACTCAACATCGGAAGAAGAAGAAGCTTCATCCTCAATGGAGTGCTATGAGAAGGCCAAGGAGAGAGCATATTCCTTGTTTCATGTACAAGAGGATGATGAAGAAGAAGAAGCTTCCATCTCCGGATCAAGAAGGGATAAAGATGAAGAAGCTTCCACCTCCAAAAGTCAAGTCAAATCAATTAGAGGATCATCATTATCAAATCAAGATGAAGCCTCTACATCCGGATCAAAAGGAGAAGATGCTAGCCTTACAAGCAAAGGTATAATAATTTCAATTAATAATAAAAATCATATTATATGTTTTGAGTGTTGGGAACATGGGCACTACAAGAGTAAGTGCCCTAAATTGGTCAAGAAGAAGGGTCAAGTGGCACCATGGGGCAAGGAGAAACCCAAGAAGACCACCCCCACAACAAAGAAGAGCAAGGAGCAAATAGTTTGCTTCTTGTGTAATCAAAAAGGACATTACCGGAGCCAATGTCCAAAGGGGAAGAAGTCGGTCAAGCCCAAAAGAGGAAGCACAAGTCAAGGGAGAGCTCTTAAAAGCAAATCCAAGGTAATATTTACTGATGCAATTCCTCTTAAAAATGGTAAAGAGCATGCTAATTCTAGTTTATATCATTTTAATGTCATTTACCATAAAAATAGAAAGCATGATAACATTAAGGAAAAACATGTAGCTCTTCATGCTAAAACTACATCACTTAAGGTTAGGAAGGTAGATAACTACTTGGGCAAGAACACTAAGGATAATAGATACAAGCCCAAAAATAGAAATGCTCAAAGATTTAATGACAAACCAAAATCTAGGGATTTATGGAGAGAAAGTCAAGTCTTGAGGTCAAGGCTTGATAAAATGGAAAAGACCCTAAAGAAAATGGAAAACATTCTTAAGGGTCAAAATGAGCATTATCTAGGGTTAGGGAGAATTAGACAAGAACCATTCAATGGTAGGAGGGGTTTGGGATATAAACCTCAAGCCAAGAAGGATGTTCCTCCTTATCATAGGGTTCCACATAGCTATGGTGTAACGACCCAAATTTCCTCATTTTGAGCTCCAAAAATAATTCAAAAATATTTTGAAATGCCATATAAAAATTCTAGAGATTTTAAGGAATTTTTAGAGTATTTTTACGTAATTTTTGGAGTTCATTTGGTATTTTTACCAAGAGGAAGAAGTTTTAAAAAATAATAATAAATATATACGTTGAAGCCGGGTTTTGAACCCAGGACTTCGAACCCGAATCAGGTTTTTATCGAGCTCAGCCAACCAACTGGTCTACAGCCTTTTTGTGAACATATATGGGACGAAATACATTTAAGCAGTAGTTAAGAACAGTTAAAATAAAAGGGAAATTAAACGCTCGGCTGAGGTTTCGAAACCGTGACCAGAGGTTTCGGTCAAACACAGCCAACCAACTCTTCCAACGGGCGTTTCTTATTAAAGAAGGAGAAATATTCTATTTAAGCAGTAGTTAGGAGCATTTTAAATAAAAGGGGAATAAAACGCTGGGCTGGGGATTTAAAACCACGACCTTTAACTGGGCCAAATCGGGGTTGACCAGCTGTGCCAGCGAATTTTGTTAACTAAGGAATGAACGGATTGTATATAAGGTAAAGTTAGAAACGAAAATAACCTAAAGTATAAGATTTAAATCTTTTTCCTAAAACCTAAAATTTCTCTCAAAATTTCCTTCTCCTCCCGCGACGGCACCGTGTTCCTTCTCCAAGCGATTCCTCTCGGGCGAAGGCGCAGCCAAGGCTAGGGCTCCTCCTCTCGGGCGACGGCAGCGAAGAAGCAAGGTCACCTTGTTGAGGAGGACGCGCGAACACGAAGGGAACGCCGAGATCGCGAGCTTCTCCGAAACCCTAGAGTCCTTCTCTTCCGGCTGTGAGTTCAAGAAACCGAGGTAAGTTGCTACTCACCTGCAGTAGGATAGCTCCGAGGTTTATTTCTTGTTCTTTTCCTTATTCCCGAAGCTTTACATGAAACCTTAGAGTTTGCTTGTAGTTTTTTTTGATGCCTTTGATCCCTGTGTTGTGAATTTGGATGAAAGGTTTCAATCTTGATGTTCTCATGGTTTCCTTGAAGTGGGATATGTGTTCACAGAATCGGAATATAGGGTACTGGTTGGTTGGTTGGTATTTCCACCGTGGAGTTCCCTTACCTTTTGTTGGTCAGTCATGGTATGTAGATATGGATAGTGTGCACACTTTTCTTGATCAATTGAAATTTGGTTTGAATTAAGTAGTAGCTTCTTCTTAAATTCTTTTAAAGATGCATGCTCACAAAGTAGCAGACAAATGCCATAGCCATACCATGCAAAATGTCATGTAAAGAGCCCATAGTTGCAAATTCATAGGCCAACAGACGCGTATTTTCTATCCGCACAGTATCCCAGAATCTCAACCAGATTTTCATGCTTCAATTTGGATACAGCAACCTGAGACAAAAATTCATTTGAGTCATCTTTAGAAGCATCAAGCTTCTTCACAGCAATATGCTTTCCATTATAGATGATACATGGATCATGTTTTAGCCTTGTACGTTCTTATTTCTTAGATCGATAATGTGTTTGTTAATTTAAGTTATGCAAAAGGGATAAGTTGGGTTTTGAGTTTCTAGACAAGACTCTTAGGGAAATTCGTGTGGCTTTGCTGATGTTTTACTCCTTTCTATCCCAGTTAAAAGTTTAGACAGATTTAAGGGTAGATAAGCTTTGAATGAAGATGCTCTTGTTCTTCTACCGTTTACAAAGTTCTGTACAGATTTGTTGGGTTTAATTCGAAGGAGCTTGATCCTATTCATTATGGTGGTTTTAGGTTTTCAGAACTGAATTTTGGTAAGAATAGTTCCGGATCTTGTTCTCCTTGAATTCGAAGTATGTTGTAAGATTTTTAGTCTTGAGACTTCTGCTGTGGATTTCAAAGGAGGAAAGTGGTTAGATTAAGCATGTAGGTTTGTGTTTTGTGGATTTCTGCAGAATAGTTATGATTGAGTTAGTAGGCAGAGTTGATTAAGCTTGTATGCAGATTTCTTAGCACTTAAAGTGCAGATTCCTTAGAGCTTATAGTACTGATTTCTCTAAAGACTATAGTGTAGATTTTTAGTTAAGATCATAGTACAGATTTTAAAAGATTATAGTGCAATTGGTCTTAGGTGTAAAATATTTAGGCTTTGAGACCTTGTTTCCTTGTTTAGTGATAGTGCTAAGGTTGTTCAAGTATAGAGCGAGGAGGTTAAGACATGATTGAGTACAGTTTATATGTATTGAAATCTTCAGGTTTGAATGACAGTGCCATAATTTCATCAAGATTATTTATGACGAACAGAGATTTGTCTTCTTTAGCCCGTATTAGTTAGTTTTCTTTAAAGTTTATAGTGCAGATTTGGTTAAGTTTACAAGTGCAGATTTTATAAGTTTAGTATGCAGTATTCTGTTAATTTTATATGCAGAATTAAGCCTAAGTTGGTATGCAGATTTTTATTTAGTAGTATAGTAGTATAGTGCAGAATTTTATTAGGCTTTCAAGTGCAAAAGTTAGTTAGTGTAGTGAGCATATTTTAAATAAGCTTGAATACGCAGAATTTTTAGTATGCAGATTTTGTTAAGCTAGTATGCAGATTTCTGTTGAGCATTAGTGCAGATTTTTGATAAGTATTGTATGTGTAGATTTCTTTTGTATTCTATGCATGATTATGTGTTACATAGTTAGTTTCATTCATAGATTCATACGAAAGATACCCTAACAGTATTTTGGGTTTAAGAAAAGTATAAGAAAGATAAAGAAAAGAAAGAAAAGGCCAAGGCCTTAAGTAGATCCCAAAGTCAAGACTTTAGGGATTTTTGGCACCCAAAGTGCCTATTAAAATGCCAAGGCATTTAAAGAAGAAGTAATTAAGATTATAAGTATTTTACTTTTAAGAAGAGGCTAGTACTCGACTTCCGAGGTTGTCGTTAAACAAATCCAGGTGTCCAATTCCGAGGTCTTGGCCCTGGTAGACCGAGGTCTGCTCTTTTAGGATTGGTGGCTCGCTACCCCAACCTATTAGGGAACGCGCATAAGATGGTACTAAGCCTGGGCCCAAGAAGAAGTGGATTATTATTTTGAAGTATTATAAGTATAAGTTTTTGAACAAGTAAAACAAGTTTTACATAAACATAAAGTATTAAAAATTAAGTTTAGAACAAATGAATAAGTTTCATATAGTTCTAAAAATCAGTAAGTTTAGTTCTTTATTCTACCATGTTTATCTAGTAGATGAGTAGTTTTTCATGTTTACCTATTAGATGAGCAGCATGATTAGCTATTAGAATTACATGAGTAGATTCCTTAGTTTTTCTTCGCTATTAGTTTGACATGAGCAGTTATGTTTATGCTTTATTTCTTTTTAGAGCATATAGTTTCTAGTTCTTTTCGTATACATGCACATTCATGATTTTGTGAGTTAGATAGCGCTTACTAAGTAAATTTTTGCTTATAGATTGCACTTCCTCTTACTGCAGATACAGGAAAAGAAAAGATATAGAAAGGAAGACGGCAAGGAGGTGTTCGAAGGATGTGTAATGCCAGGACTATGGAAGCCTTGGGACTAAGAAAGAAGTTTTCTTTTAGTTTCTATTGTCTTTTGCTATGTTAGAAGTATTTGAGGCTGTACATGATATTTTGATGTGATTAGGACATAGTAGATGAATTGTGATATGGTGTGATGAGTTGTGGTGTTGTTTTCTTTATTTTGGATTTATTATACTGCGTGGTTGATTGATATGTGTTCCAGCCGCTTGTGGCTGAGTATATATTGCATGTATTGTTGAATATGGTCACCGGTACAGGGGAGACTCTGCCGAAATTTTTCGGTAGGGTTTCCATGTGATTTTTAATCATACCGGTTAAGTAGAGTTAGTAGTTAAGTAACGGTTATCCTTAGAGAGTAGTAGTAGTAAGAAGGGTGGTCGTTACATATGGAACCAATCCTAGGTCTAGTGGTCAAGTCAAAAACACAAGGGAAGCTATCCCTAGAAGTGTTTTTGCAAAGACAAAAGTGACTAAGACTTCTAAGAAGGCTAACAAAGTCACTAAGAAGGTCACAAGGGAAGCTATCCCTAGAGTTTACCTAGAGAAAGTGATCAAGGCTTCTAAGAAACCTAACAAGGTCACTAGGAAGGTATCTAGGGAAGTCATCCCTAGTGAATACCTAGAGCATCCAAGAAGCACAAATAGAATTTGGGTTCCTAGGAGCATTTTCTCTACCCCCTAGATGGGTTAGAGAGTGTCAACTCTATTTGGAAGGGTGGTTAACCCAACTTTAATAAAGATGACACTTGGAGGCATTTTCAATGTTTTTTTTGTTAACCTTTGAAAATGTAAATGATTAATTGTTTACTCTTTGGAAGAGTAAAATATGTCAAAATTTGAGGATTAGACTTAATTTAAATTGACACATTTAAGAAAAGGATAAGAAATGTCAAGTTGGGATTTTGGTATTTTCTTAGGAAGTTAAAGGCAAGTTAGGCCTTAATTTAAAATGATTACTCTTTGAAAGAGTAAAGTGTGCCAAACCTTGAGGAATTATGCTTAATTTAAATTGTCACAAATTAAGAAAGTAAAAGAAATGTCAAAATTGGGAGTTTGACATTTTCTTGAGAAAAGTGGGTAATCTAGGATTTACAGGAAGTTAACCAAGGTTAAGGATACTTAGATAGGTAATCTAGGTATATTTTATTTATGTTAATTTTCCATGATTGTTTTCCCATCATATGCCATGACATCATATTTTGCATTCATGCTTATTATGAAAAATATAAAAATACCATGTCATGTCATACATACATCATGTAGTTATAGTTAATTTTCTTTTGAAAATTATTCATTTTGATGTATACCATAACTCATCATGCATTATTTTTAATTCCTTGTAATTAAGGATAATGACATTTACTGACAAGTAACATCCTAGGTGGATGTTCATAATCCAAAATGCCTAGATAGATATGCATGATCCCTAGTTCAGGGCAAAACCAAACTTTACATCTCACAAAGAAGTATAAGGTGACTTGTATGTGTTTTAGTACACATTAGATACAAGTGAGATGTTAGGATGAAGAACAAAACTCAATATGTTGATTTAGTGCATTCTTTTTGAGTTTTAGGTTCATAGAAACACATAGTTATGTATTTTCCAATCATTGGGAAAGCTAATGTACAAGTCATGTGCATTGAGCCCAAAAAACATGGTTGGAAATTGGTTTTGAAAATAATTTTAAAATGTTTTTGGAAAACCTTGGTGAAGACTATCTTTTGATAGTAATCATCATTGAAAAGTTATACACAAACTAGAAAAAAACATTGAAGTTTTTACAAGTTTTTAAGTTTATATCAATCTTTGAATATAGGAAGTATTTTCATAGAAAACTATTTTTCTATGATAGTATATATCCTAAATAATGTGTACAACAATTTTCATGATTTTTAGAATTTTGTAGAATTTTTAGGGAGTTTCTGAATTTTGTTGAAATTTTATTTCAAGAAATCAGAGCTCCAATCGATCAGCCGATTGATTGGAGTGTTCCAATCGATCAGCCGATCAATTGGGAGGTATTTCCCATGAGCAGTAGCGCACGGAATCAATCAGCCAATTGATCCATTCTCTTCTGGATCCATCGAGCAATCGATTCAGAGGTATGTTCTACGAACAGAACCTCTCTGAATTGATCAGTGGATTGATTGAAATGGTTTCAATCGATTGAGACCCAACTTCAATCGATTGAAAATGTTGATTTTGGGTGGGAAAGCCTGATTTCAGTATTTTAAACTATTTTTAGTCTAGGTTACCATTCCTAACCCCTTGACACACATTTGTATACATTTAGGGGGAGTTTTCATGATGAAAACATGAATGGATTGGTTAAGGGAGACTACGTAGGAGTTTAGGTTGAGGTTTAATTTCAATATTGAAGTTTTGAACTTCAAAACTTCTAAATTTGGGCTTCCAAAAGATTTAAAGATTCCAAGTTATTGTTGGTGCAATGCCAGAAGTTACGAGCATGTCTTTACGGGGAGTCACTCACTAAGAACATGGAAATTATTTTTTGAAACCATAGAAGGTGGTATATCCTTCTCTTGAAAAATACTCAAGGATGAGCATTGGGTATAATGAAGGGTATGAGACCTTCATTGTTGGATTGGTTAATGCTCAAGGGTGACCATTAAAGATAATGAAGGTTATGGGACCTTCATTGTGATGTTGTGAACAACGAGTGAAGTTGTTAATAATGGTGAGTAACTCTTTAGGAGGAGTGTTCTTTTTGATGTGTGCCAATAGGGGGAGAATGTTGGGTTTAAGTTAGGCCTTCATTACCTAAAGAGGGAGTTTATCCTCTAGGAAAGGGAGAGAATGAAGGAAACCCTCATTCATACTTTGACATGAAAGGAAGTTGAGGTTATGGGATTAGCCTAACTTAAAGGTATTGTCAAATATCAAAAAGGAGAAGATTGTTAGTGCAATATCCCCTGGATCAGGTTGACTAGGTTGACTAAGCTTGAGTGGGCTTAAGCCCGAGTCTAGATGTTTGGGTTTCAATATTTGACAATACCTGGATATTGCAGGTGCAATCATCCGATTAGGGAGATTATTGGTATAATTTCCCTCTGGTCAGGGTTTGATCAGTTAGATGTGAAGCTAGGTGAAAGTCCTGGCGAGTGAAGCCAGGAAGGTGAAAGTCCCTGTGAGTGAAGCTGGGCAGTGGAAAAATCTTGGTAAGTGAAGTCAGGTGAAAACCCTAGTGAGTGAACCTAGGTGGAAGTCCTGGTGAGTGAAGCCAGGCAGATGGGAAGTCCTGGTGAGTGAAGCCAGGTAGATGGGAAGTCCTAGTGAGTAAAGCTAGGCAGATAGAAAGACCTGGTCAGTGAAGCCATGCACGTGGAAATCTAGGTGGGTTAAAGTTGACTGGACACCTAGTATTGAGAAGTCTAAGTAGGTCAAAGGATTGACCGAATACTTGGCACAAGGAAATCCAGATGGGTCAAGGATGACCGGACATCTGGTGGAAGGAAGTCCAAGTGGGTCAAGGTTGACCGGACATTTGGCACGAGAAGAAAAGTCCAAGTGGGTCAAAGGGATTGACCGGACACTTGATAAAGAAGTCCTACCAGGTCAAGGTTGACCGGATGCTAGGCATAATATTCCAACAAGTCACGATTGATTGGATGTTGGAATTGGAGACCATGGACTTGGTTTTACGCAAGTTAAAGGGAGATCAATCGATCAACTGATCGATTGAATAGGGGTTCAATCGATTATCCGTTCGATTGGGGATGTGCTGTGATAAGCAGTGGCCCAATCGATCGACTGATTGATTGAGAGCTTATATCATGCACACAGAAGCATTCCCAATCGATCAGCTAATCGATTGGGCACCTCCAATCGATTAGATGATCGATTGGGCACCTCCAATCGATCAGCCAATCGATTTGGGAACTGGAAATCACATATAGAAGCTGAATCAATCAGGTGATTGATTCAGGCTATTTTTAGAGAGCACAGAGGCACTCTGAATCGATCAGTCGATCGATTCAAAGCCTCCCCAATCGATTGAGAGACATTCAATCGATTGGGATCTGATCGTTGCGCAGGTTTAAAGCCGTTGGCGAGCGATTTCTTCGACACGCTTCCAGATCTTCGATTGCTCTCCAACGATTCTCTCCACACTACTCACAGCCGGTTCTTGGAGGCTCTTGGAGACAAGTGCTGGTGCACTTCCAAGGTTCAAGAGGCAACAACAAGCAACAAGTAAGCAAGAAGAAAGAGTTCTCATTTGTATTCTTGTATTTTTCTTCTTGTGTGTGTTGTATTTTTTGTGTGGGTTTGTACGAGGCTTCTCCGCCTCTGGCTGTGACCAAGAAGGAGTGTTTTACTAGTGGAGAGCATGTGGTGTGTGGATCCTTGGATTAGTCACCTCTTCTTGAGGTGGATACCAAGTAAATTCTTAGCGTTAGCGTTGTGAGTGTGTTTTGTGTTGTTTGTTCCGCTGCACATCATCGAAGAAGCACATCACTAAGCGCAACAAGCTATTCACCCATCCTCTAGCATATTTCGACCCTAACACTTAGTTGATCGATTCACTAAAGACAAGTAAGATTTGAATCAATTTCTAGCCTTGTATCCAAGTCTGGTTTGGTTGTATATGACCCTTTTTTTACCAAGAATCAGATCCAGGTTCTTGGAACCCAAGGTGAACCATTCCAATGTGTCATTAAGTTCCTTAACTTGACTTTTTTAATTGGAATTCTCTTCCTCAAGTTGTTGGACTTGAGTTGAGGTTCCTTCTTGAATTTGCTTAGTCAAAGAACTCTGTTAGTCACTTCCTTAAGGACTATTATCTCCTTTTGGAGTGACTTGACCCAGAGATTAGATTTAGCCAATTTTCTTAACAAGTATTCAATTAAGTTTTGCAATTCATCTTTTTGAGTACCAACGAATAGAGAACTTACAAAGTAGCTTAACCCTTCAGAAACGGATACGGATCCATGGCTTCTTTTAGACTCGATTTCTGATTCCGCTCCAGTTTCGGACTCAAACTCGGTTTTGGCAATGTACGCTTGTGCTAGTAGAGCAACAAATCTTGCTTGCTCATGTTCTTCTTCGTCCGACTCTTTTGATAACTCAGACCACGTTGCCGTCAACACCTTCCTTCTTCCTTGCTTATGGTTTAGACATTTAGGTTTGCAGTGTCCCTTCTTATTGTAGCCGTAGTAGGTAACTCTAGACTTGGCCTTTGTGTTCAATTGAGTCACCTTCTTCTTCTTAAGTACTTTCCAAACTAGTTTGACTAGTTTAGTGGTGATTTTGTCTTCTTCTAAGTCCGATTCATCTTTGGACTTGGGTTCAGTCCGGTGCTTAGTTTTTGGAATTCCCACATTCTGCTTATTCCTGCTCATTTTGAATATTGTTTCCAAGCTCTTGGTCAAATGCTACTTATATAGGTTGTTCTGGGAACCTAGATCACGTGTCTCGGTCAATCGATGTGCTCCATGTAAGCTTATGGATCATTTTTGGGGTTCGGGTGCCTAGATCGAGTTAGGGCACCCAGACCACTTGGGCGCCTGTCGCCCACCCTAGGCGAGGCTAGTTCGACCACCCAGATAAATTTAACAGTATCTGACTGTTCGGTTCTAACTTTGAGTTTCGTTGAAACTCTAGGTCAAACCGATGCTTACTGTTCCCTCTGCGAGGGCGACGGCGGTGGCGGGGCAGGAGAGTTTAACTTTTTCCAGATCATTCCTCCATGACCATCTGAACTTTTTCTCAGCGTTCGAGACTTCAGGTCTTCATGCCGAACATCCGCTCCATGACAATCCAGACTTCCACCTGCGCGACCACCAGGATTTTCACCTAGAGTCTCCGACTCTAGGATTTTGCCCAAAGTGCTCGACCTGCCAAGACTTCGCATTGCCTAACTATATCTAGAGCTTTTCACCACCTAGGGATACCTCCCCTAGGGCCACCTGCCTAGAATCCACTAGGACTTTTGCCTAAGTACACTTAGATCTTTCCTGCAAGCTCATTCAACCTTGTTAGACAACAAGTAACCTTAACTTTGGACTCTTTGCCCTAATCAAAACTTAGGTTTGACCTTCTGGTACTCCCTGCACCAACATTTTCTTGTGTTATTTTTCTTACTTAATTTCCTCTGTGCACACTTTGTTTTCAAAAATAAAAAGAATGAATTTTTAAAACCATGTGATCCCCCCTCTCACGTGTGATTCGATCAAACATTATCAACTTTGAACACTAGGTTTGAATTCTTATGTTTTAAAAAGATAAACCCTTAGTTTACAAAGCATAAAATTATTTTCAAAATATTTTAAATGTCCAACTATTATCTATGGGTATGATGTCTATTAATTAAACATTTGCTTTCCTCATAGTTGGTCAATGATCATTAAAATTTGATACATGTTGTAATTAATCAAGGTGTCATAAGCATAAGTGAATTATGAGTATCATTCTATTATCTCACATCCATGTCTAGAAATATATAAATCAAGTCATGCTTATAGTGTGTTTTGAGATATAATGAAGGTAATGGTCTTAGTTTCCTCCTTTTGTCTCAAGTCAACCATTTATAAAAGAATTTTGAATTATGTCTTCTATGGTTGATTATTCCAAAATCCTCTAACCCTTAAGGATTGACTTTGGCACCCAATAGAAGTTCTTTCTAATTGGATTAACTAAATATTCCTTAGAGGTTCATTTTCTATCTATGGTTTTTGTCTTTGATTGCTCATAACAATTAGACAATGCTAGGATTTCTCATTGAAGCTTGCTCTTTGGCTCCCTATGATCATGTTTAAGGTGTTGGAGCCAATTGTAAAGTTTTGAAAGGCTTTACTAAGGTATTCTACCTTTTCCTTTAGTTCATTATTTTCTTCTTCTAAACATGAAACATTTGAACTAGAAGAAACATGCATACTAGATGAATTATTGACCTTAGAAGACATAGATTCTAATTTTTCTTCTAGAATACTAATCTCATTTTTTAAGGATTTATTTTTCATTCTAGCCTTAAACAAATCTTCATTTGTACTTGAAATAATTTTAACTAAAGTTTGAGCAGGGAGATTGTATACCTCACTTACCGAGAAGTCCGAATCGGAAGTTTGTCCTCCCCCTTCACTTGAGCTCCCTTCTTCTTCACTTGAGCTTTTTTCTTCTTCATTTTCGGATGAAGTAGAGGCAATGTCATCAACTCTCATTAGAGCAAAGTGAGATATGTGATGTTCTTCTTCTTCTTTCGATGAGAATGGATCATCCCATGTTGCTTTTAAGTTTTGAACCTTCTTCCCCTTTTCTTTTTTCTTCTTCTTTTCTCCTTCTTTTCCTCCTTTTTCTTCAAGAGAGGACATTGATCTCATGTGCCCTTCTTCTTGGAAATTGTAGCATATTATCCTCCTTGTCATACTCTTGCTCCTTGAACTTTTCCTAGCATGTGATTTGTTAGATCTAAAATTCTTAAATACTTTTCTTATCCTCCTTACCATATATGTCTCTTGATCGCTATCTATTGAAGCACTTGATTCCTCGAAATCGGAGCATGGTGGAGATGGAGACTTCTTCTTCTTACCCTTCTTCCTGTTAGCCACAAAAACTACTCCCCTTGATCTGTGGACTTCTCCATCTAAGTCTTCAATTCGAGTCTCATGAAGTTCCATGGTTGAAAAGAACTCATCTAGAGTATACTTCTCTAAATCCTTTGAAATGTAGAATGAGTCTAAAATTGACATACAAGTGGTGGTTCTTGAAAAAGCATTGATGCCTTTCATCATCACATCCGAGTTGGAGAGTTTCTCACCTATACTTGTTAGTCCATTTATATTTTCCTTAATTTAAAAATGAAGTATTGATACATTTTCTCTTTTTTCAAGTTTGACGTTGTTGAGTTGAATTCACAGAATGTCTCTTCTTACCAAGTTTGCTTCCGATGTTCCTTCATGAAGCTCTACTGGCTTTTCCCACAAGTCCTTGGCACTTGTGTAGTTTTCAATCTGAGTTACACTACAACAAATATGACTTTCCGCAGTGCATCATTAATGGTGTGAAGTTAAAGCATGTTGTTAATAATAATTTTTACAATGCACCTAATTATGTACGCTGTGAATAGTATAATATTTATATAAATGACGGCATGCAGAAAAAATGCGCTATTAATAATTTTTTCTACAACATAGAGAGTCTGCTGTTAGAACTTAATATTAACAACGTGCAGAGTGTGCTATTAATACTTCTTATACGTATGTATATGACAACATGCAAAAATGCACGCTACCAATAAATATTATAAAATATTTCCTAATGTTTTCTACCAAAATTAAACATCACACCTCTCCGTTGAATTATTTTTCACCATATATAAATGACAACGTGCAAAAATGAACGTTGCCAATAAATATTATAAAATATTACCTATTGTTTTCTGCCAAAATTAGACATCACAAACCCTCCACATGAACCTAAGTTCCTCATGCAGTCATACGAACCCAAATCCTCCTCACTTAAGCGGAAGTCGGGAAGTCCTCACGCCTCATGCAGTAACATGAAACTCCTCTCATGCAGTCACACGAAAATCCCCATCCTCACGTTGAAGTCACAAACCACCTCAGCTGAAGTCCTCTTCCTCACGCGAACTCTCTCCTCCAAAATCTCCCTCCGCAACCCTAAATTCTCTCCACCGAACTTCTCAGCCCAACTTCTCTCACGAGAGCATCTCAACCCTCTCTCCAACGAAGCTTTCTCCACGAACCTCTCCACTGAATTGAACATCTTCGTCGAGATCTTTTTTTGGCGCTCTCGCAATCCTTATCTTTAGTAGGTTCGATCTTCTTTTATAGGTTTTTACAGAATGTATAGAGTTGAACTCTTGCAATCCTTGCATCTTACCATTTTATGTCTTTTCTATTTTTTATTGTGAAGATCCAAACATGTATATCAGATGATGATTAGGCTTTATTATGTCTAACTGCATGAGTCAAGGTTTAGAATTAATAGCAATGAAATCAGAAGAGCAAGGGTAGAGTTGCTTGTGTCTTTCACTAAATTCTTGGGAACCCTAACATGTTGGTGAGTGGTAGAAGAAATGCACCATGGGAAGTGAATCCTTTTGTATGAATATCAAGTGCTAACTCTACATTCCTTTCATATGCTTCATCTTCGGTGGTAGTGGCTTAGGTATCTCAGTTGACTCCCTTGGAACTCCAAACCCTTGTGTCAGTTCTTGCATGTCCTCAATGTGAGAACTCTTTTGTCTGCAACAGATGTTACCCGGTGATTATTCTTCCATCTCTATATCTGTAAGTGCAAGTTCAATATTTTGGCAGAACATATGCACACTTATAAAGATATGTGCTTCATCTTCGATGGTAGTGGCTTAGGTATCTCAGTTGACTCCCTTGGAACTCCAAACGCTTGTGTCGGTTCTTGCATGTCCTCAATGTGAGAACTCTTTTGTCTGCAACAGATGTTACCCAGTGACTACTCATCCATCTCTATATCTCTAAGTGCAAGGTCAATATTTTGGCAGAACATATGCACACTTATAGAGATAAGTGCTTCATCTTCGATGGTAGTGGCTTAGGTATCTCAGTAGACTCCCTTGGAACTCCAAACCCTTGTGTCGGTTCTTGCATGTCCTCAATGTGAGAACTCTTTTGTCTGCAACAGATGTTACCTGGTGACTACTCTTCCATCTCTATAGCTATAAGTGCAAGGTCAATATTTTAGAAGAACACATGCACACTTATAAAGAAACATAGATTTCAAATGAGGAGACATAGCAATTATAAATTGCAGAATATATTTTGTAATGGCCCAAGGTTCTAATAGTATCTGATTATACAATACTGTTGGTGCGGGAAGCATCCGACGATCGAACTCGTGTTTTGATAATGGCAAAGGATTCAAAGTTAAGGTGTTTTGTAATCTAACAAGTCTGCTTGAGGATTTCAGCAAAGTCCTAGCTGCGGTTAGGCAAAGGGAAAACCCTAGGGGGTGGTAACCCTAGGTCATAGGGGGATGGTAACCCTATGCGGAAAGTCTTGGCAGGTCGATGACTTCAGGCAAAAGTCCTAGGGGGTGGTAACCCTAGGTGGAAAGTCCTGGTGTCGCGAACCAGGTGAAAGACTGGACTAGCCGGGAAGCGGATGCCAAGCAGAAAGTCCGGAAGCGTCGAGTGCTGAGCAAAAGTCCAGTCGATCTCGAGGATCGACTGGCAACAGGTAAATCTCCTGAGTGGAGTAGGTGAGGACGCGTTCCCCGTAGAGGGAACAGTAGGCGTCGGGTCGACCTAGGGTTTCCGGTTGGAAATCCGAAGTCAGACCTGGACAGTCCGGAGACTGTTAGAACATTATTTATTGTTCATACTGTTATTTTGTGCTAACTTTGTGTTGCAGGATATTGTTTGGGACTAACATGTCTTGCAGGTACAAAATAACGAAGCTTTTCCTCGGATGAATAGTGTCCGAGGTACCTCCATGGAGCTTGGAGGCGCCTCGGGTGCAAAAGCTGACCTGGCTACGAAGCATCAATGGAGGCGCCTTGAAGGGAGTATAAGGCGCCTTGGAAGGCGCCTTGAGTAGGGTTTAAGGCGCCTTAAGTAGATGAAGTTCGACCAGATCAAGCTTGATCCACGCGGAAGACTCGGCAGCATGGAGGTGCCTTGAACAACCTTCAAGGCACCTTGAACACCCTTTATAAGGGGGTTTCGACCAGCACTTCATAACATCAATTTTCAAGTGATTCCAGTGCTACGTGCTGCTCCAAACAACGTTTCGAAGTGCTGCTACTTGTGCCCGACGACCAGGAGCTCCGAATCTTCATTTCTTAATTGTCATCGGTATAATTAATTATTGTCAATTCTTGTACTTCAGTTTGTAATTATTTCAAACTTATAGTTGTTGCCCATCGAAAGCGATCAAGGATCACGGGCCTTCGAGTAGGAGTCGACCTAGGCTCCGAACGAAGTAAACGACCGTGTTCCTGTGTTTGTTTTCTTTATTCCGCTGCTTTAATTACTCGACGAACATTTTACGATTCCGATAATTAAACGATTTAGCTACGAGTGCTATTCACCCCCCCTCTAGCGCGGTCTCGATCCAACAATTGGTATCAGAGAGGGGTTGTTTTGAATTGGTGCAACCACCATTCAAAATAGTTTTTTTCTGGGTATTTTGTTTATTTTTCTTTCGGAGTCAATTAAAAATTAGCTAAATAGCTAAAATTCTAATTCTTTTCAAATCGGTGTTGCTCAAGGTTGGTCAATACCACTTGAGCTCGTTATTTTTTCTTCTTCTTCCCGCACTACTAATCCAAGACTCAGTCTTGGAATAGATTTTCTTGTCTGTGTTTTTTCAGATCTAAATGGCCCAACAAGAAGGATATAGTACTGTTCGTCCCCCACTATTTTCCGGTGAAGACTTCGGATATTCGAAGGAGCGAATGGAGATATATCTGAAGATCCAGTTCGACACCTGGATGATAGTCAAGACAGGACTACAACTACCAACTAATGCAGACGGCAAGCCTACATCCTGTGAGAACTGGGAGCCAGCCTTTATCAAAAAGGTGGAAGCCGACGCCAAAGCCACCTGCACCATCCAGTGCGGTCTTACCAAGGAAGAGCTCAACAGAGTCGGTTCGTTCTCTTTCGCAAAGGAGCTGTGGGAAAAACTGATCGAACTTCATGAAGGCACCTCAGAAACCAAGGTAAGTATGCGTGATTTATTACTTAATAAACTATACAATTTAAGAATGCAGGAAGGTGAGACAGCAAGTTCGTTACAGGCTCGAATTCAAGATATTCTGAACTCCTTTCATGGAATCGGGCAGAAGGTAGAAAATAGGGACATTATAAGGTATGCTCTTAACTCGTTTCCTAGGAGTACATTGTGGGCATCGATGGTAGATGCCTACAAAGTTTCCAAGGATTTGTCTTCCTTAAAATTAGATGAATTATTTAGTGAGTTTGAACTTCATGAACAAACTAATGCACAGCCATCCGAGAAAGGTATAGCTTTGCTTATAGGTACTAGTCGAACACGCGATGTTGGGTTTTTCGGGCCGCGAAAACCGCTTTTCGCATCGCGGAAACCCCGAATCACCCATGCCATTGGATCTCGTGCGAAGAAAAACTTTCAAAAATACGAGTACGAGTTTTAAACTTTGATCTACAGTAGATCTACAAAGGAAAAACATTTATACCTTCGATGCGTGCCCTTCGCAATCCCGCAAGTCCAAGGTACGCCAGATCTCGAAATTGTCAACGTAGACAACTCTCTAGTGATATCCACACGAACAAGAAGTGTTCTCTAACACTCAAGGATGGAGAAGAGAGCACCCCAATTGTGCTAGCACTTTCTAGGGTTCTCGGGTAGGATTTGAAAGGGGAGAAAGGAGAGAAAGAAAAGGAATCTCACATACTCCTCTAGGTACCCTCCTTTGTGACCTTCACTTCACCTTTATCACTTGGAACTCAACTCACTCACCTTCCTCTTGCTTGAAAACCCATGACAACAGTAGCAAAGAGAAGGAAGAACACAAGGAAGAAGATGAAGCAATGAATAATCATCAATTGCCACAAAAACAAAACCTATACACCCATTAGTGTGGCCGGCTGTAACGCCCGCCCTCCATGCTAACCCTAAGGGACGGGGCTACGATACTCTATGTACATATTACAGCGGAAGACTTGAAATAATTTTTTTTTTCTTAGTTTAATAAAACTTTTCTTTTGTTTTCAAATCCGAACTACACTAATATGGTTTCCATAACATGATAACAAGATAAATAGAAACATAACATCAAGTTACCCATATAGTACTACAATTTACGAAACCAAAGCGTAATTCTTAAAAGTTCTTAAAGCAGGT
Organism: Zingiber officinale; assembly: GCF_018446385.1. Classification (NCBI taxonomy): domain Eukaryota; kingdom Viridiplantae; phylum Streptophyta; class Magnoliopsida; order Zingiberales; family Zingiberaceae; genus Zingiber; species Zingiber officinale. The sequence goes on along the minus strand of NC_056000.1, from coordinate 87,638,277 downwards.
TCTTATTTGGTTGCCTAGCCACCGCCACACACATCTCCTTGCCTCTCCTGCTGCTCCTTTAGCTCATCCAGCTTTTTCCTTTATCTGTGGTACAAGGAAAGTAAGCTATGAGCACTCATGGCTCAGTAAGTTCCTTTCCTACTCACTAAAACCGAAAATCATCACATGATCAAAGAATATCTCAACATAACATGATCTCAACTAGTCATGGCATAACATATCATACTCTTTAAGCATATCATGCAACATAACAAAATCATAACTAGTCATGGCATATCATCTCTTAAAGCATAGCATGATACATAACATAATCATATCTAATCATGGCATATCATAGCATCATCATAAGGTAGCATGGCATATCAAGCTCTTAAAGCATAGCATGAAACATAACATAATCATATCTAATCATGGCATATCATAAATCATAGCATCATCACAACATGATCATAAGGTATATGCAATATGATTTTGAAAACATGTATTCGAAAAACATGTGTATGTCTCATGATCTTTAAAACCATTTCTTCTTACATATATACTTGAACATATTATCAACTTAAAGGGGATCCCGGCTATGTACCACTTACATATTGCGCGCAACCTATGTAGGTCCAAGGTAGCAAGTCTTGAACCCTACAAGGCAAACATACTAGGCCCGAGTCTTACTCCATCGACCTAGGGGCACTTAGGAGCCCATCCCTAACGAGGCCCGAGTCTTATTCCATCGACCCCGGGGCGCTTATGGAGCCACCCTTGGTACAAGCCATATAAAGTAAAGTACATGTCATACTTATACATATCACACATCATAAGAGCATGCATCACTTAGGCACACATCATATCATAAAAGTATGCATCACTTAGGCATACATCATATCATAAAAGTATGCATCACTTAGGCATACATCATATCATAAAAGTATGCATCACTTAGGCATACATCATGTCATAAAAGTATGCATCACTTAGGCATACATCATATCATAAAGGTATGCATCACTTAGGCATACATCATGTCATAAAAGCATGCATATTTTCACCACATAGCATATCATAAAAGCATGCATATTTTCACCACATAGCATATCATAAAAGCATGCATATTTCTATCCACATAGCATATTATAAAAGCATGCATATTTCTAGCACATGTCATATCATGGAAAGTATGAATCATAAGCATACATGTTTAAGCATAAGGGTGTATCATGTGATTATACTATCATAAGAAACATGGTAACATAGTTAACTTGGATTCTAAGCTTCCTAATCCCTTGGGTTCTTATCATGGCCGAACCCCCTTAGATCTCAATTTAGGTAAAAATAACCTCCAAGCATGTGGAACCTAAATTATCATCACATCAATTTCATAGGAAGCATTATAAGCATGATTAACTTGGTTTCTAAGTTCTCCAAGTCCCTAAACTTCATGTGGCCGAACCTTATCAGGTGTGAAACAAGGTCCCAAATGTCATGAAAGCATGGAAACCTTAAACCATATTTATAGCATTTTTCTTCCAAGTAACAGTAATCATATTTGAGCTAATTCCTAAGTTCTTCAAGCCCTTAACATATGTCATGGCCAAAATTTCACAAGTATTCATTAGGGCTAAAAACAAGCATACAAGCATGTGAACTTGAACTAACATCATGTATAAATTCATAATAAGGTATCATACAAAGGGTATGGCTGAAACTTACCCTAGCCTCATTTTAGGTCATTAAGCAACATATAGCATGAGAACTTTGGCTTTCTACTTATCATTTTTCATGTAGAGTGACATGAGCATATTTAAATTTTGTTCTAGGGTTTCTAGGGCATCTATCCCTTCATGGCCGAGACCTACAATGGTCCATTTAGGTCATGGAAAAATTATACAAGCATGTGACACAATCAACACATTATCATATTTCCATAAGAAGCATTTTTAACACAATTGGTTTCAATTCTAAGGCCTCTAGGTCATTTAAACCCTACTTGGCCGAGACCCATCAGTGGTTAACTTTGCTTCAAATAGCCTAAAAGCATAGGAAGTCATACAAGTTTCATAGCATGTATAAAGACAAGCATAATAAACATACATGTGCATTGTGTCTTAGGCTTCCTAGGTTTCTTTCCTTTTTCTTTTATTATTCCTCATGGCCGAAACCTACCATTCTCTAAACTAGGTTTTAAGTGGCCTAAAGCATGGAAAACCTAAGTAAGTTTCATGGCAAAAATTACTAAGAACATCATATACCAATTTGGTTCATAAACAAGCTAGGACCCTTGTGACCTTACAAGTCATATATCATGTAACTAAATTCTCTACACCCTAATTAAGCATGAGAGCATTAAACCACATTCATATCTTAATATCACAGAGGTCTTGAGCATGTTAAAATTTTGTTTAAGTTTTCCTAAGCTATCCATCTTAACATGGCCGAAAATCTTAATGAAGAGTTCATGAATTTCTAGCAATATTCAACATGCAATTCTTTAAGAGAACTCTATATTCTATCATATAACATGGTTACTTAAATTTTAAAGGTATTCCTAACCCTAAGCTCTTTTCTTGGCCGAAACATATGAGGGGATTTCCTTTGGTTCCAAGTAACTTTCAAGCAAGAAAAACCAATAAAAGATCCTTAGTAATTCATGGAGGGAATCTTGTACTAGTTTGGTTAAACAATGATTTCCCTAACCTATTTAAAACATTTTTGGCCGAAATTCTAGGGTTAGGTACTCCTCTGACCAAGCATTATATAGGTATAAAAACATGAAGGAAAACCTTCCTACATAGCATGGAAAAATATCACGAAATAAGGACTTGTTTAAACCTTCCTAGATTTGAAACTCTTCTTTGGCCGAATTTTCTTAAATTCTATTCTAGGTTTTCTAATCCTCATAAAATCCGAAAATCACATAAAAATCCTTGTACCACAGGTGAGGGGAAGCTTAGATCCTTTTCGCTTGTGGATCTAAGGTATGGTGATGGAAGAAGTAGCCTCTTCTTCTAGTTCCCTTCCCTTGTTCCTCTTGGTCCTCCTTGTATCTTAGGCTTTATTAGGAGAAAACCTTGGCTTGGGGCCGAAGATGGAGGAGAGGGGCTGGGGTTCTCGGTGATGGAGAGGAGAGAATGAGAGAAATGAGAGAAAAATTAGAATTCTTCTCTTTACTTGCTCCCTTTTATGTTAAGGAGGAAGAAGTAGCAAAATTAGTTTTTGCTTTCCTTCTCCCTTAGCCTTTTTTTCCTATTTTTTTTTTTTTTTATTTTTATTTATTTATTTATCCTCATCATTCATAGTGAAATAAGGGGGAATGAATCCCCTTAATTAGCCTCTTTTATTTTCGGCAAGATAAGAGAGAAAGAGGGAGAGAAGGAAGGAAGGCAAGTTGTCTTTCTCTTGCTCTTTTCTTGATTTCTTTTGGCTAACTTTTACTCTCACCCTTATCATGAGTTTCCCTCCTTTGCTATCAATATATTCTCTCTATCCCAATTGGTTTCTACTAATTAATTCTATAAATTATAATATAAGAGGTTCAAGGTTCAATCCTTGACCTCCTCTTCTTTTTATTTCATTTTATTTCTTTTTGCTTCAACCCACTTCCTTTTATTTTTCTAAGGCAAAATCCTACATTCATATGCTTATCTTAAAAGCTTAGTGGGTGTTATAGTACCCCGTACCTCATAAAAAGTTCGTCCTCGAACTTTAAAATAGCTACATCAGGTGGCACTGAACTTTCGGCTGAGTGCATTGGCCACTTTGTTCGCCTTTCCTGGGTGATAAAGAATCTCGCAGTCGTAATCTTTAACTAGCTCGAGCCATCAGCGTTGCCTCATATTCAGGTCTTTTTGCGTGAAGAAATATTTCAGACTCTGATGGTCGGTATAAATCTTACACTGGGCTCCATATAAATAGTGTCTCTATATTTTGAGAGCGAAGACCACGGCTGCTAGTTCCAAGTCGTGAATGGGATAATTCTTCTCATGCTCTTTAAGTTGTCTAGAAGCGTAGGCAATGACTTTGCCATCTTGCATGAGTACAGCTCCAAGTCCTGTGATGGAAGCATCACTGTACATATCGAAGCCTCTGTTGGTTTCCGGGAGAGTAAGAATCGGAGCACTGGTCAGTCTCCTTTTTAATTCCGCGAAACTCTTCTCGCAAGCTTCTGTCCATTCATACTTTGTATTTTTCTTGGTGAGGGCTGTCATAAGGGCTGCGATTTTGGAAAAATTCTCTACGAATTTCCTGTAATAGCTTGCTAGCCCGAGAAAACTCCTGACTTCGCTGGCATTCCTTGGTCTGTTCCAGTTATTTACAGCTTTGATTTTGCTTGGATCCACCATAACTCCATCTTTGGAGATGACATGACCTAGGAATATTACCCGATCAAGCCAAAACTCGCATTTGGAGAATTTTGCATATAGTTGTTTCTCTTGAAGGATCTGTAGTACAGTATTCAGGTGTTCAGCATGTTCTTCTGGGGTTCTCAAATAGATAAGTATATCGTCAATAAAGACGATTACAAATTTATCAAGATATGCCGTAAATATCCGATTCATCAGGTCCATAAATACTGCAGGAGCGTTGGTTACTCCGAAAGGCATAACTATGAACTCATAGTGTCCATATCGGGTTCGAAATGCTGTCTTTGGTATATCATCTTGTTTCACCTTCACTTGATGATAACAGGATCGTAGGTCTATCTTTGAGAAAACGGTCGCACCCTTCAGTTGATCGAACAGGTCATCGATCCGTGGGAGTGGGTACCAGTTCTTGATCGTCACATTATTCAGCGCTCGATAGTCTATACACATTCGCCACATCCTCGTTGGTAAGAGAGTAGACCCTGGCATTCGTCATAGCGGGAGGGGCTTCCAATCTTCCTTGGCTGATTGAAGTCCCTTCTATGGCAGCTTGCATCTGGTGAAGCTGTGCGGGGGCACTCCTGTTCTGAAAGATCTGCGGAGGTGGTGCCTGAGGTTGAGTTGGGCAATTTCTCGCTAGATGGCCTTCCTTTCCGCAGTTATAACACTTTCTGGTACTTAGGAGACATACTCCAGAATGCATCTTCCCACATGTGGCACACTGAGGGTACTTGGTCTGCTTATTGGCCGGACCACCTTTTGTTTTATTCCACTGTTTCCTCTTTCCACTTGAGTTTCCTTTCCAGTCGGTTCTGGTATTGTGCGATTTTTGTCCTCCGGTCAGTGCTTGGTTCATGCCCTTGTTCATTGCTTTCTGGTAGTGCTCGGTAATTAGGGCACTGCTGACTAGCTCCTCTACAGTCTGCGGTCTATTAACTCCGCCGGCTACGTTCAGGGCTATCTCGGGTCGGAGCATCTTTAACATTAATCGGACCCTTTCTTTTTCAGTACGGATCAGTTCTGGGCACAGTCGTGCTAGGCGGTTGAACTTCTTGACGACTTCGTTAACTGACAGATCACCTTGCCGAAACTCAGTGAACTCGTCATAGTGCTTGTTGGTCACTTGCATATGGAAGAATTCTTCTAAGAACTCTGTCTCAAAATCCGTCCACTGCATCTGGTTTATTTGTCTTTTCGCCTTTACTCGGTCCCACCACATCCGGGCATCTCCGGTAAGGCAGAACGACGCGCATTTGACCTTCTCGTGTTCAGGCCAGTCCAGTAGTTCCATTATGCTCTCCACGGTCTTGAGCCAGGCTTGCGCATCCCATGGTTCGCAGTTTCCTGAGAATGCTTCCGGCTTAAGCCTATGCCACTGAATCAGATAGGTCTCTTGTCGGACCATCGGAATAGGGGCTGCCGGGGGTACTGGTGCGGCTGTAGGTATAACCGGTAGTGTATTCTGATTTGCCGGTGGGGTAACAGGGTTGCCTTGCTGACCCATTAAGGTAGTGATCAGCTGCTGTTGTTCTGTGATCTGATGCTGGAGGTCTGCGACTACCTATGTCAGGTCTGGTGGAGTGAAGGGAATCTTGTACTAGTTTGGTTAAACAATGATTTCCCTAACCTCTTTAAAACATTTTTGGCCGAAATTCTAGGGTTAGGTACTCCTCTGACCAAGCATTATATAGGTATAAAAACATGAAGGAAAACCTTCCTACATAGCATAGAAAAATATCACGAAATAAGGACTTGTTTAAACCTTCCTAGATTTGAAACTCTTCTTTGGCCGAATTTTCTTAAATTCTATTCTAGGTTTTCTAATCCTCATAAAATCCGAAAATCACATAAAAAGCCTTGTACCACAGGTGAGGGGAAGCTTACATCCTTTTCGCTTGTGGATCTAAGGTATGGTGATGGAAGAAGTAGCCTCTTCTTCTAGTTCCCTTCCCTTGTTCCTCTTGGTCCTCCTTCTATCTTAGGCTTTCTTAGGAGAAAACCTTGGCTTGGGGCCGAAGATGGAGGAGAGGGGCTGGGGTTCTCGGTGATGGAGAGGGGAGAATGAGAGAAATGAGAGAAAAATTAGAATTCTTTTCTTTACTTGCTCCCTTTTATGTTAAAGAGGAAGAAGTAGCAAAATTAGTTTTTGCTTTCCTTCTCCCTTAGCCTTTTTTTTCCTATTTTCTTTTTTTATTTTTATTTATTTATTTATCCTCATCATTCATGGTGAAATAAGGGGGAATGAATCCCCTTAATTAGCCTCTTTTATTTTCGGCAAGAGAAGAGAGAAAGAGGGAGAGAAGGAAGGAAGGCAAGTTGTCTTTCTCTTGCTCTTTTATTTATTTCTTTTGGCTAACTTTTACTCTCACCCTTATCATGAGTTTCCCTCCTTCGCTATCAATATCTTCTCTCTATCCCAATTGGTTTCTACTAATTAATTCTATAAATTATAATATAAGAGGTTCAAGGTTCAATCCTTGACCTCCTCTTCTTTTTATTTCATTTTATTTGTTTTTGCTTCAACCCACTTCCTTTTATTTTTCTAAGGCAAAATCCTACATTCATATGCTTATCTTAAAATCTTAGTGGGTGTTACACCGACCACATCTTGTAACCTCCCTCATTAATGTGGTCGGCGACATTAAGTGGTATAAGATGTGTAACCTCCATGAGGTGGCACACCATTATGAGGTGGAAATGATGTGGCAAGGTTAGTCATGCCATGTAGGATGAGTCAACCTTCATGATGTGGCAATACATCAAGTCAAACTTGATATTTCAACTTCCATTTAGTCAAGTTAAAATTGACCAATTATCTTCCTTGTTGAGTTAAATCCAACATTTGAATCAAGTCAATTTTAATTTAATGAATCTCAATTCATTAATATAAATTGACTCAATGAATCAAATTTAAATTAGACTCATTCAACAATTGAATCTAATTGAGTCTAACTCAATAAGTCTAATTTGAATTAATCTGAATCCAATCTTTGGTGCATCATATGAACCTAATCCAATTGGTTCATCATATGAACCCAATCTCCATCCACTTGTTCTTTGTGTGTGACCCAATAGGTTCTTGTAACGTTGGCAATGTTTCTAACCTCCTTTAGAAACATAAGCAATGAGCGGCATCTAGCAATACATCATTGCTACCCAAGTTACAAGAAATGTTGAGATCCAACATCACCTTGTGATTATTAATTGTGACTCCTCACAATATATGACAAGTGTCCTTCTATCCTAGACATCTAGATTGATCAATGTGAGGCATAGACCGTGTCATCCTATAATCAATCTAAATCTTGAACTCCAAGTAGACTCACTCGATCAAATGAGCTCAATATCTCATGTTGACTCATTTGGGCATGGCCATGCACTTCGTGGTCTAACTCTATCAAGAATACCGATGTCGCTCCCGTCATATGGGAGGGATAGATCCCATCTACATCACTCACATCCCTCTGCATAATTCGTTATATACCCAGTAATCGCCTTTATACTCCACCCAGTTACGGGTGACGTTTGACGAAACCAAAGTACATAACTCCTTATGTAGGGAACCATAGTTACTTCAGGTCTAAGGACTAGTAGTCATACTAATAGCCACATGAGAAAGTATATGACACTCATATAACGATCCATGATACTTTCTCATGGTGGGTCATTCTGTATACATTCTCCAATGCATACCCATGTGTCAACCTGATATCTCTATATCCATGACTTGTGAGATCAAGTCATCGAGTTGACCTACATGCTAGTCTTATTGCATTAACATTGTCCCTGAATGTTAATACTCGACTAGGAATGATTAAGAGTAGTGTTTCCTATATCATCTCACTATCGGTTCAACTAACCGATTAATATAGGTGAGAACCGTCTACTCAAGGACGTTATTATACTTAGTTTATTGGGACCAATACAAGTAAGTATAATAACCAAAAACCAAATGCCTTTATTTATATAGAATATGATACAACAAGTCCAAAATAGAATCATCAATGATTGGCTCTAGGGCTCTAGCTAACAATCTCCCACTAGCACTAGTGCCAATCAGTGTAGGCTCTAAGCCCCAATGACCTAGTGTGACCATCATGCTTCCTTTGTGCCAAAGCCTTGGTCAAGGGATCTACGATGTTAGCCTCTATAGGTACTCTGCAAATCTTCACATCTCCTCTCTCGATGATCTCTCGAATAAGATGGAAGCGCCGTAGTATGTGTTTGGTCCGCTGGTGTGAGCGAGGTTCCTTCGCCTGTGCTATGGCTCCATTGTTGTCACAATAGAGCTCAACAGGGTCAGCAATGCTAGGAACCACCCCAAGTTCAGTGATGAACTTGCGAATCCAAACTGCCTCCTTTGCTGCCTCTGATGCAGCAATATACTCAGCCTCTGTTGTACAATCAGCTACTGTGTCCTGCTTTGAACTCTTCTAGCTCACAACACCACGATTAATGCAAAATACGAACCCCGACTGCGATCTATAGTCATCCTGGTCGGTCTGGAAGCTAGCATCACTGTAACCCTTTACAGCTAGCTCATCATTGCCTCCATATATCAAGAAATATTCTTTAGTCCTTCTTAAGTACTTAAGAATATTCTTGACCGCTATACAGTGACTTTCACCTGGATCTGACTGGTATCTGTTCGTCATGCTCAAAGCATACGAGACATCAGGTCGAGTACATAGCATGACGTACATGATCGATCCTATGGCTGAGGCATAAGGGATCTGATCCATGCGGTCTCTCTCCTCTCTAGAAGAGGGACCTTGAGTCTTCGAAAGACGCACGCCATGTGACATCGGCAGAAATCCCTTCTTGGAGTTCTGCATGGCAAACCGAAGGAGTACCTTGTCAATGTATGTACTCTGACTTAGGCCAAGAAATCACTTAGATCTATCTCTATAGATCTGAATCCCTAGAATGCGGGATGTCTCACCTAAGTCCTTTATTGAGAAACAACTCCCTAGCCTGGTCTTGACAGACTGAAGCATAGGGATGTCCTTCCCAATGAGTAGTATGTCATCCACATACAATATGAAAAAGACAACTATATCCCCTACAACCTTCTTGTAGACACAAGGCTCATCTTCGTTCTTGATGAAACCAAACTGTTTGATCACATCATCGAATCGAAGATTCCGGCTTCGAGAAGCTTGCTTTAGTCCATAAATGGACCTATGCAGCTTGCATACTCTGCTAGTATGCTTTGGATCTACAAAACCCTCAGGTTGTGTCATGTACACATCCTCGAGTAGGTTTCCATTCAGAAACACGGTTTTGACGTCCATCTGCCAGATCTCGTAATCGTGGTAAGCTGCAATAGCAAGCATGATCCGAATGGACTTAAACATCGCTACTGGAGAAAAGGTTTCATCATAGTCAATACCATGAATCTGCTTGAAACCTTTAGCTACCAAGAGACCCTTATAGATAAGTCCATCCATGTCAGTCTTTCTCTTAAAGACCCACTTGCACCTAATGGGTTTAACCCCTTCAGGTGGATCAACCAAAGTCCATACTTGGTTGGTGTACATGGATTTCATCTCGGATCTCATGGCCTCTAGCCATTTCTCGGAATCTGGTCTCATCACAGCTTCCTGATAGGTGGTAGGCTCATCATCTATGAGCACAATGTCATCATGGTCAGACAAAAGAAATGAGTATCTCTCAGGCTGACGACGTACCCTATCAGACCTGCGAATAGGTATTTCTACTTGAACTGATTGTTGTTCCTCAACTCTTTGTGGAACAACATCATCCACAATACTTTGTGGTTCCAGTTCAATTTCCATCGAGGCATCAGTGCTATTGTTCGCATCTTGAACTTCTTCAAGATCGAACGCGCTCCCACTAGTCTTTCTAGAAACAAAGTCCCTTTCTAGAAAGACCCCAGTCTTTGCCACAACTACTGACTGGGAATGTAGAAGTAATATCCCTTAGTTTCCTTGGGATATCCAATAAAGTAGCACTTGTCGGATTTGGGTCCTAACTTGTCTGAGACTTGACGTCGAACGTAAGCCTCACAACCCTAAATCCTCATGAAAGACACCCGGGCATCTCTCCCAGTCCATATCCTATATGGTGTCTTTATCACTACCTTCGATGGAACTCGGTTGAGTATAAAAGCTGCCGTGTCTAGAGCATAGCCCCAAAGGAATGTCGGAAGATCTATGTGACTCATCATAGATCGTACCATATCTAATAGGGTATGATTCCTCCTTTCAGATACACCATTCCACTGTGGTGTTCCAGGAGGAGTGAGTTGGGATAGGATCCCACACTCTGCTAGATAGTCATGAAACTCATGGCTAAGGTATTCTCCACCTCGATCAGATCGAAGTATTTTAATACTCTTGCCAAGCTGGTTCTGTACTTCATTCTTGAATTCTTTGAACTTTTCAAAGCATTCAGACTTATGTGTCATCAAGTACACATAACCATATCTACTGAAGTCATCAGTAAATATGATGAAGTACCTATAACCACCTCTAGCAGCGACATTGAAAGGGCCACATACATCACTATGTATGAGTCCTAACAAATCAGTCGCTCTCTCGCTGTGCCCACTAAAGGGAGTCTTGGTCATCTTGCCTCGTAGGCATGACTCGCATATCTCATATGATTCTAAATCAAATGAGTCCAGCAAACCATCCTTATGGAGCTGGGATAAGCGCTTGTCATTTATATGACCTAAGTGACAGTGCGAGAGGTAGGTTTGGTTCATGTCATTTGACTTGAACCTCTTGGTATTTATGTTATAGATAGGGCTCTCAAGGTCTAGAATATAGAGTCCGTTCATCAGAGGTGCACTACAATAGAACATATTGTTTAAATAGACAGAACAACATTTGTTCTTTATTATAAATGAAAATCCTTTCTTGTCCAAACAAGAAACTGAAATTATGTTCTTAGTCAAGGCAGGCACATAACAACAATCATCTAATTCTAGTACAAGCCCAGAGGGTAGAGATAGATAGTAAGTTCCTACAGCAATAGCAGCAACCCGTGCTCCATTGCCTACTCGTAGGTCTATCTCACCCTTCGTCAATGCCCTGCTATTTCTCAGCGCTTGTACATTAGTACAAATGTGCGAAGCACATCCGGTATCTAATACCCACGATGAAGAAATAGAGAGGTTGACTTCTATAACATGTATACCTGAAGTAGAAATCTTATTTCTCTTCTTCGTAAGATCTTCCAGGTATTCTTTGGAGTTCCTCTTCCAGTGCCTTGCTTGTCCTTGATAAAGGTGACAAAGATGTTCAACCATATCGTAAGCGCCCATCAACTCGTGTTGCTTCTGAAGCTCAGAGTTCATGGTCGCGAGCATTAGACAAGACACATCTAATGCGTCATCTTGATGCTTCTTAAAAGCATCTTGGTCAGCTCGCGTGGCAGTGGCAGGAGGAGCCTCCGGAATGGGCTGCTCCAGAACATACAGTTTACGTTCTTGGGTGAGAACTATTCTCAGGTTCCTATACCAGTCCAGGAAATTTGCTCCGTTGAGCTTGTCCTTCTTAAGGACAGATTGCAGGGAGAAGATGTTCGTATTCGACGTCATGGTAATCTACAACAGAAATAAATGTAGAAATAAGTATCATATTCTTAATCATTTAATTAGGTCTTTAACTAAATGATGCTCCCACTGAATTCTATAATTCATGTGGAACAAGATCCACATCATACTAACCCTTGAGTTAGCTTTGGCTAATACGCCCAAGACTTAGTATGATCGGTAGGTAACGATTACCAATTACATCTCTATGCAACTCTTGTTTATAGGTTCAATATCCGCATTTATATTAAAACTCGAGTTAGCTTTGGCTAATACGTCCGAGAGTTAATATATATGTGATTTTGACCTATCTTTCCAACCGTTGGAAGAATGCCTATAATTATACTCGATCCAACCGAGTTAACTAGGAATACTCAATCTAATTGAGTTGTACTCACCCATGCGTTGATAGGCGGGACCAAGATTGTCCCTCCGTACCCTACCAAGATAGTATGTGTTGCTCTGCTTTGGCAGATTCAACAACAACATGCGATCGAGGTAGTGGTAGGTATCACGGCATGGTAGGCATTACGAGTTGACGTGATTTAGATCTAATCTAAACGATGATGCGTATCATATACTCGATAGATCTAATCTAATCGAAGGGTGCATCATGTGCACGACTTAGATCTAATCTAATCGTAAGGCACTAATTAATTACTTAATTAACTAGCATGCATCACATACACACAAAACAATTAATTAAATAATTAATCAAATAATTTTGTGATTATGTCATGGCCCTACTACGATCTTCTCAAGCCAATGAGAAGATTGGATGGTCAACCTAAGGTCAATAGCTTCTCAAGCTCCTTCCTATGACCACCTCGTATTGCTCGCGCCCTCCTCGTAACTCCGTCTCGAGTGGACCTTCCACTGCTTCAAAATTTACATTACATTTTGAAACTCGAGTTACATTCGAGTCTAAATCTAATTTACAACAAGAATAAAAGAGAAAGGCACAACGCGCAGGTCGTGAAAAATAAAAACATACAACACGCACATCACATCACAGCACGCAGGCCGTATTATGAATTACAACACGAATTATCCAATCAAATTGGGTCTTTGGGTCATGACTATCACAAAAATAATATATAATTCAAAATTATATATTTCTATAATTTTCTATATTTTTTCTATAATTTTTACAATTTTTACGAGTACAATTTCCCGGCGGTTCCGTTTAGCGGTTTTCGGGGCCAGGGGCAGCTCCCCTACCCGTGATCTAACCTTCGCGAGGGTTCCTTTGCGATCTAACAGTGCCTAAGCCCGCTGTCCCAAAAAAATTTGGGGCGAAACTTTGCCGTTTTGGAAAATTCTTCTCGGTAGTCGAAGCCTACAAGTGCCGAAACACTTGTGCTTCGCTTCTACGAGAAAAATACCCATAAAAACTCTAAAAACCATAAAATTACAGATTATCACAGAACTGAATTTTTTTCATAAAAACAAAAACTAAACTTGTACAAGCTTCGCACGTGGCTCTGATACCATTGTTGGGTTTTTCGGGCCGCGAAAACCGCTTTTCGTGTCGCAGAAACCCCGAATCACCCATGCCATTGGATCTCGTGCGAAGAAAAATTTTTGAAAATATGAGTACGAGTTTTAAACTTTGATCTACAGTAGATCTACAAAGGAAAAACATTTATACCTTCGATGCGTGCCCTTCGCAATCCCGCAAGTCCAATGTACGCCAGATCTCGAAGTTGTCAACGTAGACAACTCTCTAGTGATATCCACACGAACAAGAAGTGTTCTCTAACACTCAAGGATGGAGAAGAGAGCACCCCAAGTGTGCTAGCACTTTCTAGGGCTCTCGGGTAGGATTTGAAAGGGGAGAAAGGAGAGAAAGAAAAGGAATCTCACATACTCCTCTAGGTACCCTCCTTTGTGACCTTCACTTCACCTTTTTCACTTGGAACTCAACTCACTCACCTTCCTCTTGCTTGAAAACCCACGGCAACAGTAGAAAAGAGAAGGAAGAACACAAGCAAGAAGATGAAGCAATGAATAATCATCAATTGCCACAAAAACAAAACCTATACACCCATTAGTGTGGCCGGCCACATCTTGTAACCTCCCTCATTAATGTGGCCGGCAACATTAAGTGGTATAAGATGTGTAACCTCCATGAGCTGGCACACCATTATGAGGTGGAAATGATGTGGCAAGGTTAGTCATGCCATGTAGGATGAGTCAACCTTCATGATGTGGCAATACATCAAGTCAAACTTGATGTTTCAACTTCCATTTAGTCAAGTCAAAATTGACCAATTATCTTCCTTGTTGAGTTAAATCCAACCTTTGATTCAAGTAAATTTTAATTTAATGAATCTCAATTCATTAATATAAATTGACTCAATGAATCAAATTTAAATTAGACTCATTCAACAATTGAATCTAATTGAGTCTAACTCAATAAGTCTAATTTGAATTAATCCGAATCCAATCTTTGGTGCATCATATGAACCTAATCCAATTGGTTCATCATATGAACCCAATCTCCATCCACTTGTTCTTTGTGTGTGACCCAATAGGTTCTTGTAACGTTGGCAATGTTTCTAACCTCCTTTAGAAACATAAGCAATGAGCGGCATCTAGCAATACATCATTGCTACCCAAGTTACAAGAAATGTTGAGATCCAACATCACCTTGTGACTATTAATTGTGACTCCTCACAATATATGACAAGTGTCCTTCTATCCTAGACATCTAGATTGATCAATGTGAGGCATAGACCGTGTCATCCTCTAATCAATCTAAATCTTGAACTCCAAGTAGACTCACTCGATCAAATGAGCTCAACATCTCATGTTGACTCATTTGGGCATGGCCATGCACTTCGTGGTCTAACTCTATCAAGAATACCGATGTCGCTCCCGTCATATGGGAGGGATAGATCCCATCTACATCACTCACATCCCTCTGCATAATTCGTTATATACCCAGTAATCGCCTTTATAGTCCACCCAATTACGGGTGACGTTTGACAAAACCAAAGTACATAACTCCTTATGTAGGGAACCATGGTGACTTCAGGTCTAAGGACTAGTAGTCATACTGATAGCCACATGAGAAAGTATATGATACTCATATAACGATCCATGATACTTTCTCATGGCGGGTCATTCAGTATACATTCTCCAATGCATACCCATGTGTTAACTTGATATCTCTATATCCATGACTTGTGAGATCAAGTCATCGAGTTGACCTACATGCTAGTCTTATTGCATTAACATTGTCCCTGAATGTTAATACTCGACTAGGAATGATTAAGAGTAGTGTTCCCTATATCATCTCACTATCGGTTCAACTAACCGATTGATATAGGTGAGAACCGTCTACTCAAGGACGTTATTATACTTAGTTTATTGACACCAATACAAGTAAGTATAATAACCAAAAACCAAATGCCTTTATTTATATAGAATATGATACAACAATTCCAAAATACAATCATCAAATGATTGGCTCTAGGGCTCTAGCTAACACGCGAACCGAGATCCTGAAGAAAAATTGATCCGGAATCAGAAGACGAACTCGAATCAGAGGACTCAGAAGACTAACTGACCAGTGAACTAGTAAACCTCGTAAAGAAGCTCTACAAGAAGAAGAAGGGCTTCAATAAGAAAGATCTAAAGAAGGCAGTTCAATCCAAGGAGGCCCAACCGAGTTCAAAGGTAAAGTTTGAAGTCACATGCTACGGGTGTAACCAGAAGAGGCACATCAAAGGCAACTGCCCCAACCAAAAGGATGCCAAAAAGCAAAGGAGAAAGAAGGCCCTGAAGGCAACCTAGGACGAATCTTCTTCGGAGGACGACGATGACGAACTCGAGGAGACGAGTTTACTCGCACTAATGGCCCGGGACCAGATCATCGAGAGCGAGAGCGAGTCAAAGGCCGACTCCAAGCAAAGCCACGGATCCGCATCCGTTTCCGAAGGGCCAGACTCCACTATAAGTATTCCCAGGCTTAATAATTTAGTCATTTATTTACTTTGCAAATTAGCTAAGTCAAACCTTAGGATTAAGTCACTTCTAAAGGAAGTAGCTGTCCTTAAAGAAGTGACTAACACTAAAACCTTACCTGATCAAGTTCGGACTGGAAATTCAACTCAAGTTCAAAAACTTGAGGAAGAAAATTCCAATTTGAAAAATCAAGTAACAGAGTTAAAAAATACCTTAGAACGGTTTTCTTTGGGCTCCAAGAATCTGGTGACAATTTAGACCAATAGTTCAACACAAAGTTAAACCAGTCCCTTAAATTCAACAATAATTCATCTCACAACAATTATAGGGTTCCCTGATTGATAATTTAGATTGGGTGAAATGACTAAGAAATTAAATTATGAAAATTGACTTAAATTTAAATCAAGTTAATTAACAAGTCAATTATTTTTAACTTAAATTTCAAAATCATTTTAAAACTCAATTTCAAAATTATTTTTAATTTTAAAATTATTTTAAATACTTAAATTTCAAAATTATTTTAAAACTCAATTTCAAAATCATTTTAAAACTCAATTTCAAAATCATTTTAAAACTCAATTTCAAAATTATTTTCAATTTCAAAATTATTTTAAAAATCAATTTCAAAATCATTTTAAAACTCAATTTCAAAATTATTTTAAAACTCAATTTCAAAATTATTTTCAATTTCAAAATTATTTTAAAAACTTCAATTTCAAAATTATTTTACAAACTTAAATTTCAAAATTATTTTAAAAATTTAAATCATCAATTTTGGGCTGAAGCAATAAATACTAAAAATTATATTCAAAATAGAATTTTAATTAACAAACTGCATAATAAAAACACCTTATGAACTTTACTACCATAAAATTCCCAATCTAAATTATCTAAAAGTATTTGGTTGTAAAGTTCACATTTTAAATACTAAAGATTACTTAGGAAAATTTACACCCAAATCTAACCAAGGAATATTTTTAGGATACTCTTCAACCAGTAGGGCCTTTAGAGTATATAATAAAAATACCTTGAAAGTTGAAGAAACAACTAATGTAATATTTGATGAAGAAAACAACCTACCTAATGAAAATTTTGACATCAATCCAAGAGCTATAGAAGATGATGAAATCCAACCTAACCTTATTGAATCAGAAAAATCAATTTCTAACTCACAGATAAGACCAACTAGAGTAAGTAGTTCTCACCCACCTGACCAAATTTTGGGTGACCCAAACCTAGGAGTCAGAACTAGATCCTCCTAAAAAAACCTTAGTCAGATTGCCCTTATTTCTAAAATTGAACCTAATGTTGGTGCAACCTTAGGTCAAGGTTGACCTGGTTGACCTGACTCGAGTTGACCTGACTCGAGTTGTATTTTGATGTTTGACAAGAACAAAAGAGTTGTATTTTGATGGGAGATTGTTGGTGTAACCTTAGGTCTAGGTTGACCTGGTTGACCCGAGGTGAGTTGACCTGACATGGGAAAAGTCCAAGCAGGGAGCTTGGCACGGGAAAAATCCAAGCAGGGAGCTTGGCACGGGAAAAATCCAAGTTTGGAGACTTGGCACGGAGAAGTCCAAGTATGGGAACTTGGCAAGTGGAAGTCGGAGAGGGCTCGGTAGCTCGTTCTCCGGACTAGGTCAGAGAGGGCTCGGTAGCTCGTTCTCTGGACCAGAAGTGGAAGTCGGAGAGGGCTCGGTAGCTCGTTCTCCGGACTAGGTCAGAGAGGGCTCGGGAGCTCGTTCTCTGGACCGGATGGAAGTCGGAGAGGGCTCGGTAGCTCGTTCTCCGAACTGTGGTCAGAGAGGGCTCGGTAGCTCGTTCTCTGGACCGGATGTGGAAAGTCCTGGTGTGTGAAGCCAGGCAGACGAAAAAGTCTTGGTGAGTGAAGCCAGGCAGATTGGAAATCCTGGTGAGTGAAGCCAGGTGAAAATCCTAGTGAGTGAAGCTAGGTGAAAGGGAAAGTCCTGGTGAGTGAAGCCAGGTAGTGGGAAAGTCCTGGTGAGTGAAGCCGGGCAGATTGGAAATCCTGGTGAGTGAAGCCAGGTGAAAATCCTAGTGAGTGAAGCTAGGTGAAAGTCCTAGTGAGTGAAGCCGGGCAAGGAAAAATCCAGATGGATCAAGGGTGATCGGACATCTGGTGTTGAGAAAGTCAAGTAGGTCAAGGGAGTGACCGGATACTTGACACGAAGAGAAAAGTCCAAGTGGGTCAAAGGGATTGACCGGACACTTGGTGGGGAGTCTTAGCAGGTCAAGAGAATGACCGGATGCTAAGCATGATGTACCAATAGGTCAAGGTTGACCGGATATTGGTTTGGACTTGGTTTGGGCAAAAACCAAGACCTGGATCGGTCTGGTGACCGATCTAGTGATACTGTGGTTTCTTGATCGGTCTGGAGACCGATCAGAAAGCGATCAGTGCCTCTGTGAGCTTACTGATCGGTCTGGGGACCGATCAGCATGAAGCCTGATCGGTCCCCGGGACCGATCAGGGCACGCATAGAGAGTTGCGCAAACTCTCTATGAAGTGTGCTGATCGGTCAGGGGACCGATTAGCATAGGTCGTGATCGGTCCCTAAGACCAATCAGAGAAGGTCTGGACCGATCAGGAGTGTGCTTGATCGGTCCAGGTCCTAGCCGTTGCGACACAACGGCTAGTCTTCTGTCTTCTGTTCTTCGCAGGGGCAGTGCAGGTTGGGTGCAGGATATAAAAGGAGTTCAAGGGCTTCTACAGTGGTCACTCTCTTCTTCCTTCTTGCTTCTGCAAGTTCTTCCTGGTTCCTTCTGCGAGCGCTTTGCTGAGCTCTCACTGCCGAAGCTTCGGGTGAGCTTCCTGCTGGTTTTCTAACTGAGCTTGGATCCGAGAAGTTGCTGCTTCATCAGGATTCCAGTCGACAACGAGAAGGCAAGCAAAGGGGTTTTACATTTCGATTGTTCTTGTTTGCTTTCTCTACTGTTGTACTCCTTCTTGTTGTTGTAAGCTTTTGTGGCGAGGTTTCTCCACCCATAAGGAGTTTATATTAGCCGATTTTCCGGGGACTCATCCACCGACGGATTGATAGGCTTCGTCCACCTTATGGACACGTCGAGGAGTAGGAGTATCATCTCCGAACCTCGTTACATCTTCGTGTTGAGGTTTGCTTCTCCTTTTTCATTTCTATTTGTTATTTCCGCTGCGCTAACTTGATTTGTAGAAAGAAACGTGGATTTGGGGTCGGCTATTCACACCCCCCTCTCTAGCCGCGATCATCGATCCTAACAAGTGGTATCAGAGCGAGGTCACTCTTCGCCGGATTAACAACCGAGGGAGCACGAGCTAGAGATGGATCAACTCGGAGAAGACATCACAATTCCACCCTTCTACGATCGCGACGACTTCGCGTTTTGGAAGGTAAGAATGAGGTATTTTCTTATGACTAACCTTGAAAATTGGAGTTGTGTTCAATTAGGTTTCAAGCCTCCGATGGACAAGAAAGGAGAAACCCTAGAGAAGAAGGAGTGGACCACGGAACAAGTCCACCAATCCCTAGTCAACGATGAGGTATTGAAAATTTTTGAATTTTCTTTACCTAATGATATTCTATGTAAGATAGGTGGATACAACAATGCCAAGGAGTTGTGGAACAACTTGGCTAAGTTCCATGAGGGGAACTCCACTTCAAGCCATGAAGAGGAGTCAAGTGAGCCAAGGAGCTCACATCATGGAGGAGAGGAATTAGAAGTTGAAGGCTACTCAACATCTAAAGAAGAAGAAGAGGAGAGTTCTTCTTCAAGTTCGGAGCAAGAGGAAGAAGCTTCTACCTCCGGAAGGGATGAAGAAGAAAGTCTTCATCCATCCTCAACCCTAGATAACTCAAGCATTTCAATTTCAAATAAATTACACATAATGTGCTTTGAGTGTAGGGAGTATGGACATTACAAGAGTAAGTGTCCAAGGAGGATTAGGAAGACTCCACCGGCACCAAAAATCAAGGAAGCCGGAGTCCCGATATGCAAGGGCAAGGAGCACGTGGTGTGCTTCCAATGCAAGCGAAGGGGACACTATAGGAGCCAATGTCCGAGGGGGAGGCAACCTCACAAGGACAAGAGATCGAGCACATGTATAGGGGGAGCTAGGGCAAACCCTAAGGTAATCTCTAAGGCACATTCTTGCAATTCTAGTAGGATGCATGCTAGTAGCCTTATTGCTATTGTCAAGAATAATAAGCATGTTAATTATAGGAATCAATATACATGCTTAGGTGCCAAACATGTGAGCCTAGATAAGGATAACACTAGGAAAGCCAACCCTAGAATTAACCCATCTAAGGCTAAGGAAAATCTAGGTAGAAATCCAAAATCATCTAGACATATGCCTAGGAATACCTCAAAGAAAAAGGATAAATTAAAGCTTGAGGTATTAGAGAAAGAAAATCTTGTCTTGAGGTCAAGACTTGACTCTCTAGAAAAGGCTCTTGAGGATTTGACTCTAGAGTCTAGGGGTCAAAAACCCAAGTCCAAGAACAAGAAAGGTTTGGGTCACAAACCTAAGTCCCAAATGGTCAAGCCCACTTATCACAATGTTCCATTCGATTATGGAACAAAATCTAGGGCTAGAAAGACCATCACCAAGGTCACAAGGGGAGTCACCCCTAGAGTTGATCTTGATGAGTCCCAAATGACCAAGGCTTTAAAGCCTAGGAGGGTCATTAGAAGGGTTGCTAGGGAAGTTATCCCTAGTGAATACTTAGTAAACCCAATGAGCTCCAATAGGTATTGGGTTCCTAGGAGCGTGATTTCATCACGCTAGATGAGTTAGGGTGTGCCAACCTTACTTGAATAGGTAGTTAACCTAATCATGGCAAAAGGTGGCACTTTAGGAATTTTCAAGGTGCAATCAAGCCTTGAAAATGAAATTGAAAATTATTCCTAAGGTGATTAGGATGTGCCAATCACATTTGAGGAGTTCTCTTAGGTCAATTTAATTGGCACATAGTGATCTAAACATCCTTGGTATGTGATTTTAGGTCTATTACACTTAGGAATATAGAACCTATGGCAAAATGATCAAAACTATCAAAAATGGCAACTAAGGCTAGAATTAGGTATTTTCTATACCTTTATGTGCTATTTGCCATATATTGTTTGCCATATGCCATGTCATGACATCATATTTATTTTATGATCATTTAAAATGTCATGATAATGCTTAGGTTAGTTAAATGTCATGCTTTATTTAAGTTTCATACTTTATGCCATGACATCATGACATTGGCACATGTTTCACTTATGATATCATTATATGCCATGTCATCATCTTTTGCATTTATAATCAATTAATTTGATTTAAAGACAAAAACACAATTTGATATAGAGATCAAATTGTTGTTTAGAAAATGCATGAGAACTTAGCTTAAGATGACCTAAACCCATATCTCACATCAAAATTGACTTGGATGTGTTTGATACACCTTAGATGTGTGTGAGATATTAGGATTGTGAGTTAGGATCAAGGTAAATAGTTCTTGTACCTAGATGAGCCTAATTCTAATTGGGGATCATAGGGAAAGCTTATGTACAAGTCATGTACATTTAGCCCTAAGATTATGATCCTAAATTGAAGGGTTTAAAATCATTTCAAAATTGATTTGAAAAACCTTGATGAAACTTTTCTAGTGATAGCATTCATTATTGAACAAGTTGATACAAAGATAAGTAACTTTGAGCTATTTCAAAGACTTTTGAACTTTGTATCAAGATTTGAAAATGGAACTTATTTTCATAGAAAACTATTTTTCCATGATAGTATATGTTATGAGGAGTGTATCCTCAAAATTTTACAATTTTTAGAATTTTCTGTGATTTTCTAGAGGTTTCTGAATTTCATGGAGAGAAATAAGAACTTATCAGACCTTTATCAGGTTTGTGGACCGATCAGAAGGGTTTCTGATCGGTCCAGGGGAGCCTGGATCGGTCACTGTGACCGATCCAGAGGGAGCCTGATCGATTTGGTGATCGATCAGGGCGTGCCAACCTGCTGAATTTCGACTGTGTGTCTGAAATTGTAGCTATGGAAGTGGTGTTTTAGAGTTCTAAAGGTTTGAAACTCTCCAAGACATTGTTGGTGCAATGGTTAAGGGGGAGTTGACCTTTAGGGGGAGTTTTACCTATTAGTCAAGGAGGAGTTGACTTTTAGGGGGAGTTTTTACTCGTCGAAATTTTTGAGGATGAGTGATATGGGATTATCACTAAGTTGATTGTTGACTCTAGTGTCAAGGGGGAAATTAAGGGTTTCAATGAAAGGTATGGGACTTTCATTAGGAAGAAACTCTTGACCTTGATTCACTCCTTTTGATGTGTGTCAAAAAGGGGAAGAATGTCTAGAGAATGTTCAAGGAAGAACATTTGAGTTAGTGGGAGAGTTTGTTGATCACGACGAGTGAAGTTGTGAACAAGATAACTTACTCTTCAGGGGGAGAGTTTGTTGATGTGTGCCAATAGGGGGAGAATGAAGGGTTTAAGTTAGGCCTTCATTATCTAAGAAGGAGGTTGCCTTCTTAGAAGGAGAATGTAAGGTTGTAACTTATGTTTCATTACCTAGTGGCATGAGGAAAGTTGAGGCTATTGGATTAGCCTAACTTAAAGGTATTGTCAAACATCAAAAAGGGGGAGATTGTTGGTGCAACCTTAGGTCAAGGTTGACCTGGTTGACCCGACTCGGGTTGACCTGACTCGAGTTGTATTTTGATGTTTGACAAGAACAATAGAGTTGTATTTTGATGGGAGATTGTTGGTGCAACCTTAGGTCTAGGTTGACCTGGTTGACCCGAGGTGAGTTGACCTGACACGGGAAAAGTCAAAGCAGGGAGCTTGGCACGGGAAAAATACAAGCAAGGAGCTTGGCACGGGAAAAATCCAAGTATGGAGACTTGGCACGGAGAAGTCCAAGTATGGGAACTTGGCAAGTGGAAGTCGGAGAGGGCTCGGTAGCTCGTTCTCCGGACTAGGTCAGAGAGGGCTCGGTAGCTCGTTCTCTGGACCAGAAGTGGAAGTCGGAGAGGGCTCGGTAGCTCGTTCTCCGGACTAGGTCAGAGAGGGCTCGGGAGCTCGTTCTCTGGACCGGATGGAAGTCGGAGAGGGCTCGGTAGCTCGTTCTCTGAACTGTGGTCAGAGAGGGCTCGGTAGCTCGTTCTCTGGACCGGATGTGGAAAGTCCTGGTGTGTGAAGCCAGGCAGATGAAAAAGTCCTGGTGAGTGAAGCCAAGAAGATTGGAAATCCTGGTGAGTGAAGCCAGGTGAAAATTCTAGTGAGTGAGGCTAGATGAAAGGGAAAGTCCTGGTGAGGGAAGCCAGGCAGTGGGAAAGTCCTGGTGAGTGAAGTCGGGCAGATTGGAAATCCTGGTGAGTGAAGCCAGGTGAAAATCCTAGTGAGTGAAGCTAGGTGAAAGTCTTGGTGAGTGAAGCCGGGCAAGGAAAAATCCAGATGGATCAAGGGTGATCGGACATCTGGTGTTGAGAAGGTCAAGTAGGTCAAGGGAGTGACCGGATACTTGACACGAAGAGAAAAGTCCAAGTGGGTCAAAGGGATTGACCGGACACTTGGTGGGGAGTCTTAGCAGGTCAAGGGAATGACCGGATGCTAAGCATGATGTACCAATAGGTCAAGGTTGACCGGATATTGGTTTGGACTTGGTTTGGGCAAAAACCAAGACCTGGATCGGTCTGGTGACCGATCCAGTGATACTGTGGTTTCTTGATCGGCCTGGAGACCGATCAGAAAGCGATCAGTGCCTCTGTGAGCTTACTGATCGGTCTGGGGACCGATCAGCATGAAGCCTGATCGGTCCCCGGGACCGATCAGGGCACGAATAGAGAGTTGCGCAAATTCTCTGTGAAGTGTGCTTATCGGTCAGGGGACCGATCAGCATAGGTCCTGATTGGTCCCCAAGACCGATCAGAGAAGGTCTGGACCGATCAGGAGTGTGCCTAATCGGTCCAGGTCCTAGCCGTTGTGACACAACGGCTAGTCTTCTGTCTTCTGTTCTTCTCAGGGGCAGTGCAGGTTGAGTGCAGGATATAAAAGGAGTTCAAGGGCTTCTACAGTGGTCACTCTCTTCTTCCTTCTTGCTTCTGCAAGTTCTTCCTGGTTCCTTCTGCGAGCGCTTTGCTGAGCTCTCACTGCCGAAGCTTCGGGTGAGCTTCCTGCTGGTTTTCTAGTTGAGCTTGGATCCGAAAAGTTGCTGCTTCATCAGGATTCCGGTCGACAACGAGAAGGCAAGCAAAGGGGTTTTACATTTCGATTGTTCTTGTTTGCTTTCTCTACAGTTGTACTCCTTCTTGTTGTTGTAAGCTTTTGTGGCGAGGTTTCTCCACCCATAAGGAGTTTATATTAGCCGGTTTTCCGGGGACTCATCCACCGACGGATTGATAGGCTTCGTCCACCTTACGGACACGCCAAGGAGTAGGAGTATCATCTCCGAACCTCGTTACATCTTCGTGTTGAGGTTTGCTTCTCCTTTTTCGTTTCTATTTGTTATTTCCGCTGCGCTAACTTGATTTGTAGAAAGAAACTTGGATTTGGGGTCGGCTATTCACACCCCCCTCTCTAGCCGCGATCATCGATCCTAACACATAAGACTATAGAATAAGCCCTACCTGACCCAGATTCGATCATTGCAATGCAGGAAGAATTAGCACAATTCGAGAGAAACCAAGTATGGGACCTTGTTCCTAAACCCATAGATAAATCAATAATAGACACCAAATGGGTTTTTAGGAACAAGTTGTATGATCAGGGTGATATAATAAGAAACAAAGCTAGACTAGTAGCCAAAGGGTTTAGTCAAGTCGAAGGCTTAGACTATAATGAAACCTATGCTCCAGTAGCTAGACTCGAGTCCATTAGGATGTTATTAGCCTATGCAGCAAATAAAGGGTTTAAGTTATACCAAATGGACGTTAAGTCAGCCTTCTTAAATGGGTTTATCAAGGAAGAGGTCTACGTAAGCCAACCTCCAGGATTTGAAGACTTAGATTACCTGAACCATGTATTTAAACTAAAAAAGGCATTATATGGACTAAAACAAGCCCCTAGAGCATGGTATGAAAGATTATCTAATTACTTAATATCCAAAGACTTTAACCAAGGACAAATATATCTTACTTTGTTCGTAAAAACTATAGAAAAGGACATCTTTATAGCCCAAATTTATGTTGACGACATAATTTTTGGCTCAACTAACTCAAAATTTTTAAAGGAATTTGTTAAATTAATGGAAAGTGAATTTGAAATGAGTATGCTTGGGGAACTCAACTTTTTCCTAGGCTTACAAA
Source organism: Zingiber officinale (assembly GCF_018446385.1). Classification (NCBI taxonomy): domain Eukaryota; kingdom Viridiplantae; phylum Streptophyta; class Magnoliopsida; order Zingiberales; family Zingiberaceae; genus Zingiber; species Zingiber officinale. The sequence goes on along the minus strand of NC_056000.1, from coordinate 87,613,078 downwards.
TAAAACAAACCAAAGATGGAATCTACATTTATCAAACTAAATACGCTAAGGAGTTAATTAAAAAATTCTGTATGGAAAATTCAAAAATTATAAATACTCCAATGGCAACCAACATTAACATTGACTCTGACCCTGAAGGAAAACCAGTAGATCCAAAATACTATAGGAGTGTCATAGGTAGTTTACTTTACCTAACTGCAAGCCGACCCGACATATTGTTTGCAGTAGGTATGTGCGCAAGATACCAATCCTGTGCAAAAGAGTCACACCTAACATATGTTAAAAGAATACTTAGGTATATTAAAGGAACTCTAAATGTAGGACTTTGGTACCCAAGAACTTGCACCTTTAACCTTTATGGCTATTCTGATTCAGATTATGCTGGGTGTAAATTAGATAGAAAAAGTACAAGTGGTAGCTACCATATTCTAGATCAGTGCCTAGTAAGTTGGTCAAGCAGAAAGCAACATTGTGTTGCTCTATCCACTACAGAAGCTGAATATATAGCTCTAAGAGAGTGTGCATCTCAATTACTGTGGATGATGCATATATTAAAAGACTATCAACTAGAATTTAAAAATACAAAAATCTTTATTGATAATATCAGCTCAATTAATCTGACCAAAAATCCTATTCACCACTCTAGGACTAAACACATAGAGGTAAAACACCACTTTGTAAGGGATCACGTAGCTAAAGGTGAAATTGCACTCAACCATGTTGAGTCCAAATCAAACCTAACTGACATCTTTACAAAACTCTTACCTGAACTTGAGTTCAGTGCACTTAGAAGGCAAATAGGAATGTGTTGGGTAGAGTAGGTGTCTCATTTTGTTTTAATTATTGTTTTTCAAATTCTAGGAAAAATAATTTTCAAAATTCCACTTTATTAGATTTTTCAAAAATTGGACTTAGCCTAAGCTTTCCCCCTAGAAATCATGTTCCCTAGAATTAAGCCAGAGCATCTCACAAACACCTAGGTATACCTTGATTGTGTTTGAAAAACTTAGAATGGTGTGAGATGCATAGGGTACAGCCTAGACTCAAGAATGCTGATATTTGTGCATCAATATGAGTCTGAGTGTTAAATATGCAATATACATCAATCAAGTTAAGTCTTCCAGCTCTAGTCAAATCTATCTGGACCAAATTGACTTAACTTGACTAACCATGTGAAAGCTGTTGCCCTATAGGCAATCAACAAGTAGCTAAAGGTTAGACAGTTGGTGAAGGATACTCAGTTTTCTGGTTAAGCATGTTTTGATCTTTAGCTCTGATACCTCTTAAAGTCAATCTATTAAACTTGACTCATGCTTGGACTTAAGGACCAACTGACTTCCTAAATCCAACTTTTTAGCTACTTTGCTCCCTCCCAGCTGTAAAATTTAATAAGTATTATCTAAAATTACGTACCAATCTTTATTTTTAAAGTTTAAAACTTAGCTTACTTTAAATTCTAACTTTGTAAATCCCAAAGTAAAGCACAGTTTTGCAAAATTTAACTCATTGCTTTCAAAAATTAAAGAAATGAGAGTTATAAACTATTAAGTGCTTTCAAAATCTTGTTTAATCAGGTATCTATCTTCGCTTATTTTTTTGATATATGGCAAAGGGGGAGAGTAGCAAAAATGTAAAATTCAAATTTAAATTAATATAAAAGGGGGAGCAACAGTTAAGGGGAGCATATAGTCTAAAATTTAAATTCGTAGGGTTTACTTTAGCAAATTTGCTGTGTTAAAAGTGTTCATTTATTCTTAGCAAATTTGCCTGTGTTAAAATTGTTCATCTATTCGTTTGTTTACTTAACTTTGAATTTGAGTTGCCATAATCAAAAAGGGGGAGATTATTGGTGTGGGAAGCATCCGACGATCAAACTCGTGTTAAGATAATAGCAAAGGATTCAAAGTTAAGGTGTTTTGTAATCTAACAAGTCTGCTTGAGGATGTAATGACCCAAATTTACTCATTTTGAGCTCCAAAAATAATTCAAAAGTATTTTTAAATGCTATAGAAAAATTTTAGAGATTTTTAGGAATTTTTAGAGTATTTTTATGTAATTTTTGGAGTTCGTTTGGTAATTTTACCAAGAGGAAGAAGTTTTTTAAAAAAAAAAAAGTGTTGAAGCCGGGTTTTGAACCCAAGACCTCGGACTTGGACCGAGTCTTAACCGAATCCAGCCAACAAACTGGTCTGCGATTGTTTTGTTATTAAGAAGGGAAGCGAATTTATTTAAGTTGTAATTGGAACATTTAAAATAAATTGAAAAATAAAGGGCGCGGCTGAGGGATCGAAGTCGAGATCTGTGGCTTTGGTTAAAACTGGCTAACCAGCTATTCCGTGGTTGTTTTGTGAACAAATAGAGAATGAAATAAATTTAAGTAGTGGTTATAGATAAGAGAAATAAAAGGTTGCAGAAAAAGGGCCGAGCCGAGGCTCGACCCGAAGACCTCCAACCACATCAAAGTTTTAAGCGGAACACAGCCAACCAAGTGCGCCAGCGGACTTTGTTAATTTAGAAAGGAGCAAAATATATTTAAGTGATAGTTATTAACAAAATACTGGGTTATTAAAAGGAGAACTTAAGTTTTTCTTTATCGAGAAACCCTTCTTTGCTCCTCTCCTCACACGGCGTCGGCGCGACTCCCTCTCGGGCGAAGACGCAGCAGGGGACCTAGGGCTTGGTCTCCGGCACCGGCGAAGGGCTGTTTCCGACCGGTCTTCACCCGTGTGTGACCACTTTGACGAGAAGAGCTTGGAAACACAAAGAGGCCGCCGTGAATTGAAGCTCCCCCTGTAATGACCCAAATTTCCTCATTTTGAGTCCCAAAAATAATTCAAAAATATTTAGAAATGCTATAGAAAAATTTTAGAGATTTTTAGAAATTTTTAGAGTATTTTTATGCTATTTTTGGAGGTTGTTTGGTATTTTTACCAAGAGGAAGAAGTTTAAAAAAAATAAAAAAATAATAATAAATATATATGTTGAAGCCGGGTTTTGAACCCAAGACCTCAGACTTGGCCCGAGTCTTAACGAACTCAGCCCAACCAATTGGTCTGCGGTTGTTTTGTTATTAAGAAGGGAAGCGAATTTATTTAAGTTGTAATTGGAACAGTAAAATAAATTGGAAATAAAAGTGCGCGACTGAGGAATTGAAGCGGCGACCTGAGATTTGGTTAAAGCCGGGTTAACCAAGTGTGCTAGCGATTGTTTGTTATTAAAGAAGGAGAAAAATTCTATTTAAGCAGTAGTTAGGAAACAGAGAATAATAGGAAATAAAATGGTTGCATCAGTGATTCGAACCCGCGAGCCACGCCCTAAGCAGAACGCAGCCAACCAACTGGGCCAGCGGGCTTTGCTGATTAAGGAAGGAGTGGATTTTATATAAGTAGTAGTTGGTTAATGGAATAATGGAGTATTAAAAGGAGAACTTAGGGCTTGATTGTCGTGCCCTAATTTTCTCTCCTCTCCCTCACGAACGGCGTCGGCGTCGGCGTCGGCGAAGGCTGCTTGGGCGAAAACGAAAAGAGGGTAGCAAGGGTCTCTCCGGCAGTCGGCCAAAGGGATTTCTCCACAAGCTCTTCTCGAATTCAAGCCCTCCCGTCGAAGAGAACATGTGGACACAAAGGAATCGTTGAGAGCTCACCCGAAACCCTAAAAGCTTCTTGGTCGACTGTGAGATTCAAGAACGCAAGGTAAGTCACTACTCACCTGCAGTAGGATAGCTCCGAATTCTTTTTCCTTTTGTTTTCGAATTTTCGGTAAAGTTTGTGGGTTGAGTTTGCTGCCGTGAGGTTTAAGGAGGAACATGAATGGTAAAGTTCAAGTATGCAAGCGTTTTGCCTCCAAACTTTGTAGCTGGATTTTGGGTTTTGTTGTTCTAGACAAAGATTATAGAGAACAGTTAAGATTTTTAGGTTTCAGTAGCAAATTTGCTGGATTCTTTTGGTTGCCGTGGATTTCATCAGGAAAATGAGAAGAGGATTAATTATTTGAGCACGTAGTCCAGTTTGTTAATGTGTTGAATATATCTGTACCTTCTTCTTGGGTTGCAATTAATGTTGCATAATTTAGTTTTAAGGTTGTGTTGGATTCTTGCTTTTGGGTTGCTACCGTGGGTTGATAAAGAAGAGGAGAAGGGATTTGAATGATTTTAGATATGTTCTAGTTTAAAGCATGCAGTGTTAGCTTTAGATACTTGTTGTTTAGACTTCCTTTGTTAATGATTCGGTAAGCTTGAGCAGCCTTGCATTTAGCACTGCAGATTTTAGTTCTTTGCCACCTCATTGATTATGAACAACCTTATTTCTGGGTTTCGGATCTAGTTCTTTTGTGCCATTCAGTTTTGAACAGCCTATAAATATCATGAGCAGCAAGTTTTATTTCCTGTGCTATACGGTTTTGCTTGTATTAACATCATGAGCATTCAATTTAGGGAGTGTTTAAGTTAGCAGTTCTCTTTTGAAGCATGTTATTAAGGAGGTTAAGAAATGATTGAGTACAGTTTATATGTATTAAAATCTTTAGGTTTGGGAGATATCCTTGTAGTGCAAAATTTAGTGCAGGTGTAATACCATTGTATTGTGCTAAGGAGTGTATATGGATAACATCTGTGCTTGGCTGATTCTGGAATTTTAAATGGATTACGAGTTATAATATCTTTATTGAGTGAATTCTAGATAAGCTGTGTATTAGTCATATTATGGAAAGGAAGTTTGAGAGACGATGAAAATCAGTACTAGCCAGATTATGTTTCTTTTGTTAAGTTTCTTTGCAGAATTTCTGTTAAGCAAGCGCAGATTTTGTTAAGCTAGTATGCAGATTTTTGTTAAGCTATTATGCAGATTTTTATTAAGTTAGTATGCAGATTTCTGTTAAGCATTAGTGCAGATTTTTGATAAGTATTGTATGTGCAGATTTCTTTTGTATTCTATGCATTATTATGTGTTACATAGTTAGTTTCATTCATAGATGCATACGAAAGATACCCTAACAGTATTTTGGGTTTAAGAAAAGTATAAGAAAGATAAAGAAAAATATATGAAAGATAAAGAAACGTATAAGAAAGATAAAGAAAAGAAAGAAAAGGCCGAGGCCTTAAGTAGATCCCAAAGTCAAGACTTTAGGGATTTTTGGCACACAAGGTGCCTATTAAAATGCCAAGGCATTTAAAGAAGAAGTAATTAAGATTATAAGAAGAGGATAGTACCCGACTTCCGAGGTTGTCGTTAAACAAATCCAGGTGTCCAATTCCGAGGTCTTGGCCCTGGTAGACCGAGGTATGCTCTTTTAGGATTGGTGGCTCGCTACCCCAACCTATTAGGGAACGCGCATAAGATGGTACTACGCCTGGGCCCAAGAAGAAGTTGATTATTATTTTGAAGTATTATAAGTATAAGTTTTTGAACAAGTAAAACAAGTTTTACATAAAAATAAAGTATTAAAAATTAAGTTTAGAACAAATGAAATAAGTTTCATATAGTTCTAAAAATCAGTAAGTTTAGATCTTTGTTCTACCATGTTTATCTAGTAGATGAGTAGTTTTCATGTTTACCTATTAGAAGAGCAGCATGATTAACTATTAGAATTACACGAGTAGATTCCTTAGTTTTTCTTTGCTATTGGTTTGACATGAGAAGTTATGTTTATGATTTATTTCTTTTTAGAGCATATAGTTTCTAGTTCTTTTCGTATACATGCACATTCATGATTTTGTGAGTTAGATAGCGCTTACTAAGCAAATTTTGCTTATAGACTACACTTCCTCTTACTGCAGATACAGGAAAGGAAAAGATATAGAAAGGAAGGCGACAAGGAGGTGTTCGAAGGATGTGTGATGCCAGGACTATGGAAGCCTTGGGACTAGTAAAGAAGTTTTATTCTAGTTTCTATTGTCTTTTGTTATGTTAGAAGTATTTGAGATAGTACATGATATTGTGATGTGATTAGGACATAGTAGATGAATTGTGATATGGTGTGATGAGTTGTGGTATTGTTTTCTTTATTTTGTATTTATTATACTGCGTGGTTGATTGATATGTGTTCCAGCAGCTTGTGGCTAAGTATATATTGCTTGTATTGTTGAATATGGTCATCGGTACAAGGGAGATTCTGTCGAAATTTTTCGGTAGGGTTTCCATGTGATTTTTAATCATACCGGTTAAGTAGAGTTAGTAGTTAAGTAACGGTCATCCTTAGAGTGTAGTAGTAGTAAGAAGGTTGGTCGTTACACCTCCGAAGCCCTTGTTGCCTCCTTTCGGCTATGAGTCCAAGAACACGAAGGTAAGTTGCTACTCACCTGCGATAAGAGTTGTTCCGATTTTAATTTGGTGTTTTCCTTGTATTTTTGTGCATGCCGTGAAGATGAAGGGGTTTTGATTGGGATTGATTGCTGTCGTGAGTTGCTTACTTCGGATTTTTGTTGGATTCTGATCTGTTGTGATCTTAATGTGCAAGTCAAGATGTGCTGTGATAAGGGGCACAAGTAGCTTCTGTTCAGAATTGTTTTCCTAAGTAATCTGGTCAAATTTGGCTATTAGACAATTAACATGAGAAAGTGAACAGATTTGATGTAAAGTTTTGGTTTCAGTAGTATGCTATGGGTTTTTATTCGAGTTTTCTTGAGGAATCGAGTTTCATATTCATATTCTTGATGTGTTTGTTGATTAGAATACTCTAGTTCTTCATGGGAAGCAATAGGATTTAAGTTCTTATATGCTCTTGTTATTGGAATGGTTTTGAAACTGTTACAAGATATTATGAATACGGTTTGATTTGCTGTGTTTAACTATTTGCCCATGGGATAATGTTAATGTGAGTTGATTATGATGCTTTAGTGGCTGATTCAAATTATAGGGTTTGAGGTGATACCAAATGCTACTCGGAAAGCCTAGAGGTTCCACTGTACAAAAATTTTGTACAAAGGTCTGAACCTTTTCCTAACTACCATGTGTTCTTTTAAATTAAATTTTGGATCGCCTGCGGAACTTAACACGTTTGATCCAAAACTTAATCTATTCGTTCTTTTAGGTTTTGACTTGGGTCTCCTGCGGAACTTAACACGTTCGACCCAAATCACCTTAAGTTATTAATTCCATTAAATATTAATTTCCATAATCGGTTCCCAGTACTGACGTGGCGAGGCACATGGCCTTCTTGTATATGGGAGCAACCACCACCGACTAGACAAAACCTTTTATAGAAAGCTAATATTTAATTTCCTAAAATAACTTTAGGTTAACCGAAAAGAATAATCAAATCACAAGGAAAAGAAAAACAAAAGAACACTATATCGAAAACAAATTCGAAACTCTAGAATCGTATGCCTCTTGTATTTAGTATTATTTCCAAAAATAACTAGTATGATGCGGAAAGAAAAATTACTAGTTATACCTTTTAGAAAGACCTCTTGATCTTCTACCGTATTCCTCTTCTAACCTCGGACGTTGTCTGGGCAATGATCTTCCGAGATGAGAACCACCAAGCACCTTCTTCTTCCTTGCAAGTTTCGGCCATCAAAACTTCTTCTAGGATGAAGAGGTTCGGCCACCACCACCATGCTCCAAGGGATGCTAGAAAAGAGGCTTCTTTTCTCTCCTTCTTCTCCTTCTTAGATCCGGCCACCAAAGCTAACTCCACCATGAGAAAGTTTCGGCCACACAAAGGAGAGGAAAGAAAAGAAAGGGCCGGCCACACCCAAAGAAGAAAAGAGGGAGAAAAATAAATAGAGACATTCACCTTGAAGCCTCCTCTACCCCCTCTTTTATAATCCTTGGTCTTGGCAAATAAGGAAAATTTAATAAAAAACTTCCTTAATTTTTTTTGCCATTAAAAAGAAAAATTTATTTAATTAAAAATAATTTTTCTTTTCTATTTGTAATGGCCGGCCACCTTAATCCCTTTAATCAAGGAAATTTTAATTCACACAATAATTAAAACATCCTAATTTGCTTTCGGAAATTTATAAAAATTTCTCAAATAAATTTTCCCTTCATGGTGGTTAATAAAAAGGAAATTTAATAAATTAAAATCTTTCTTTTAAACATGTGGATAAAAAGAAAGTTATCTCTAAAAAATTAAAATCTCTCTTAATCTACAAATAAGGAAAGATATCAAATCTTTTCTTAATCTTTTGTAGAAACTAATAAAAGAGAATTATTAATTTTTAAACTTTCTTTTAAATCATGAACATGGTTAAAAAGGAAAGTTTTCTTAAAATTTAAAATCCTCCTTTAATCAACAAATAAGGAAAGATTTCAAATTTTAAACTCTCTTTTAAACATGTAGATGATTTACAAATAAGGAAAGTTTTACCAAAATTAAAACCATCCTTTTAAACTACAAATAAGGAAAGAGATTAATCTCTTCTCTTAATCTTTGTAGAAAGCTATAAAAGGAAATTTTAATTTTTAAACTCTCTTTAAAACCATGATATCCACATAAGAAATAATTTTAATAAAATCCTTTTAATATTCTAGTGGCCACCACCTAAGCTTGGGACCCATGCTTTGGCCGGCCACCTACATGGCATCCACTTGGTCTTGGCCGCCTAGCTTGGGTTCCAAGCTGGCTTGGCCCCATTAGATGGGTAAGAAGGTGGGTATCGGTGGGTATAAATCTCTATATACTAGAGGCTACGATAGGGACCGAGAGGAGGAATTGGTTTTGGTCTCCGATGAAATTAAGCATCCCGTGTTCGCCCAACACACAACTTAATTTCATCAATAATAATTCATTCCACTAAAGAACTATTATTGAACTACCGCACCAATCCCAAATTACATTTTGGGCTCCTTCTTATTATGAGTGTGTTAGTCTCCCTGTGTTTAAGATAACAAATGCCCACTAATTAAGTAAGTTACTGACAACTCACTTAATTAATATCTAGCTCCAAGAGTAGTACCACTCAACTTCATTGTCATGTCGGACTAAGTCCACCTGCAGGGTTTAACATGACAATCCTTATGAGCTCCTCTTGGGGACATTCTCAACCTAGATCACTAGGACACAGTTTCCTTCTATAATCAACAACACACACTATAAGTGATATCATTTCCCAACTTATCGGGCTTATTGATTCATCGAACTAAATCTCACCCATTGATAAATTAAAGAAATAAATATCAAATATATGTGCTTGTTATTATATTAGGATTAAGAGCACACACTTCCATAATAACTGAGGTCTTTGTTTTTTATAAAGTCAGTATAAAAGAAACGACCTCTAATGGTCCTACTCAATACACTCTAAGTGTACTAGTGTAATTATATAGTTAAGATAAACTAATACCTAATTACACTACGACCTTCAAATGGTTTGTTCCTTTCCATCTTGGTCGTGAGCTACTGTTTATAATTTATAAGGTACTGATAACATGATCCTCTGTGTGTGACACCACACACCATGTTATCTACAATATAAATTAATTGAACAACTACATTTATCACAAATGTAGACATTTGAACAATGTGATTCTTATTTCTAGATAAATGTTTATACCAAAAGCTAGGCTTTTAGTATACACTCTAACAATCTCCCACTTATACTAAAAGACTAAGCTGCCATATCTGCTGCCAAACATCTGATTCCCATCCCTTCAACATGCCCATCAAAAGCTCTTGCCTTAAGGACCTTAGTGAAAGGATCTATAGGTCATCACCTGATGCAATCTAGGCGGCAACAACTTCTCCTCGTTTATACGATTCCTTGTATTGGGTGGTACTTGCGCTCTATTGTGTTTACTTGCCTTATAGACTTATGGTTTCTTCGAGTTTGCTACTGCACCAACATTATTATAATAAATTGTAATAATTTTTGGACAAACCAGAAATCATATCTAAGTCTATCTTGAGGTTATTGAGTTATTCAGCTTTTATGGCTACCTCAGAGGCTTGCCATATACTAAGCTTCTATGGTGGAGTCCAGAAAAACACCTATGCTTATCACTCTTCCATAGTTATGACTTTACCTCCTAAAGTAAACACAAAACCCCGAGGTTGACTTATTATTGTCCCTATCCGATTGGAAGTCAAAATCCATGTAACCCACAAGGACTAAATTAACTGCCTTGTAAGCTAGCATATAATCTCTAGTGCCTCTAAGGTACTACAATATATGCTTTACTGCAGTCCACTGTCCTTGTCCAGGGTTACTTTGATATCTGCTAACTATGCCCTTGGCAAAACAGATTTCTGATCTCGTGCATAGCATACATTAGGCTTCCAACACTCGTAGCATAAAAAACTGCCTTTATTTCCTTTATCTCCTTTGAAGTCTACAGAGACATATCTTTAGATAAAGTTACTCCATCCTGAAAAGGTAAGAAACCTTTCTTGGAATTTTGTATGCTTAAAACGAGCAGGGATTTTTCTGATGTATGAAGCTTAGGATAAGTAAAATATTCTTTTCTTGCGATCCCTTATTACTTTGATCTCAAGAATATATACATTCTCCCAAGTCCTTTATATCGAATTGTTTGGACAACCATACCCTTACTTCTGACAACATTTTGATATTGTTTCCAACTACCAAAAATGTTATCTAAGTATAGTACAAGAAATACCACCACGTTTCCATCACATCTTTTGTATACACAAGACTTATCCGGTTACTAAATCCATAGATCTGGATTACTTTGATAAACCGGATGTTCCAAGACCTTGAAGCTTTGCCTCAGTCCATAGACTGATTGAGCTTACACACAAAATGCTCTTAGCCCTTTGCAATGAACCCTTCTGGTTGCTTTATATGGATGTTTTCTTCAAGACTTCCATTAAGGAATGCTGTCTTGACATCCACTTGCCAAATAGATAAAAGAATCCGGATAGACTTAAGCATGACTACCAGTGAAAAAGTTTCCTTTTTCATCTAGCCTTGCTTTGAGAGTTTCTACCTTCCTGTCTATCCCTCTTTTCCTAATATAGACCTTTTTACACCCAACGACTTTTATACCATTTGGTGGTTCTATAAGATTCCAGATTTTATTAGAATGCATATATTCTAATTCTGTTATTCATTACTCTTTGCCAAGATATTGCATCTTTACTTGGAGTGCTTCGTCATATGTCCGGAGATCAGATTCATGTCCTCCAGGGATCGAGTCCAAAAAAAACTCTCCCAAAACATAAATCTTTTTAGGTTGCCTAACAACCCTCCCACTACGATGAGACACTTTCTTCAATTGTGTATCATTTGTGATACGTGTTGTAGTTTCCTTGTGGTATCTCATCTTGTACAGTTGGTACTAGATTAGACATGTCTTTTATTACTTCCTTAAGAACAAATTTTCTTATGGGCATGAGGTTTATTACATAGTTCTTTTCTAAAAATCGATTATTGATGCTAATAATGACCTTCTGATTTTTAAGACTATAAACCTACTTTCATTTCTCTAGGATAACCCACAAACAAGTGAATTCCTGTCCAACTTATCATTGTCTCTCTTCAGCATATGTGCTGGACTACCTGAATCCGAATATGCTTCAAAATAGGCTTACGCTTATTCAGCAATTCTATATGAGTAGAGAGTTATGAATTTGGAAGGTACTATGTTCACTTCCGTTTCCAGAGTATATCCTTAAAATGGATTTGGTAATTTTCTAAATAACTCATCATCAATCTACTTATTTCCATAAGAGTCCTATACCTTCCTTTTTCTACACCATTCTGTTGGGATATACCTAGGTGTAGTTAGTTGGGATTGAATCCCTACTTCTGATAAGTGACTCCTAAATTCTCCCAAGAGGTACTTGCCACTACGATCTCACCGTAGTGTCTTGATACTTTTACCTTGACATTTCTCCACATCAGCCTCATACTCTTTGAACTTATCAAAGCACTTAGACTTGTGGCACATCAAGTAAATGTATCCGTATATCAAATAGTTGTCTATAAAATAGATGAAATATTTGAAACAACCTCTTGCTTGGATTGTCATAGGATCACACAAATCAGAATGAACCAATTTCAACATATCTTTGACTCCATACCCCTTAGACTTGAAAGCTTCTTGGTTATTTTTCCTTCCAAGTAAGACTCGCAGGTTGGAAAGATTTCCACTACTAATGAACCCAAAAGTTCATCAGCTACCAATGAATCATACTCAAGTTAATATAACCTAGCCTTAGATGCCAAAGATATAATTGGTTCATTTCCGAAGGTTACTTTCTCTTAAAGTTAGAAGATGTGTTACTAATTTCCATTTGTTGCATCGTGAGAGTTATTGGATTTTAAATTTTCAACCAACATACCAGAATAGATAACTTCCCTATTTTTCTTGATAACAACTTTGTTATCAAAATAGACACAATATCTATTCTATAATAGTTTAGAAACTGAAATCAGGTTCTTTCTAAACTTAGTATGTAAAGACAATTTCTAATAATCCATATTTTATTCCTTTTAGAGAATAAACCTCTCCCACTGCAACAGCTGCTATTTTTGCAGTAATGCCATGTGGACGGTGCTTTTATTTTCATTTAGTTGTCGGGTTTCCTGGAACCCTGCAATGAATTGCAGACATGATTAATGACATCTGTATCTACACTCCAGGTTCTGGTAGATAACACCACTAGACATGTTTCAACTAATGAATTAAATACACCTAATTTGTTCTTAGTTCTAAGAGGACAGTCTACCTTAATGTCCAAATCCTATTTCCAATCAATTATTATTGGGACCACTAGGTCTATCCTAAAGTATATCAGCTAGGGATTGACCATCATCCTAAGAATCACAAAAATATTTGGTTAAGACCAACTCCTTAAAAATCCCCATGAATTTTGTATGCCACGTATACAAATTCAAAGAGGAAATTTTATCATTTAATTTTATTATCTCGTCAACCTTACTTTATGACGAATAAAATTAATAGTTGGTCTATCTTTAATCAAATATTTGGTCAAGACTCTAAATTTAAAATAATATTGATTCCTCTAACAATACTATTTAAATTTACCAACACCTCAAAACACCGTGAATTTTGCATGCCACGTTAGTGTGGACGTATACAAAATCAACATTTGTAAGAGGAGGGTTTTACCCATTAACTATCTTGTCAACGTAACTTTATGACAAATAAAATTATCTCAAACACCGTTAATTTTGTATGCCACGTTAGTGTGGACGTATACAAAATCAATCATTTGTAAGAGGGGTTTTAACCCTTTAATTTTATTATCTTGTCAACCTAGTTTTTGACAAATTAATAGTTGGTTTCATTTGGTCACACAAATAATAGCAGTGACTCCGATGGGGAGGATACTATTAGATGTGTCTAAGTGTATACCATTACTTGACACTAAGTCCATTAATAAGATTATGCCCCTTCCGTTGGGGAAGATCACACGCTCTTAATTAACTTCCTATAGTCATCCAAAAATGGAAGTCTGTTCTAGTGATCCGCAAACAAGCTCATCCGTTATGGAGGAAGGCACTCAGAGCCAACGCGCAAGCTTGTTTGCATCACTTACAAACCAATAATGGAGACCATGGGATTTACTTAAAAATCCCTCTCCCACTTAGTTATTTATTAATGAGGAATTTTAACTATGCTAGCCTACTAAACTTGTAAACTAACATGCACACACAGCACAATATAAAAGCAATAAATAGAAAATCTAATTTTCAACTATTATGACTTTTATCTCTAGTTGTCCTCCGTGTGTTGTCATCCCAAGTTGCTGCCATATTTGGCCACCGCCACCGGGTCTAGCTGTCACATCCATCTTGCTCCTTGTTCCGCTGCGCCTCTGGTCCTTAGAAGGTTCCACGCTTTGTAAGATTCGATCCGCGACATAAATAGAATTTTACAATTTTGATCCTATATTCCATAAAAGGAATGTACATGTATCTAGATCAAAATAAAATCCTAATAAAAGTAAATACCTGCTGTATTTTATAATACAATCATGCACACACATATAAATGCCCTTGACATGTCCAAGGGTCCAATCACACACATAAAACTATAAGCCATAATAGTTGGATCCTGCATCCACAAAGTTAGCACATCCTACTATTATCCTGCCTAAATTATGTATGGCATGTGCATAATTAAACTAATACCAAATACACAGAGGCAAAACCCTAGCTCTGATACCAATTGTTGGTTGCTACTCGGAAAGCCTAGAGGTTCCATTGTATAAAAATTTTGTACAAAGGTCTGAACCTTTCCTAGCTACCATGTGTTCTTTTAAATTAAATTTTGGATCGCTGGAACTTAACACGTTTGATCCAAAACTTAATCTATTCGTTCTTTTAGGTTTTGATTTGGGTCTCCTGCGGAACTTAACACGTTCGACCCAAATCACCTTAAGTTATTAATTCCATTAAATATTAATTTCCATAATCGGTTCCCAGTACTGACGTGGCGAGGCACATGGCCTTCTTGGATATGGGAGCAACCACCACCGACTAGACAAAACCTTTTATAGAAAGCTAATATTTAATTTCCTAAAATAACTTTAGGTTAACCGAAAAGAACAATCAAATCACAAGGAAAAGAAAAACAAAAGAACACTATATCGAAAACAACTTTGAAACTCTAGAATCGTATGCCTCTTGTATTTAGTATTATTTCCAAAAATAACTAGTATCATGCGGAAAGAAAAATTACTAGTTATACCTTTTAGAAAGACCTCTTGATCTTCTACCGTATTCCTCTTCTAACCTCGGACGTTGTGTGGGCAACGATCTTCCGAGATGAGAACCACCAAGCACCTTCTTCTTCATTGCAAGTTTCGGCCATCAAAACTTCTTCTAGGATGAAGAGGTTCAGCCACCACCACCATGCTCCAAGGGATGCTAGAAAAGAGGCTTCTTTTCTCTCCTTCTTCTCCTTCTTAGATCCGGCCACCAAAGCTAACTCCACCATGAGAAAGTTTCGGCCACACAAAGGAGAGGAAAGAAAAGAAAGGGCCAGGGCCGGCCACACCCAAAGAAGAAAAGAGGGAGAAAAATAAATAGAGACATTCACCTTGAAGCCTCCTCTACCCCCTCTTTTATAATCCTTGGTCTTGGCAAATAAGGAAAATTTAATAAAAAACTTCCTTAATTTTTTTTGCCATTAAAAAGGAAAATTTATTTAATTAAAAATAATTTTTCTTTTCTATTTGTAATGGCCGGCCACCTTAATCCCTTTAATCAAGGAAATTTTAATTCACACAAGAATTAAAACTTCCTAATTTGCTTTCGGAAATTTATAAAAAAATTTCAAATAAATTTTCCCTTCATGGTGGTTAATAAAAAGGAAATTTAATAAATTAAAATCTTTCTTTTAAACATGTGGATAAAAAGAAAGTTATCTCTAAAAAATTAAAATCTCTCTTAATCTACAAATAAGGAAAGATATCAAATCTTTTCTTAATCTTTTGTAGAAACTAATAAAAGAGAATTATTAATTTTTAAACTTTCTTTTAAATCATGAACATGGTTAAAAAGTAAAGTTTTCTTAAAATTTAAAATCCTCCTTTAATCAACAAATAAGGAAAGATTTCAAATTTTAAACTCTCTTTTAAACATGTAGATGATTTACAAATAAGGAAAGTTTTACCAAAATTAAAACCATCCTTTTAAACTACAAATAAGGAAAGAGATTAATCTCTTCTCTTAATCTTTTGTAGAAAGCTATAAAAGGAAATTTTTAATTTTTAAACTCTCTTTTAAAACCATGATATCCACATAAGAAATAATTTTAATAAAAATCCTTTTTAATATTCTAGTGGCCGGCCACCTAAGCTTGGGACCCATGCTTTGGCCGGCCACCTACATGGCTCATCCACTTGGTCTTGGCCGGCCCTAGCTTGGGTTCCAAGCTAGCTTGGCCGGCCCCATTGGATGGGTAAGAAGGTGGGTATGCGGTGGGTATAAATCTCTATATACTAGAGGCTACGATAGGGACCGAGAGGAGGAATTGGTTTTGGTCTCCCGATGAAATTAAGCATCCCGTGTTCGCCCCGAACACACAACTTAATTTCATCAATAATAATTCATTCCACTAAAGAACTATTATTGAACTACCGCACCAATCCCAAATTACATTTTGGGCTCCTTCTTATTATGAGTGTGTTAGTCTCCCTGTGTTTAAGATAACAAATATCCACTAATTAAGTAAGTTACTGACAACTCACTTAATTAATATCTAGCTCCAAGAGTAGTACCACTCAACTTCATTGTCATGTCGGACTAAGTCCACCTGCAGGGTTTAACATGACAATCCTTATGAGCTCCTCTTGCGGACATTCTCAACCTCTATCACTAGGACACAGTTTCCTTCTATAATCAACAACATACACTATAAGTGATATCATTTTCCAACTTATCGGGCTTATTGATTCATCGAACTAAATCTCACCCATTGATAAATTAAAGAAATAAATATCAAATATATGTGCTTGTTATTATATTAGGATTAAGAGCACACACTTCCATAATAACTGAGGTCTTTGTTTCTTTATAAAGTCAGTATAAAAGAAACGACCTCTAATGGTCCTACTCAATACACTCTAAGTGTACTAGTGTAATTATATAGTTAAGATAAACTAATACCTAATTACCCTACGACCTTCAAATGGTTTGTTCCTTTCCATCTTGGTCGTGAGCTACTGTTTATAATTTATAAGGTACTGATAACATGATCCTCTGTGTGTGACACCACACACCATGTTATCTACAATATAAATTAATTGAACAACTACATTTATCACAAATGTAGACATTTGACTAATGTGATTCTTATTTCTAGATAAATGTTTATACCAAAAGCTAGGCTTTTAGTATACACTCTAACACCAAAAACAAGGAAACTAAGTATTTGAGCTGCATTTAAATAGGAGAGTGAAAGACAACTGCTAACCTGCGCATTAAGAAAGCCAAATTCTCAATCAAGCTACTTTTGGTGTTCATTTAATCAACTGATAGTCGGAGTGGTACAAAACTATGGATACAACAACATAGTTTATTTAGTATAAGGCTAAGTTGTAGCTCAACTTGGAACAAATGTAATGGATATGGATATACATCTAATTACTAGTTAATACGAATACAAAGCATATTTTCTGGATAATTATCAGTTTTGTTAGGAAATTGTTTATAAATGGAGATGATTGTTATCATTAAGCTTATAGATATGTTCCTCAAGAAGTCCACTCTAATTTTGTATGTCAAAACCAATTTACCTTAGGTTCAAGACCTTCAAACTTTATATTAACTGGATGTTGAAAATGTAAGGAATTTAAGTCGTCATGAAAATCTACCTAGGTAATGCGCAACATGGTAATGTATGCAACTTCAGTGAATGAGGCATTAATTTGTAGTTTATCTCTTTTAGCAGCGTAGAATTTTAGTTCCCTTTTAGCATCTAGTTCTTTTGCAGTTTAGATCATGTTGTAACATGCTTGAAGATTTTTATTGCTCTTTAAAGGAATAAGTTTTCATAGGTTTTACATAGATTTTATAAAGCCAATATTATTGAACCTCTAAGGGCAGGTTTTATAGAAGTTAAAGTTTCAACAAGTTCAGTTCTTTTGGTGCTATAAGGTGGCACGTACAACCCTTAATATAAGCACCTAGGATTTGTTTTCCCTTGCAAATCAGTGAGCTTGAATGGTCTAATTTAATGTATGCAAACCTTTGATTTCCTTGTTATTGAACAGCATATACAGTTAGATGCAATTCCTTATGTTCACAGCAAGTCTTAACGAATTGAACTCGTTCTATGCAACTCTAGAATCTATATGTACATATAGTGTTCTATTTAATCCTTTTAGGGATTCATGAAAAGTTATAAGTAAAGTAAAGACCAAGGTCTGAAGAAGAAAAGATAAATATTTTAAAGTATAGGAAGTATAAGTTTTATAGAGTTTCAAGTTCTAACTAGTTTAGAACCTTTTGTTATCAATTGTTTAACAAGCAACTAGATTCTTTGTTAGTAATCCTTTAACCCACAGTTATAGTTTTAAGTTTAGCATGTTAGTTTCAGATTTCATGAAAGCATTTCAGATGTAGATTTTCAGATTTAGTTTATATATATATCTATGCAACGAACTGCCTTTTTATTCCAAGTATATAGTTAGATTTTTCTTTAAGCTTTTAGTTTCCCTTTGTTCTGTTATTAGGCAATGAACATAGAATGACTTGGATTAAGTATTGGTTTATTAGGCTAATTAGAGGTTGATCCGGCAGTGATTTTTGGTTTGCTTTATGATGAAGTAGTTAGAGTAATCTCTTAGTGCAGAAGTGTGAATGAAAGAGTGAAGAGGAGCATACGTAATATGTTGTGTTGGTGAGTATTATGTATTAAGACTAAAGATGATTTGAAATGATGTTATGGAGATTTTTGGTGCAATTATATCAAGCAGTCGAGGCCAAATAAGTAGCTTTAATATTCCAGCAACATGCTTAAGTTAAGTTGATATTGTTTGTCAAGTAGATTAAGATTAATTAAATACTTATCAATCAAGTCAAGGGTGGTTGGATATTTGACAATTGAAGAGGTCTAAGTAAGTTAAGATTGATACGATACTTTATGGATTGAATTGGGTCACACCTTTGTGAGAAGTTGAGGATTGTTTCTTTAAACTCGTTGCCGTGAATTACAAAGGAAGAAAATAAAGTAAAAGCTTAGAATCAATAAAAAAAACAAGATCTTATTCCAGTAGCTGGGATTTAGCATGTTTTTCCTTGCTTCCAGATCAGATTGGTCTTCTTTTTTTAGTTGTTTTGGAGATCTTTGTGAAGGGGTAAGCTTTGAATAAGATTACATAGGTTTGCTTTAAAAGTTATAGTGTAGAATTAGTTTTGCTTTTTTCTATTAGCAAGTGCAGAATTTTGATTAGCATAAAGTAGTGCAGATTTTTGTTAGTTATGTATGCTGATTTTGTTTTCTCTTGTTTTAAGATGTGCATGAACAGAATATAGCATATACGTATATATACATAGCATGTAGTTTAGACTATCCTTGCTATAATGAGTAGTTATAAGTGAGAAAAGACGAAGGTCTTAAATTGATCCTAAATTCCAGAAGTTTAGGATTAAAAGCACACCAAGTGTTTGAATAAATGCCAAGGTATTTTGTTATAAGAGAATTAAAGAATAACAAGTATAAGGAAGTTATAGTAAAGAAGAAAATAAGTGTTTTACTTTTTAATGGCATGTACCGGACACAAAGTTCATTGGGTGGGCTCCTAGATCGCCCCTAGGCACAAGATCTCCTAGAAGTACCTTAGTAGTTTCGGGATTAGCTACCTCGACTCATATTAAGGATGCGCGCAAATTGGTACAATGTCGGGCCCAAGAGAAGTTGATTTGATTATTATTTTAAAGTAAGAAAGTATAAGTTTTGAAACAAATGAAATAAGTTTCATTTATGCTTAGAATCAGTAAGTTTAGTTCTTTTGAATTCTAGCCTGCAGTGTTAGTTTTGTTTGTTTCCTGATTTGATATTTAGCATGATTAGCTTTATCTACTAGCATGCAGTTGTAACGCCCCAAATTTCCTCAATTAGAGTCCTAAAAGTAATTTAAAAATATTTAAAAATGCTATAGAAATATTCTAGGGATTTTTAGAAATTTTTAGAGTATTTTTATGTAATTTTTGGAGGTCGTTTGGTATTTTTACAAAACGAAGGAAGTTTCGACAAAAAAAATGTCCAAGCCGAGAATTTTACCCATGACCTTTGACTCGGTCAAAACCCGGTTGACCAGGTGTGCGAACGGATTTTTCTGTTTAGAAAATGTAGCGAATTTATTTAAGATAGTTAACATAATATTGGATTATAAAAGAGATAAGTTGATCTTGGATTTGTTTGTTTAGAAAAGGTAGCGAATTTATTTAAGATAGTTAACAGAATATTATAAAAGGGATAAGTTGATGTTGGATTTGTTTGTTTAGAAAAAGTAGCAAATTTATTTAAGATAATTAATAGAATATTGGATTATAAAAGGGATAAGTTGATGTTGGATTTGTTTGTTTAGAAAAAGTAGCAAATTTATTTAAGATAATTAACAGAATATTGGATTATAAAAAGGGATAAGTTGATGCTCTGTTTTCCCGTGACTTAAACCATTCTCTCCTTCTCTTCTGTGTACGATGGCGGAGCTCGGGCATAAAATGAAAGGGAGTTAGGGTATCATCTCCGGTGGCCGGCCAAGGTCCTAGATGCCCTTTTTGTTCGGTTGTGAGTCCAAGAATCAAGGTAAGTGCTTCCTCACCTGCAGTAGAGTAGCTTCGGATTCATGTTGGCTTCTCGTTTTGATTTTTAAGGGAGTTAGGTTTTGTGCTTGATGCCGTGTGTTCCAAGGAGAGAAAGGGGATGATTTGTATAAGTTTGAGCATGTAGTTTGGATTCCTTTGCCTCTATGATCAAGTACATCAGATTCAGACATGTTTAGATTTGGGCATTTGTGTTCGATCAAATTGTTGCACTGTCCTTGTGTTTAGTTGCCGTGAGTTTCAAAGAAGGAGCATGTAGGGGGTTGAGCACGTTGAGCATTCGGTTCTTTATGACTTTCTGCCGTGGCATTCAGTTTCAAATTTAGTTTGATGCATAAAGTTTCAGATCTAGTTTCGTGCATATTTATGCTAGTATAAATGCATTCAGATTTACTGTACATTATGTTTTTATGTATGCAAATTAGGATTGGCATGTCATGAGTTTTATGCCTTAGTTTGGGTGCATGTGTTATAAACAGATAGTTTAGTTCTAGTTCTTAAAGTATGCAATTTTAACGTTCTACAGATTTAGTTTTTGTATAGCACCTTAGTTTGATTTTTCCTTGCCGTAATGAGTTAGAACAGCCCTTTTGAGCATATTCCTGAGCAGTTATATATATGTTGTTTATTTCAAGATTTCAGAATTGTTTTCCTTTGTATTAAACCTGTTGTAGCATGTTTGAAGAAGTTAGATATGCTTTCTTTTGATTTGTCTCTGATATAGCATGCTTATAGAAGTCAGATTTTCTTTCCTTTGATTTAATCCTGTTGTAGCATGCCTATATTCTTTTAAGAGTTTAAGAAAAATATAAGAAAGATAAAGAAAAGAAAGAAGAAGGCCAAGGCCTTAAGTAGATCCCAAAGTCAAGACTTTAGGGATTTTGGCACACAAGGTGCTAAAGAAAATGCCGAGGCATTATATAGAAGTATTAAAAGATAACAAGTATTTTACTTTTATCAGTGGCACTGTGCTGGACTCTCAGTTGTCCTTGGGTTGGGCTCCCATAGTCGTCCCTAGGTTTAGATAACCTAGTAGTAACGGCTCGGCCGACGGTCGACGGTCGACGACCATAGGGTCGCCAAATGGGCCGCCAAATGGGCCGCCGAATGGGTCGGGTCGTTACAAAAGTAAAAGCACAGTTGCCGGGCCCAAGAGAAGTTGATTATTATTTTGAAGTATTATATGTATAAGTTTTTGACCAAGTAAAGCAAGTCTTACATAAGTATAAAGTATTAAAGAATAAGTTTTAAACAAGTGAATTAAAGAATAAGTTTAGAACAGATGAATTAAGTTTCACTTTGTTTTAAAATCAGCAAGTTGAGTTTTCTTTTATGCTAGTATGTTATTTAGATTAGCTTACAGTTCTTTGCTATTAGAAGAGCATGAGGAGCTTTACATGTTTAGCATTTCAGTATGTTTGTTTCTTTTACTAGTAGATGAGCATGAGTAGTTTCACTTTTGAGCATTCAGTTTTAGTTTTCAGTATATGTACATGCATATCGAGATTTTGTGAGTTAGATAGCGCTTACTAAGTAATTTTGCTTATAGTTGGATTTCCTCTTACTGCAGATAAAGGAAAGGAAAAGTTATAACAAAGGAAGGCGACAAGGAGGTGCGGATGGATGTGTGATGCCTGGACTATAGAAGCCTTGGGACCTTGCATAAGGATTTATTAAGATTGCCATTTATTAAGAATGTATTAGATGAGTCATTTAGTCTTCCGCTGCTAGTTAATTGTAAGTTTTGAGTTCTCCGAGAGTTTTAGGACTTACTATCGACATGTGAACAAGGATAGTTAAGTAAAGTTAGTAGTCCTGTAGCGCTCCGCCCTCACAGTCCAGTAGTGAGGAGGGTGGGGTGTTACAGCAGTTTTATCCTTGTATAGCATGATTAGCTATTAGAATTACATGAGTAGATTTCTTTAGCTTTTCTTTGCTTTTAGTTTGACATGAGCAGTTATGTTTATGCTTTACTTTCTTTTAGAGCATATAGTTTCTAGTTTTTCTGTATACATGCATATTTGTGTTTTTGTGAGTTAGATAGCGCTTACTAAGCAAATTTTGCTTATAGACTGCACTTCCTCTTACTGCAGATACAGGAAAGGAAAAGATATAGAAAGGAAGGCGACAAGGAGGTGGTCGAAGGATGTGTGATGCCAGGACTATGGAAGCCTTGGGACTAAGAAAGAAGTTTTCTTTTAGTTTCTATTGTCTTTTGCTATGTTAGAAGTATTTGAGATAGTACATGATATTTTGATGTGATTAGGACATAGTAGATGAATTGTGATATGGTGTGATGAGTTGTGGTATTGTTTTCTTTATTTTGGATTTATTATACTGCGTGGTTTATTGATATGTGTTCCAGCCGCTTGTGGCTGAGTATATATTGCATGTATTGTTGAATATGGTCACCGGTACAGGGGAGACTCTCCGAAATTTTTCGGTAGGGTTTCCATGTGATTTTTAATCATATCGGTTAAGTAGATTAGTAGTTAAGTAACGGTCATCCTTAGAGAGTAGTATTAGTAAGAAGGGTGGTCGTTACAGTTGGTATCAGAGCAGTTCCCATTCTCCAACATCACATATCAGCACCATCCTTGCCGTCTTCAAGTAAGAAAGTATTTAATTTTTTTTTATGCTTTCTTTATTATTTCTAGTATAGAGTATCTGCTTATATGTGCTTAGGAAAGAAGAAAATTCAAGTTTTAATTTTCTATGTTTTGATACATATGCTTAGAAAGAATAGAGACAATTTTAGTTTTGTTTCTCTTATATTCATATATACATAAGTATATTTAGAAAGGATAGAGAAGACATCAGGTGTTATTCTTGGCATAACTAGATGTTAAGATAGAGGACAAGACAGTGGGGAGTCAGAAGCCCCAGTTAAGTAATTAGAACTAGAAGGACAATGATAACAAGAAAGACCCAAGCAGGAAGACGTTCGGGTAGTCTGTGAATATCCAGAGGTATTTCTAGAAAAGCTACCTGGACTATTTCCCAACAGAGAAGTAAAGTTTGAAATTGAGTTTTTTTCTGACACCAGCCAAATTTCAAAAGCTTTGTATTGAATTTCTTTAGCAGAGCTAAGAGAGTTACAAGAACAAATTCAGGAGTTACTTGACAAGGGTTTCATCCTCCCTAGTCATTCACCCCGGGGAGCTCCAGAGTTGTTCATTAAGGAGAAAGATAGATCTATGCGGATGTGCATAGATTTTAGAGCGTTGAGCAAAGTAACAGTTAAGGACAAGTACCCTCTTCCCAGAATAGATAATCTATTTGATTAGCTAAAGAGGGAAATAGTGTTCTCTAAAATAGATCTGCATTCTTGGAACCATCAGTTGAAAGTGAAAGGAGAATAAAGAGTCCAAAACAGTCTCCAGGACTAGATATGGACACTGCGAATTTGTAGTCATGCCATTTGGTGTGACTAATGCACCTATGGTCTCCAGAGACCTTATAACAGGCCTTCCAATGACCACTAATGGGTATGATGCGATATGAATGATAAGGACCGAGAAGTTAAGAGACTAAAGAACAAGAGTACCGTTAGTGAAAGTCATTTGGAATCAGAAGTACGAGGAAGTTACTTAGGAGTGTGAGGACAGTGTGAGATAGAAATATCCGGAATTATTCTAAGTTCGAGGACGAACTTTTTATAAGGTGTGGAGAATTGTAATGACCCAAATTTCCTCATTTTGAGCTCCAAAAATAATTCAAAAATATTTTTAAATGCTATAGAAAAATTCTAGAGATTTTTAAGAATTTTTAGAGTATTTTTATGTAATTTTTGGAGTTCGTTTGGTATTTTTACCAAGAGGAAGAAGTTTAAAAAAAAAAGTGTTGAAGCCGGGTTTTGAACCCAAGACCTCGGACTTGACCCGAGTCTTAACCGAATCCAGCCAACCAACTGGTCTTTTATTGTTTTGTTATTAAGAAGGGAAGCGAATTTATTTAAGTTGTAATTGGAACATTTAAAATAAATTGAAAAATAAAGGGCGCGACTGAGGGATCGAAGTCGAAATCTATGGCTTCGGTTAAAACCGACTAACCAGCTATTCCATGGTTATTTTGTGAACAAATAGAGAACGAAATAAATTTAAGTAGTGGTTATAGATAAGAGAAATAAAAGGTTGCAGTAAAAGGGCCGAGTCGAGGCTCGACCTGAAGACCTCCGACCGCAACAAAGTTTTAAGCGGAACACAGCCAACCAACTGCGCCAGCGGACTTTGTTAATTTAGAAAGGAGCAAAATATATTTAAGTGATAGTTATTAACAGAATACCGGGTTATTAAAAGGAGAACTTAGGTTTTTCTTTATCGAGAAACCCTTCTTTACTCCTCTCCTCACACGGCGTCGGCGCGACTCCCTCTCGGGCGAAGACGTAGCAGGGGACCTAGGGCTTGGTCTCCGGCGCTGGCGAAGGGCTGTTTCCGACCGGTCTTCACCCGTGTGTGACCACTTCGATGAGGGGATCTTGGAAACACAAAGAGGCCGCCAAGAATTGAAGCTCCCCCGAAGCCCTAGTTGCCTCCTTTCGGCTGTGAGTCCAAGAACACGAAAGTAAGTTGCTACTCACCTGCAGTAAGAGTTGTTCCGATTTTAATTTGGTGTTTTCCTTGTATTTTTGTGCATGCCGTGAAGATGAAGGGGTTTTGATTGGGATTGATTGTTGCCGTGAGTTGCTTGCTTTAGATTTTTGTTGGATTCTGATCTGTTGTGATCTTAATGTGAAAGTCAAGATGTGCTATGATAAGGGGCACAAGTAGCTTCTGTTCAGAATTGTTTTCCTAAGTAATCTGGTCAAATTTGGCTATTAGACAATTAACATGAGAAAGTAAACAGATTTGATTTACAGTTTTGGTTTCAGTAGTATGCTGTGGGTTTTTATTTGAGTTTTCTTGAGGAATCGAGTTTCAGATTCATATTTTTGATGTGTTTGTTGATTAGAATGCTCTAGTTCTTCATGGGAAGCAATAGGATTTAAGTTCTTATATGCTCTTGTTATTGGAATGGTTTTGAAACTGTTACAAGATATTATGAATACGGTTTGATTTGCTGTGTTTAACTATTTGCCCATGGGATAATGTTAATGTGAGTTGATTATGGTGCTTTAGTGGCTGATTCAAATTATAGGGTTTGAGGTGATACCAAAAACAAGGAAACTAAGTATTTGAGCTGCATTTAAATAGGAGAGTGAAAGACAACTGCTAACCTGCGCATTAAGAAAGCCAAATTCTCAATCAAGCTGCTTTTGGTGTTCGTTTAATCAACTAATAGTCGGAGTGGTACAAAACTATGGATAACAGCATAGTTTATTTATTATAAGGCTAAGTTGTAGCTCATCTTGGCACAAATGTAATGGATATGGATATACATCTAATTACTAGTTAATACGAATACAAAGCATTTTTTCTGGATAATTATCAGTTTTGTTAGGAAATTGTTTATAAATGGAGATGATTGTTAGTCAAAACCAATTTACCTTAGGTTCAAGACCTTCAAACTTTATATTAACTGGATGTTGAAAATGTAAGGAATTTAAGTCGTCATGAACATCTACCTAGGTAATGCGCAACATGGTAATGTATGCAACTTCAGTGAATGAGGCATTAATTTGCAGTTTATCTCTTTTAGCAGCGCAGAATTTTAGTTCCCTTTTAGCATCTAGTTCTTTTGCAGTTTAGATCATGTTGTAACATGCTTGAAGATTTTTATTGCTCTTTAAAGGAATAAGTTTTCATAGGTTTTACATAGATTTTATAAAGCCATTATTATTGAACCTCTAAGGGCAGGTTTTATAGAAGTTAAAGCTTCAACAAGTTCAGTTCTTTAGGTGCTATAAGGTGGCACGTACAACCCTTAATCTAAGCACCTAGGATTAGTTTTCCCTTGCAAATCAGTGAGCTTGAATGGTCTAATTTAATGTATGCAAACCTTTGATTTCCTTGTTATTGAACAGCATGTACAGTTAGATGCAATTCCTTATGTTCACAGCAAGTCTTAACGAATTGAACTCGTTCTATGCAACTCTAGAATCTATATGTACATATAGTGTTCTATTTAATCCTTTTAGGGATTCATGAGAAGTTACAAGTAAAGTAAAGACTAAGGTCTGAAGAAGAAAAGATAAATATTTTAAAGTATAGGAAGTATAAGTTTTATTGAGTTTCAAGTTCTAACTAGTTTAGACCCTTTTGTTATCAATTGTTTAACAAGCTACTAGATTCTTTGTTAGTAATCCTTTAACCCACAGTTATAGTTTTAAGTTTAGCATGTTAGTTTCAGGTTTCATGAAAACATTTCAGATGTAGATTTTCAGATTTAGTTTATATATATATCTATGCAACGAACTGCCTTTTTATTCTAAGTATATAGTTAGATTTTTCTTTAAGCTTTTAGTTTCCCTTTGTTCTGCTATTAGGCAATGAACATAGAATGGCTTGGATTAAGTATTGGTTTATTAGGCTAATTGGAGGTTGATCCGGCAGTGATTTTTGGTTTGTTTTATGATGAAGTAGGTAGAGTAATCTCTTAGTGCAGAAGTGTGAATGAAAGAGTGAAGAGGAGCATACGTAATATGTTGTGTTGGTGAGTATTATGTATTAAGACTAAAGATGATTTGAAATGATGTTATGGAGATTTTTGGTGCAATTATATCAAGCAGTCGAGGCCAACTAAGTAGCTTTAATATTCCAGCAACATGCTTAAGTTAAGTTGATATCGTTTGTCAAGTAGATTAAGATTAATTAAATACTTATCAATCAATTCAAGGGTAGTTGGATATTTGACAATTGAAGAGGTCTAAGTAAGTTAAGATTGATACGATACTTTATGGATTGAATTGGGTCACACCTTTGTGAGAAGTTGAGGATTGTTTCTTTAAACTCGCTGCCGTGAATTACAAAGGATGAAAATAAAGTATAAGCTTAGAATCAATAAAAAAAAACAAGATCTTATTCCAGTAGCTGGGATTTAGCTTGTTTTTCCTTGCTTCCGGATCAGATTGGTCTTCTTCTTTTAGTTGTTTTGGAGATCTTTGTGAAGGGGTAAGCTTTGAATAAGATTACATAGGTTTGCTTTAAAAGTTATAGTGCAGAATTCGTTTTGCTTTTTTCTATTAGCAAGTGCATAATTTTGATTAGAATAAAGTAGTGCAGATTTTTGTTAGTTATGTATGCTGATTTTGTTTTCTCTTGCATTAAGATGTGCATGAACAGAATATAGCATATACGTATATATACATAGCATGTAGTTTAGACTATCCTTGCTATAATGAGTAGTTATAAGTGAGAAAAGACCAAGGTCTTAAATTGATCCTAAATTCCAGAAGTTTAAGATTAAAAGCACACTAGTGTTTGAATAAATGCCAAGGCATTTTGTTATAAGAGAATTAAAGAATAACAAGTATAAGGAAGTTATAGTTAAGAAGAAAATAAGTCGTTTACTTTTTAATGGCATGTACCGGAGACAAGGTCCATTGGGTGGGCTCCTAGATCGCCCCTAGGCACAAGATTGCCTTGAAGTACCTTAGTAGTTTCGGGATTAGCTACCTCGACTCATATTAAGGATGCACGCAAATGGGTACAATGCCGGGCCCAAGAGAAGTTGATTTGATTATTTTTTTAAAGTTATAAAGTATAAGTTTTGAAACAAATGAAATAAGTTTCATTTATGCTTAGATTCAGTAAGTTTAGTTCTTTTGAATTCTAGCCTGCAGTGTTAGTTTTGTTTGTTTCCTGATTTGATATTTAGCATGATTAGCTTTATCTACTAGCATGCAGTTTTATCCTTGTATAGCATGATTAGCTATTAGAATTACATGAGTAGATTTATTTAGCTTTTCTTTGCTTTTAGTTTGACATGAGCAGTTATGTTTATGCTTTACTTTCTTTTAGAGCATATAGTTTCTAGTTTTTCTGTATACATACATATTCGTGTTTTTGTGAGTTAGATAGCGCTTACTAAGCAAATTTTGCTTATAGACTGCACTTCCTCTTACTGCAGATACAGGAAAGGAAAATATATAGAAAGGAAGGCGACAAGGAGGTGGTCGAAGGATGTGTGATGCCAGGACTATGGAAGCCTTGGGACTAAGAAAGAAGTTTTCTTTTAGTTTCTATTGTCTTTTGCTATGTTAGAAGTATTTGAGATAGTACATGATATTTTGATGTGATTAGGACATAGTAGATGAATTGTGATATGGTGTGATGAGTTGTGGTATTGTTTTCTTTATTTTGGATTTATTATACTGCGTGGTTGATTGATATGTGTTCCAGCCGCTTGTGGCTGAGTATATATTGCATGTATTGTTGAATATGGTCACCGGTACAGGGGAGACTCTGCCGAAATTTTTCGGTAGGGTTTCCATGTGATTTTTAATCATACCGGTTAAGTAGAGTTAGTAGTTAAATAACAGTCATCCTTAGAGAGTAGTAGTAGTAAGAAGGGTGGTCGTTACAGAGGATTTCAAGAAAGTCCTAGCTGCGGTTAGGCAAAGGGAAAACCCTAGAGGGTGGTAACCCTATGCAGAAAGTCTTGGCAGGTCGATGACTTCAGGCAAAAGTCCTAGGGGGTGGTAACGCTAGGTGGAAAGTCCTGGTGTCGCGAACCAGGTGAAAGACTGGACTAGCCGGCAAGTGGATGTCCAGCAGAAAGTCCTGAAGCGTCGAGTGCTGAGCAAAAGTCCAGTCGATCTGGAGGATCGACTGGCAACAGGTAAATCTCCTGAGTGGAGTAGGTGAGGACGCGTTCCCCGTAGAGGGAACAGTAGGCGTCGGGTTGACCTAGGGTTTCCGGTTGGAAATCCGAAGTCAGACCCGGACAGTCCGGAGACTGTCAGAACATTCTTTATTGTTCATACTATTATTTTGTGCTAACTTTGTGTTGCAGGATATTGTTTGGGACTAACATGTCTTGCAGGTACAAAATAACGAAGCTTTTCCTCGGATGAACAGTGTCCGAGGCGCCTCCATGGAGCTTGGAGGCGCCTCGGGTGCAAAAACTGACCTGGCTACGAAGCATCAATGGAGGCGCCTTGAAGGGAGTATACGACACCTTGGAAGGCGCCTTGGCGCCTTAAGCAGATGAAGTTCGACCAGATCAAGCTTGATCCACGCGGAAGACTCGGCAAAATGGAGGCGCCTTGAGCAGCCTTCAAGGTGCCTTGAACACCCTTTATAAGGGGGTTTTGACCAGCACTTCATAACATCAATTTTCAAGTGATTCCAGTGCTACGTGCTGCTCCAAACGACGTTTCGAAGTGCTGCTACTTGTGCCCGACGACCAGGAGCTCCGAATCTTCATTTCTTAATTGTCGTCGGTATAATTAATTATTGTCAATTCTTGTACTTCAGTTTGTATTTATTTCGAACTTATAGTTGTTGCCCACCAAAAGCGATCAAGGATCGCGGGCCTTCGAGTAGGAGTCGACCTAGGCTCCGAACGAAGTAAACGACCGTGTTCCTGTGTTTGTTTTCTTTATTCTGCTGCTTTAATTACTCGACGAACATTTTACGATTCTGATAATTAAACGATTTAGCCACGAGCGCTATTCACCCCCCCTCTAGCGCGGTCTCGATCCAACAAATACTGGAAGCAGTTTTGCTAATACCAAAGCCTATCATTATAATCCAATAATGAACCCAGTTATTCCTGTCTACAATTGAAGGAAAGGATCTCAGGTACTAACTAAGATTTTTGAATTTGGTTTATTTCATGTTGTAAGATCGATGACGTGCTTAGGGGGGGGGGGGAGGAGTGAATACACTCGTGACTAATTCGTTTGTTTATCGGAAAATTCAAAATAATGCAGCAGAATAACGAAGGAGAACAACAGCAATGCTAACACAGTTTTCTTTTACTTGGTTAGGAGCCTGTGACGACTCATACTCCAAGGCCCACGATCCTTGATCGCTTTTGATAAGCAATCACTAGTAGTTCGGAAATCTTTTATAAGTAAGCAATTACAAGTACTAAAAAACATAAATTATATCGACAATAAGGAATTAGGAATTTGTTCATCGGTTGTTGGAGCAACGTTGAAGAGAGCCGCAATTGTTCGTTCTTGATCTTGATAATTGTGTTATTGAAGCAACTAGTCGAGCCCTCCTTAAATAGCCAAGCTAGGCTTGATCTAGATCCACTAATCTCAGGATCAAGCCTAACTCGTCGTTGATCGGTCGACTGATCCCCTAGTTCGGTCGACCGATCCTTCCTGAATCGGTCCGTCTTCCTGTCCAGATTCAGCTTTGGATGAGTTCTCGTTCAGTCAACCGATCCCGCCGTTTGGTCGACCAATTCTACTATCCTCCCTGGCTTATCTAGTTTGATCCGATCAATCTTGCCTGATCTCGGTCATCGTATATCAATTGTTCGATTGACCGAACCCCAGATTCGGTCGACCGATCCTTCGGTCAAACTCGTTCATCAGGTTGGAAATCTATATATTTGCTTTGGAGGTTCGGTCTACCGATCCCTGGGTCGATTGACCAATCAAGGTCGAAACTAACCTTGCACAATTATTAGGTTCCTGCAAAATAGAGTTAGACAAAATAGCAAATGACATATAAATCAATAACTTGATAGCCTTCGGACTGTCCGATTCTAACTTCGGATTTCCTTCAAAAACTCTAGGTCGAATCGACGGCTATTGTTCCCTCATCGGGGAATGCATCTTCACCTACTTCTCTCAGGAGAAGTTACCTGTTGCCAAACTAGTCCTCCAGTTCGACTGGACTTTCCGCCTAGGGTTACCACCCCTTAGGACCTAGGGTTACTTCCCCCTAGGGGTTTCCATAACCTAGGGTTACCACTCCCTAGGACCTATGGTTACCTCCCCCTAGGGTTTTCCTCCTTCCTAACCATAACTAGGACTTTTCATCACCTAGGATTACCCACCCCTAGGACCTAGGCTTACCTCCCCTAGGGTTTTCCATCTGTCTAACCGCGGCTAGGACTTTTACCTAAGACAACTTAGGACTTTCTTGGAAGCTCAATCAACCTTGTTAGATCACAAGACAACTTAACTTTGGACCTTTTGACATAATCAAAATCCAGGTTCGATTGTCTGATGCTTCCCGCACCAACAATCTCTCCCTTTTTGATTATGGAAACATGATTCAAAGTTAAGTAAAACATAACAATAAATAATGGAATTTAAGCATGAACAATAATTCATAAAAAACTCCCTTATGCTTCCCCTTTCATAAAAATTATATTTAACTCTTAACTTTTAATTTTTCTCTCATCCTTTGACATATATCAAAAAGGAGAGAAGGTTGTTTGACAAAAAAGTTTTAACTTTGTTTAATTTTAAGCTCCCCTGAAGGGTAGCACTTAAAAAAAAAACTTAGCTAAACTTAGCTTTGAAAATAATTACTTTGAAAAACACTTATCTAAATTAGAAATGCTTTGAAAATACTTAGCTTTTTCAACAAAGACTTAGCTAATCTTAAGTTTTGAAATGGTTTTATCTTTTTCCAAAAGAAAAAAACTTAACTAAATTTTATCTTTGAAAATAATTGTTTTGTCAAGTATTTAGCTTTTAAAAGAAGTTGATAAAAAATTAGCTTTAATACTTAGCTTTATAGAGGTTTTGAAAAAGTCTTAGTTAAAAGTACTCAGCTTAAAAAGTATTTTGATTAAAGCTTAGTTTAAAAAATTTGATAAAAACTAAGTTAAGTACTTAGCTTTAAAAGGAAATTGATAAAAACTTAATTAAGTACTTAGCTTAAAAAGCTTTTGATAAAAATACTTTAGCTTTAAAAATATTTTGATAAATTCTTAGCTTTAAAAATATTTTGATAAAAACTTAACTTTAAGAATATTTTGATAAAAACATAGATTTAAAAATATTTTGATAAAATACTTAGCTAAGTAAATGGTTTCTTTGAAAAATACTTAAAAATACTTTATCCAAAACTTAGTTTCTGTCTTTTCAAAAATAATTTATTTTTCTTTTTAAAAATAGTTTAAAAAATTAAACTTCCTCTTTCAGAAGTATTTTGAACTTTTGAAAAGATTAACTTTTAAAACCAATGTATAACAAAATAAAAATTAATGTCTTAACCTTCCTTTCACTCCCCCTTAATTAATACCAAAAATATTTGAGGGTCCTAAAGTCTAAGCATGTAAATCAAAAACATAAAAAGTTATTATTTATTTTCCTAATTTTCCATCTCACTCATTCTATATTATCAAGCATATTTAGCTTTTGAGTGTGTATGAGATGAAGTTAAGTTAAGTTGATTTTATCTTTAACTTCGAAAAATATTTATGATATTGATGTATATTTCAAAAATAATTTAAGTTAAGTTTGGATTTTAAAAGTAATGAATTTGAGATTTTAAAATATAAGTTTGAATTTTAAATGAGTTTGAATTTTGAATTTTGGAATATAAGTTTAAATTTTGAATAAGGTTGAATTTTGAATTAGTTTGAATTTTAGAATATAAGTTTAAATTTATAATTTTAAAATATAAGTTTGAATTTCTAATATTTAAATATAAGTTTGAATTTCAAAATATAATTAAAATTTGAAGATTAATTGAACATTTGAATATAATTAAGATTTTGATGATCATTTGAAAATAATTAAGATTTTGATATTAAGATTTAATTAATATTTTGAAATTAAGAGTAATTAAGATGACTTAGATTAATTGAATTAATTTTTAGTATATTTTTAATTAAGTTAACTTAACTGAGTTAAATTAATTTAGGTTTGGTTAATTACTTTATATTTTAAACCTAGATCCATCTCATCCTTTTCTAGATTTTTAAGTAGGAAACCTTATAGGTTTTTGTTAGATGTTTAATTTTATCTTCAATTTAGATTATCATCTAAGGATTGATTTACATTTGAGTTAGACTAAGGTTTAACTATTAATCGATTAAATATTTATTTCAATGATTGGCTTCCAGGCTGTGGCGAGGCACTAGGCCTTCTTGGTTATAGCATCATCCACCACTTCTAGACAAAGCCTTTTAAAGAAATTGAATATTTAATTTTCTTTCTGAAAATCCTAGGTCTAACCAGTCACGTGTGAATCAAACCTAGGTCCTTATCTCCCTAGTCTAAGCATGTATAGTGAAAGTAGTAAAGCAAGCATCAAACAAATCTATCTAATGATAACAATGGTCTTTCTATTGGCTCCCCCTGGATCATAGCATCGATAGGGTCTATCAAGGTAATGAATTTGATCCTTAGGGATTCAATATTGACCAAGTCTAACTTGATTAATCAAGTTAGACTTGGGGACCCATGATTGGACTGTTCTTTTATTTGTTCTATTAACAAGAGATAAGTATGATTTGAATTTGTATTTAGTCTTGTATCCAAGTTCAGATCAATTGTATACGACCCTTTGTTTTCCAAGAATCAGATCAAGATTCTTGGAACCCAAGGTGAATCATTCCAATGTTCCCTTTAGTTCTTTGACTTGATCTTTCAGACTGGAATTTTCTTTCTCAAGTTGTTGAACTTGAGTTGAAGTTCCAGTTTGAGTAGGTTCGGTCAAAGAGCTTGGGCTAGTCACTTCCTTAAGGGTTGTTACCTCCTTTTGGAGTGACTTGACTTGGATATTTGACTTTGTTGGTGCGGGAAGCATCCGACAATCGAACTTGTGTTTTGATTATGTCAAAGGGTTCAAAGTTAGGTTGTCTTGTTATCTAACAAGGTTGAATGAGTTTGCAGGAAAGTCCTAAGTGCACTTAGGCAAAAGTCCTAGCTGTGGTTAGGCAGGTGGAAAACCCTAGGGGGTGGTAACCCTAGGTCCTAGGGGGTGGTAACCCTAGATAGGAAGTCTTGGCGGGTCGAGGGCTTCGGGAAAAAGTCCTAGAGTCGAGGACTCTAGGTGGAAAGTCCTGGTGTCGTGAACCAGGTGAAAGATTGGGCGGTAGTGGAGCGGACGTCCAGCAGAAAGTCCTGGAGCCTTGGGCGCTGAGCAAAAGTCCAGTTGGTTTGCTGGATCAACTGACAACGGGTAAACTCTCCTGAGTGGAGTAGGTGAGGATGCATTCCCCAGTGAGGGAACAGTAGGTGTCGGTTCAATCTAGGGTTTCTAGTAAAAAATCTGAAGTTAGAACCGGATAGTCAGATGACTGTCAAATTCTATGTCTTATTATGTCTTAACTTTATTTTACAGGGTATGTTGTACTAATGTATTTTGCAGGAAGTGAATTAGAGTGTTTTCCTCAAGTAACCTGGAGAAGCAACCTCGCAGCAAGGCACAAGGGTGCCCTCATAGAGCTTGAGGGCACCCTGGACACTAGCATGAGGGTGCCCTCATGGAGCTTGGGGCGCCCAGGACCATGGTGCGAGGGCACCCTCAGGAGGATAGGTTGTGACCGGGTCGAAGCTCATCCACACTACGGATTCGGCGCAGATGAGGGTGCCCTCCACAGGCCATAAAAGGCAGCCTCGAGCAGTAGTTTAGAACAACAACGAAATCACAATCTTTCTTCTCCGTTCTGCTCAAAAGAAGATCCAGAAAAGCTATAGCAAGACCCTGACGACCAGGAGCTTCAAACTTATTATTTTCTGTTGTCGGTATATACTTTATTACTGCTTTAAATGTAATTCAAACTATAATATTCTCGTGCATATAGTGATTTACCAAAGTAAACGCTCAACGTGTGTGGGCCTTGGAGTAAGAGTCACCCCAGGCTCCAAACCAAGTAAATCTTGGAGTTCGTGTGTTTGTTTTTTATTATTTTCCGCTGCATTTTACTTTGAGTTTTCCGAAATGGAAGTGAAAGTCATGAGCGCTATTCACCCCCCTCAAGCACTTTCGATCCAATAGACTTGGCTAATTTACACATTAAATAGTTAATTAAATTGTACAATTTATCTACTTGAGATGATCTTACAGTGTTGTTTGGCCCTTCGAAAATGGATACGAATCCGTACTTCTCTCAAACTTAGTTTTTGATTCACTCTTGATTTCAGAATTGGACTCAGACTTGGTTTCGACAACGTAAGCTTGTACCGGTAGGGCAAGGAAGCTTGCTTCTTTGTGTCCTTCTTTGTCTGACTCTTCTGATGGCTCAGACCACATTGCCTTCAATGCTTTCCTTCTTCCTTGCTTCTGGTTTGAACATTTAGGTTTGTAGTGTCCCTTCTGGTTGCAGCCATAGCAGATAACTCTAGACTTAGTATTCGAGTTCGATTGAATCACCTTCTTCTTCTTGAGAGCTTTCCAAACTAGTTTGACTAGTTCAATGGTGATTTTGTCTTCTAGATTTGATTCTTATTTAGATTTGAGTTCAATTTGGTGCTTGATTTTTGGTTCTTTCATTCTACTTGTACCTGCAATCAAAGCAATACTTTGCTTGATCGGGCACGCATTAGTCTGTTCATGAAGTTCAAATTTTAAAAAGAGTCCATCTAGTCTAATTGAGGAAAGGTCCTTAGATGCCTTGCAAGCATCTACCATTGATGCCCACAAGGTGTTCCTTGGAAAAGAGTTCAGTGCGTACCTTATGACGTCGCGGTTCTCCACTTTCTGTCTGATCGTGTGGAGTCCATTCAGAAGATCTTGTATGCGAGCATGTAGCTGGCTCACTGACTCACCTTCCTACATTTTTATATTATATAATTTATTTAATATTAAATCTTGTTTGCTTACCTTCGTGTCGGAAGTGCCCTCGTGTAGCTCGATTAATTTATTCCACAACTCCTTTGCACTGTTGAAGGGGCCGACCCGGTTCAACTCTTCTTTTGTAATGCCACATTATAAGGCTCGAGTCGTCTTAGTGTCAGTCTCAATTTTCTTCATTAGACTAGTGTCCCAGTTTTTGCATGATACTAGTTTGCCAGTGCCGTCGAGTAGAAGCGCAAGGCCGGTTTGGATGATTATCCACATATCTACCTCGGTCTTCCAGTAGCCGAAATATTTTCCAGAGAATAAAGCCAAATGTGTAGTGTTGTAGCCTTCTTAGTGGGCTATTGTAGAAGAAAATCTTGCACACAAAAAGAAAAAAGAAACAAATGTCCTAAGACTTGGTCTTAGATTAGAAGTGCGGGAGAAAAATAAAACTAGCAATTCACTAATTTTTAAAAATAATAAAATATTAATAGAAAATATTATTATAAATTTTGATAGCTGCGATATTTTGCTAATACTGACCAATGGTAAAAAGATGAAAATAAATTTTTCAAAAATAATTTTGGAGGGAAAAAATAAAAGTTGTAAGAATCTTTTTTAAGAAAAAATGGTATATAATTTTGTTTTTCAAAGAAGAACCCCCTGCTTGATTGGTGGTTTTACCAAATTAGAGTGGCCTAACTCTAATACCAATTGTAGGATCGATGACGTGCTAGAGGGGGGGGGTGAATAGCACTGGTGGCTAATTCATTCGTTTATCAGAAAACTCAGAATAATGCAAAAGAATAACAAAGGAGAACAAAAGCAATGCTAACACAGTTTTCTTTTACTTGGTTCGGAGCCTGTGATGACTCCTACTCCAAGGCCCGTGATCGTTGATCACTTTTGGTGGGTAATCACTAGTAGTTCGGAAATATTTTACTAGTAAGCAATTATAAGTACTGAAAAAACAAAGTATACCGACAATAAGGAATTAGGAATTTGTTCATCGGTTGTTGAAGCAACGTTGAAGAGAGCAGCAGTTGTTCGTTCTTGATCTCGGTAATTGTATTATTGAAGTAAATGGTCGAGCCCTCCTTAGCCAAGTTAGGCCTGATCTAGATCCACTGATCTCAAGATAAGGTTTGATTCGTCACTGATCGGTTGACCAATCCCCTGGTTCGGTAGACCAATCCTGTCTGAATCGGTCTGTCTTCACGTCCAGATTCAGCTTCGGATGAGTCCTCATTCGGTCGACCGATCCCACCGTTCGGTCGACCGTTCCCGCTATCCTCGTTGGCTTATCTGGTCTGATCCGATCAATCCAGCCTGATCTCAGTCACCGTATATCCATTATTCGGTCAACCAAATCCCAGGTTCGGTTGACTTATCCTTCGGTCAAACCCGTTCATCTAGCTAGAAATCTATCTATTTTCTTTGGAGGTTCGATCGATCGATCCCTGGTTCGGTCGATCGATCCCTGGTTCGGTCGACCGATCTCTGGTTTGGTCGATCGATCCCTGGTTCGATCGACGGATCAAGGCTGAAACTAACCCAACACAATTGTTAGTTTCCTACAAAACAGAGTTAGACAAAATAGTAAATGATATATAAATCAATAACTTAACTACCTTCGGACAGTCCGGTTCTAACTTTGGATTTCCTTCAAAAACCCTAGGTCGAACCAATGCCGACTGTTCTCTCATCAGGAGAAGTTACCTGCTACCAAACTAGTTCTCCAGACCGACTGGACTTTCTGCCTAGGGTTACCACTCTCTAGGACTTAGGGTTACCTCCCCCTAGGGTTTTCCATAACCTAGTGTTACCACCCCTAGGACTTAGGGTTACCTCTCCCTAGGATTTTTCACCTACCTAACCGCAGCTAGGACTTTCCATCACCTAGGTCTACCACCCCCTAGGACCTAGGGTTACCTCCCCCTAGAGTTTTCCACCTGCCTAATGACGGCTAGGACTTTTGCCTAATACAACTTAGGACTTTCCTGCAAGCTCAATCATCCTTGTTAGATCACAAGACAACTTAACTTTGCAACCTTTGACATAATCAAAATGTAAGTTTGATCGTCTGATGCTTCCCACACCAACACATGTCTGTACTCTGTATGATACTAACATGTTTTGTGGCTTTTTAGTGGGTAGTGTTAACAAGAAAACATGCTCAAGTTATGATCAATGATGATGCAGTCTTAACAGAATTTGAAAGGCATTGCAGGATATGATTGCCTATTCTACTAAGTTCATCATTCAACTTAATATAGACAATGCAATGTCCCTATGGTCATATAAATCTTATTTGGCCCTTTTTTCCCTCCATGCCTTGTATTTTAAAGAATAAGTGACAGGTTTTAGTCATCTGAAGTAGAAAGTATTGATGATTCTTCACTGTTAATAAATTGAGAAACTTTGAATGATAAAACATTCAAATTGATTTTATGATCATTTGGTCAAGACACCATCTTTGAAGGTCTCCCACATTGTTTAATAATTTGCATCCTAGACCACTAATGTCTCCTTTTCAGATGAAATTTAGGTCATTTTTGTTGGGGTTGCAAGGTTACAAACATAGTTCCACATTGAAAATACATGAAAAATATCATGGGTTTATAAGAGAAAAGATATCTCTATTGGTATGAGGTCTTTTGGGTAGAGCCCAAAAGTAAAACCATGAGGGCTTAGGTCCAAAGTGGACAATATCATACCATTGTGGAGATATCTAAATTCTTTTCTATCCTAACAATTGGTATCAGAGTCCAGACTGCCAGAATGTTTAACCGCCAACTATGCACAAGAGTTATGGTCTGATTGAGTCATGTGGGTACAATATTGACCTCGAACAAAGCAAGTGGAGGCTCTTATGTTCAGATCAAGAGGACTAGACACCAGGCAGGAAGTCCTAGTTGCGGCTAGGCAAGGAAGTCCTAGTAGGTCAGGTGGACCAATGGGAAGGATGACCTGGTGGGTCGAGAATCAGATGTGGGAAGTCTGTGGTCCTTTATTTTTGGGGGAATTGTTGGGGTTGCAAGGTTGCAAACATAGTTCCACATTGAAAACACATGGGAAAGATCATGCATTTATAATAGAAAAGATATCTCCATTGGTATGAGGCCTTTTGGGTAGAGCCCAAAAGCAAAACCATGAGAACTTAGACCCAAAGTGAATAATATCATACTATTGTGGAAATTTTTAAATTCTTTTCGATCCTAACAACTTCCTCTTGCAATAGGTTGGATTGCATTTTTATTTTTAGGCTATTGTTTGATTTAAGTATTAGTGGATAGTTAGATAGATTGACTTTGTTGGAATGTATACTAAAAGTCTAGCTTTTTATAAAATCACATTGGTCAAATGTCTACATTTATATGTAGTTGTTTAATTAATTTATATTGCAGATAACATGGTGTGTGGTGTCACACACAGAAGATCATGTTATCAGTTCCTTATAAATTATAAATAGTTGCTCATAACCAAGATGGAATGAAACAAACCATTGGAGTGGTTGTAGTGTAATTAGGTATTAGTTTATCTTGACTAATAAATTGTACTAGTATACTATAAGTGTATTGAGCAGGACCATTTGAGGTAGTTTATTTTTATACTGACTATATAAAATAACAAAACCTCTATTATTATGGAAGTGTGTACTCTTAATCATGATATAATAACAGACATGTATATTTAATATTTATTTCTTTAATTTATCAAAGGGTGTGATTTATCTCGATAAATCAATAGGCCCGATAAGTTGGGAAATGATATTATTTAAATGGTGTGTTGTTGATTATTGAATGAAACTATGTCCTAGTAATCTAGGTTGATGATGTCCCTTTGAGGAGCTCATAAGGATTGTCCTGTAAACCCTACAGGTGGAACTAGTCCGACATGACAATAAGGTTGAGTGGTACTACTCTTGGAGCTAGATATTAATTAAAGTGAGTTGTCAGTAACTCATTTAATTAGTGGATATTCAATATCTTAAACACAGGGAGACTAACACACTCATGATAAGAAGGAGCCAATATAGTAATATGGGATTGGTGCAGTAGTACAATAATAACTCTTTAGTGGAATGAGATATTATTGATGAACTCGAGTTGGGTGTTCAGGGTGAGCACGGGAAGCTCAAGCTCATCGGGAGACCAAAACCAATTTCTCCTCTCAGTCCCTATTGTAGCCTCTTATATAAAGCCTTATATTCACCCAAAGCTTAGCTTCTTAAAGCCCAAGCTAGGGCTAGACTAGACTTGCTTGGTGGCCAAGCAAGGGGCCGGCCAAGCTAAGCTTGGAGCCCAAGCTAGGGCCGGCTAAGCCTTGCTTGGTGCCCAAGCAAGGGGCCGACCACACCATGATTAAGAAGGAAGTTTTATTTTTTGTAAAATCTTTCCTTTTATAGAGATCCATAAAAACGATTTAAAGGGATGATTTTAATATTAAACTTTCCTTATTTAGATCAGTCATAAAAGGAAATAAAAGAGAGTTTTTATTTTGTTAAAAACTTTCCTTTTATGCTAGTTTTAAAAGAGAGTTTTAAATTTTAAAATCTTTTCTTTTATAAATTTCTACAAAGGAATAAAAGGGAGATTTGAAATCTTTCCTTATTTGTAGTTATCTATAATGTGAAAGAAAGATTTTAATTTTTGTTATAAAACTTTCCTTTATGAAATCATGGTTTTATTTTAAATCTTATCTTTTATAGATATCCATAAAAGGATTTAAAAGGGAGAAATTTTAATTTATAAAACATTCTTTTTATAACTATCCACAAAAGAGATTTTAAAAGAGAGATTTTAATTTTGTTTAAAATCTTTCCTTGCTTGGAGAATAAGCATGTGGCCGACCATGTCATAGATAAGAAAGGAAGTTTTATTTTTTGTTACAAAGCTTTCCTTTTTTGCCAAGACCAAGGAATATAAAAGAGAAGGAGGGGGTGCCTCACCCAAGAGATAGATATCTTCTATTCCTCTCCTCTCTACCTTGGTGGTGGCCAGCCCTTACTCTTTCTCTCTTCTCCTTTGTTTTCCCTCCTGGTGGCCGGCGACATATTGGTGTAGAGATCCATTGATGGCCGGTTGCTTGAAGGAGAAGAAGAAGAGAAGTAGGTTCTCTTGTCTAGCATCTTTTGGAGGAAAGTTGGAGGCCAAACTTCATCATTTCTTGGAGAAAGTTGGTGGCCGAAACTTGGAAGGAAGAAGAAGGCTTGGGTGGATTCTCGTCTTGGTAGATCGTCGCCCACACGATGCCCGAGATAAGAAGAGGAATACAATAGAATATCGTGAGGTCTATAAGCTATAAAGAAAGGTATAACTAGTTGTCTTATTTCGCATCATACTAGTTTTCTTTGTTTGGATTTTGAAATACCAAACACAAGAGGCTAACGATTCTAGGTTTCGAATTTATGATTCGATTTTGTGTTTCTTTTGTTTTTTTCGATCTTCTGATTTGATTGTTCTTAATGGTTAAACCTAAGGTTACTATAAGGAGATTAAATATTGAATTTCATTGAAAGGCTTTGTCTGGGAAGTGGTGGACGCTCCCATAGCCAAGAAGACCTAGTGCCTAGGCATGTTTAACCTGGAAGCCAATCTCTGAAATAAATATTTAATTAAATTTGAAACATGGGTGGATTTGGATTAATAATGTTAAGCATCGTTTGCGATCCAAGTCTAAACCTCTATGAATAGATAAGTTGAATTTCAAATCAATAATGTTAAGTTCTATTTGTGATTCTAAATTAAATTTCTAAAGAACACAATAGGTTGTTAGGGAAGGTTCGGGACTTGTACAAAATTTTTGTACAGGGGAACTAGTACGATATTTCGAGTAGCAACCAACAATTGGTATCAGAGCTAGGGTTTGCCTCTGTGTGTTTGGTTTTCAGTTTAATTATGCACATGTCATACATATTTTAGGCAGGATAATAGTAGAATGTGCAAATAAATTTAACTCTATGGTTGTAGGCATCCTAGATCCAACTATTATGGCCCTAATGTGATTGTGTGTGATTGGTCCCTCGGACATGTCGAGGGCATTTTTGTGTGTGCATGATTGTATGTATCAAATACAGCAGGAGCTGTATTAGTTTTAGGATTTTACATTATTATTAGATCTAGACTCTATGTACATTCCTTTGTGGAATATAGGATCGATATATGTAAAATTGTATTTTTATCGTGGATCGTATCCTTGCGATGTAGCGACCACCATCCTTACTACTCTCTAGGGGTGGACGCTACTTAACTACTCATTCTACTTAACTGATATTGCTTACTTCAAAGATAGTAAACTTAACATTTTTTGTTTAAACCTAAATGAAGGCATGCTGCATTACTACTAACATTTAAATTCTGTCACAAATCAAGCTTATTAATCATAGCCTTATGTTTGAACAAAGTGTAATAGCATGTTTCCATCATGGCATTAAGAACTTGTACACATTTATATATATATTTGCCTGGTTCGGTCATGGTACTGGTGGTGCATGCAACATAATTGGTAACCAATCCTTTAAACATTAATAAGGAATACATCAATTAAAGCAATGTGAAACATTAAATTGGACCCATGTACAAGCTATTCTCTACCACTAAGAAGGTGCAAAGCAATAATAAGCATAACATTTAACCTTTAATCATAACCGCAGGTAAGCAAGAAAACCCATAAAAACCATACGGCATTAAGTAGTTTAAAGCACTACAAATTGCCCAATTAGCTCTTATAACAATTCTTTCTCGGGAGTAGCAACATAAAGAAAGAATCCCGAGAATAAAAGTTCCCGACATGTAGCATTCATCACAAATATTTCACATGTAACACATGGCAGATGATTAATTAAGCTAAGCATTTGTCTTAAGAAGATAATTCCAGCAACACTAAAATATTTCCAGCATCATAAAGTGAACAGTTCCAGCAGTGAGGAAAAGAATACAGCTAAGAACGCAAAATAACTCAAATCTATCAACACAAGAAGAACTAATCTTTAACTACTACTATCTTATCTAACAATATGAATGAGGAATCCATATAAACTCTTAACAGATTCTTAGCAAAAATCTAATCAAATCCTTTAGCAAGGTCCCAAGCTTCCATAGATCCAAACATCACACACATCCATCATGCATCCTCCTTGTCGCCTTCCTCTTTATACTTTAGCTTTTCCTTTATCTGCAGTAGGAGGAAAATAAATCTATAAGCGAATTTCTTAGTAAGTACTAAACTATCTCACAAAAACTTGAAAGTGCATAAGATACAAAGGATGCTAAAACTGAAATGCTGAAAAGAAAAGCTACTCATGCTCATCTAATAGCAAAGCACTAAAATAATCTGCATACTCATGATATACAAGAATAAATCTGCATTCTGGAAATAAAGCTAATCATGCTCAATAAACTCATAAGGAAAGCAAATGAAAACTAATACTGTATGCTTAGAATTATAAGAGCTAAACTTTGCTGGTTCTAAACATAGGTGATACTTGTTTCATTTACTTATAGCCTTATCCTTGAAATTAATATTTAACTTTCTTCTTCTCTTTCTTGGGCCCAGGCTTAGTACCAAATGTGCGCTCCCTAATAGAAACTGAGATAGCGAGCCTCCAGTCCTATGAGGGTAAAGACCTTGGCCTTACCAGGGCCAAGACCTTGGAATTGGTCACCTGGATTTGTTTAACGACAACCTTGGAAGTCGGGTACTAGCCTCTTACTTTAAATTACTTGTTATCTTTTCTAACTAGACCTTGGTCTTTTCTCTACTCATAACTTCTCATAATCCCCTAATAGAGCTTACTAGAACACTGTAAGTATATCTAACAAGTAGAGAATTGCAACTAACTGAGCATGCTATAAAAATAAAGCAAAGCCAATCAAACTACAAGATAAGCTTAATAGCTATTCATGTTCAAGAAACCAAGAAACTAACACTACATACTTTAAGTTAAGGCTGTTCTTGCCCTTTTGAGTAGCAAGGAAAATGCTAAACCCATTCTAACTAAATAAAGGGTTGTTCCTGCTCTTTGAGTAGCAAGGAAAATGCTATTCATGCTTATGGTAGTACAGGAAGATTACAAAACTGTAAGGAACT
Organism: Zingiber officinale; assembly: GCF_018446385.1. NCBI lineage: Eukaryota > Viridiplantae > Streptophyta > Magnoliopsida > Zingiberales > Zingiberaceae > Zingiber > Zingiber officinale. The sequence goes on along the minus strand of NC_056000.1, from coordinate 87,569,194 downwards.
AAATACTGGGATGTTAGATAAGGTAGCAAGACAAACAAATCCTGAATCCTTGTAATATGGCTGCTCATGCTAACCAAAATAAGCAAAGAATTCAGAATGGTAATGCTGGAGAGAAATAGGGCTATTCGTATTCAAGAATAGCACCAAAAACTAATATTGCCACTTAGATAACCTGCTGATCATGCCTACTAATTAACCAGGATTTCCTAAGATTGAAATGCTAAAGATCAAGGGATGTTTATGCCCATTTGCATGGCCCAAAAGAAAACTAAACTTGCTGGAATTTATGGGCAGTAGGTAAATGCACAAGGATATAACACTGAAGTGCTAAAGGCATGCTTAAAACATGGACTACGTGCTAGAATTAGAGGACTGTTCGGATTATCACAATTGAAGCATATCAATCAAAAAACTCAAAATTCTCATGCAAATAGGTATGACTGTTCGGCTTGACAAACAGAGCAAGGAAGGAACCTAAAACCAACTAAATCCCTAGCAATGAAATCTCTGTTTGACAGGTTCTGTAAGCAAGGAAAGGAAAACCCGAATACTCAAAGGCAATCGAAACTTCCTGCTTAAGTACAAGTTGTCTCTGCCCCTTGGGAAATTAGCTACAAGGTCTAACCAAAAACTTAGAATACATGGCAAAATATCTAAGCAGCAACTGAAGGAAAGAATGAAAAGCAAACCCTAGCATCATCTATTCGGCACCGCAAATTCCGTGAGCAAGGAAACGAAAACCTAAAGCTCGGAACTACTCCTACCACAGGTGAGTAGTACTTACACTTGTTCTTGCATTTACAACCGACGGAATGGTTCTAGGGTTCGGAGGAGGTGAAGATCTCGACGATCCCTTCCTATCCGCGTGTTCTCCTTGACGAGGTGGTCGCGGATTTGTGGAAGCCTGTCAGAAAGAGCCTCTCACCGGTCGTCGCCCCTTTTCGCCCGAGAGAGGAGACCGCCGTCACGAGAGAGAAGGGGAGGGGAATTAGGTTTAGGTAAAATAATATCTCAAAATTTCCCCTAACTTATCCCTTTTATAACACTCGGTATTTCTATCATCTATTACTACTTAAATCTATTCCTCTCTCTAATTGTTCATGAAACACTTGTGGAACAGTTGGCTAGCTGGATTTGGTTAAGGTTTCTGGTTCAAATCTCTGCTTGAACATTATTTTTGTCAAAACTTCTTTCATTTTGTAAATATATCAAACGACTTCCAAAAATTACGTAAAAATACTCTAAAAATTTCTAAAAATCTCTAGAATATTTTTATAGCATTTCTAAGTATTAATAAGGACTTTTAGAACTTGAAATAGGGAAAATTGGGTCGTTACATGTGAGGCATGGTACTATTTGAGGACCAGAGGCGCAGCAGAAAAAGAAGCAAGATAGATGCGGCGACTAGACCTGATTGCGGTGGCTAAAGATGGCAGCAACTAGGGTTGTCAGCACACAGAGGATAGTGATGGAAGAAGAGGCCATAATAGTTGGAAAATTATTTTTCAATATTTATTGGTTTTATTTGCTGTGATGTGTGCGTGTATGTTAAAATTCCTCACCTTAAATAACTAAGTGGGAGAGGGATTTTAAATAAATTCCACGGTCTCCATTACTGGTTTGAAAGTGATGCAAACAAACTTGCGTATTGGCTCTGAGTGCCTTCCTCCACAACGGATGAGTTTGTTTGCAGGTCACTAGATCAAACTTCCTTTTATGGATGGTTATAAAAAATTATTTAGGAGCGTGTGATCTTCTCCAACTAAAGGGGCACAATCCTATTTAATGGACTAAGTATCAAGTAATGGTATATACACTTAGACGCATTCAATAGTATCCTCCCCAACAGAGTCATTGCTATTTTTTGCGTGACCAAAGGAAACCAACTATTAATTTGTTATAAAGCTAGGTGAAACCCCCCCTTACAAATGTTTGAATTTGTATACGTCCACACTAACGTGGCATACATAATTTACGGTGTTTGAGGTAACTTTATTTGTCATAAAGTTAGACTGATAAGATAATAAAATTAATGGATAAAACCTCCTCTTACAAATATTTGAATTTGTATATGACCACACTAACGTGGCATACAATATTCATGGTGTTTGAGGTAATTTAAGGTTGACAAGATAATTAATGGGTAAGACCCTCCTCTTACAAATGTTTGAATTTGTATACGTCCACACTAACGCGACATACAAAATTCACGGTGTTTGAGGTGTTGGTGAATTTAAATGATATTGTTTTGAGGAATCAATATTATTTTAAATTATAAAGTTTTGATCAAATATTTGATTAAAGACAGCCCAACTATTAATCTTATTTGTCATAAAGATAGGTTGACAAGATAATAAAATTAATGGATAAAATCTCCTCTTACAAATGTTTTTGTATATGTCCACACTTACGTGACATACAAAATTCACGGGGATTTTGAGGAGTTGGTCTTGACCAAATATTTTTGTGATTTTTAGGATTTCAAATGTTTTCAATCCCCTATATATTAGAGAATATACTTACTAGTCTCAATTATAATGATTGGAAACAATACTTGGACACTAAGGTGGATTGTCCTCTCAGAACTGAGAACAATAAAGGTGTATTTTATTCATTAGTTGTTGAAACATGTTTAGTGGTGTTATCCACCGGTACCTGGTGTGTAGATACGGGAGCCATTGATCATATCTGCAATTCATTGCAGGGGTTCCAGGAAACCAGACAACTATATGAAGGGGAAATCATCGTCTACATGGGCACTGCTGCAAAAGTAGCAGCTATTGCAGTGGGAGAAGTTTATCCCCTGATGGAAATAAAACATGAATTTTGAGAAGTTATCTTTATGTATCAAGTTTAGAAAGAACTTGATTTCAGTTTCTAAACTATTCAAAGAACTTGATATTCTATCTCTTTTGATAACAAAGATGTTATCAAGAAAAACTGGGAAGTTATCTGTTCTGTTACGTTGGTCGGCAATTTAGATATTCTAAATCCAAAAACTCCCATGATGCAACAAATGGTAATTAATAACACATCTTCTAACTCTAATAAGAGAAAGCAACTGTAACACCCCAAATTTCATGATTTAGAGTTCTAAAAGAGCTTATTAAAATCTAGAAATGTTTTAGAAAAATTCTAGAGATTTTTAAGAATTTATAGAGTATTTTTATGAAATTTTTGGAGTTCGTTTTGTATTTTTACCAAGAGGAAGAAGTAAAAGATAAATAAAAATAAAATTGGTTTAAGCCGGGTTTTGAACCCAAGACCCCGGACCCGAACCCGGACGCAGTCAACCAACTGCGCCAGCGGGTTTTGTTAATTAAGGGAAGAGTAAATTGTATATAAGTGGTAGTTGGTTTAATGAAAACCTAGTTATAAGAAAAGGGGACTTAATTTTTCCCGAGACCCGGATCTCTTCCTCTCCTCTCTCGCGACGGCGCGATTTCTTCTCGGCGAAACCGTGGCAGCAAGCAAGCACGTCACCGGCGGCCGGCGAGGACTTCTCATCGTGGGATCTTCATATATTTGAGGTCTCCTCGTCGAAGAGAGCTTGTGGGCACGAAGAGGAGCCGGATTGTTGAGTTCTCCGCAAGCCCTAGAAGCATTAGAAGCCTCCTTCTCGACTGTGAGTCCAAGAACGCGAAGGTAAGTTGCTACTCACCTGCAGTAGGATAGTTCCGGATTCGTATTCCTTCTTGTCTCTGAATTTTCTACGAAGATTGGGAATTCATGTTTGCTACCGTGAATTCTTCCTTTCGGTTTCGTGTTTGATTAGGGGTTTAAGAAGAGTTCAAGGAAATTCTTTCTGCTTGAATTTCTGCCGCAACATGTTTTGCCCTAAGGTTTTTCTGTTGCCTTATGAAGGGTTCGGTTATGAACATGTTTACATGGAACTTTAATCTCAGCAGGTTATAGTTTTGTTGTGCTAAGAATTGGAGATGAAATAAGCCTTATAGGGGTAAGATTCCAGCAGGTTTCAATTATGTTGTTGAGTTTAGCATAAGATAGGCAGCAATGGTTTTCTTTTCTTATGCGTGCTTGCTGCCGTAGATTTTAAAAGAGAACATGAATTCAAATTGGTTTTGTTTTAAGTGTTGGCTTTAGATGTTGATTATTTCCTTTTTGGACAGATAGCAAGTTACTGTTTTGTTTTGAGATGCACTGGATTTGAACAAGTTCTATATAGGTTTGGAATTAGTTGTTAGAGATAAGAGTAGTTTCAAGATTTTACCCTTTTCATTACATTACTGCTGAAACATGCTTGAGGATTCTATTGCTCTATATAAGTATGAGATTTCATTTTCAGATTTAGTTTCTTATGCTTCCTTAATTAGTTAGAACAACCCATTCCTCTTGTGCTACATGATGAACAAGAACAGCCTATTAATCCTATACTAGCTTCAGAGCTTGCTTTGCAGATTTTTGATTTATTCTAGTATGTTGTTTAGACCTTCCTATTTGTTGTTAGTTAAGCATGTGTAGTTTTCTTTACTACTAGATGTACATGAGCAGTTTCTTTAATTTTCATTTGTTATTGATTATAGCATGAGCAGTATTGATTTAATTCCTAGTTTTGTTTGCTATGTGTTGAGCATGATCAGTTTCCTTTGCCACGAGATATGCATGGGTATACTTTCTAGTTTTCATTTGCTATTAGATTAACCTGAGCAGTTATATATATGTTGTTTATTTTGGAATTTCAGAATTGTTTTCCTTTGTATTAAACCTGTTGTAGCATGTTTGAAGAAGTTAGATATGCTTTCTTTTGATTTGTCTCTAATATAACATGGTTATAGAAGTCAGATTTTCTTTCCTTTGATTCTTTTAAGAGTTTAAGAAAAATATAAGAAAGATAAAGAAAAGAAAGAAAAAGGCCAAGGCCTTAAGTAGATCCCAAAGTCAAGACTTTAGGGATTTTGGCACACAAGGTGCTAAAGAAAATGCCGAGGCATTATATAGAAGTATTAAAAGATAACAAGTATTTTACTTTTATCAGTGGCACTGTACTGGACTCTCTGTCCTTGGGCTGGGCTCCCATAGTCGTCCCTAGGTTTAGATAACCTAGTAGTAACGGCTCGGCCGACGGTCGACGGTCGACGACCATAGGGTCGCCAAATGGGCCGCCAAATGGGCCGCCGAATGGGTCGGGTCGTTACAAAAGTAAAAGCACAGTTGCCGGGCCCAAGAAGAAGTTGATTATTATTTTGAAGTATTATAAGTATAAGTTTTGAACAAGTAAAGCAAGTTTTACATAAGTATAAAGTATTTAAAGAATAAGTCTTTAAACAAGTGAAATAAGATTCAGAAGGTGTTTAGAATTCAGTAAGCTTAGTTCTTTATGCTAGCATGATTGTATAGATTTACTCTACATGTTTCTCAGTATGTTTCTTTCACTAGTAGATGAGCATGAGTAGATTTCCTTTTGAGCATTCAGTTTTAGCATGTTTTTATTTATATACATGCATATCGAGATTTTGTGAGTTAGATAGCGCTTACTAAGTAAATTTTGCTTATAGACTACACTTCCTCTTACTGCAGATACAGGAAAGGAAAAGATATAGAAAGGAAGGCGACAAGGAGGTGTTCGAAGGATGTGTGATGCCGGGACTATGGAAGCCTTGGGACTAGGAAAGAAGTTTTAATTTTAGTTTCCGCATTTTAGTTATTGTAAACATTTGAGTTGTATTTTAAGTTCATGTCATTTGAGATTATTCTGTTTAGATTGCATGTAGGATGAGTTCAGTTTAGTAAGTAGATATTTGTGTATTTGATACTTATCTAACTGCGTGGTTGATTGACATGTGTTCCAGCCGCTTGTGGCTGCATATATATTGCATGTATTGTTGAATATGGTCACCCGTACAGGGGAGACTCTGTCGAAATTTTTCGGTAGGGTTTCCATGTGATTTTTAATCATACCGGTTAAGTAGAGTTAGTAGTTAAGTAACGGTCATCCTTAGAGAGTAGTAGTAGTAAGAAGAGTGGTCGTTACAGCAACCTTCGGAAATGAACCATTCATATCTTTGACATCTAAGACTAGGTCATAGCCGATGAACTTTTGGGTTCATTGGTGATGGAAAACTTTCCAACCTACAAATCTTACTTGGAAGGAAAATAACCAAAAGGCTTTTAAGTCTAAGGGGTATAGAGCAAAAGATATGTAAGAATTAGTTCATTTTGATTTGTGTGGACCTATGACTATCCACACAAAAAGTGGTTTCGAATATTTCGTCTCTTTTATAGACAACTATTCAAGATACACATTTACTTGATGTGCTGCAAGTCTAAGTGCTTTGATAAGTTCAAAGAATACAAGCCTGATGTGGAGAAATGTCAAGGTAAAAGTATCAAGATACTACGGTGAGATCATAGTGGCAAGTACCTCTTAGGAGAGTTTAAGAGTCACTTATCAAAAGTCGGGATTCAATCCCAACTGTTTGCACCTGGTACACCCTAACAGAAAGATGTGACAGAACGAAGGAACATGACTCTTATGGAATGATGAGTTATTCAAAATTACCAACTTCATTTTGGAGATATACTCTGGAAACGACAATGAACATAGTACCTTCTAAGTCAAAACCCTTTACTCCCATAGAATTGTAGAATGGGCGTAAGCCTAGTCTGAAGCATATTCAGATTTGGGGTAGTCCAGCACATGTGCTAAAAGGAGACACTGATAAGATGGAATTATGAACAGGAGTTCACTTGTTTATGGGTTATCCTAGAAAGACGAAAGGAGGTTTATTTATAGTCCTAAAAAAAAAGGTCATTGATGGTACCAATTCTCGATTTTTGGAAGAGGACTATGTAATGAACCATAAACCCATGAGTAAAATTGTTTTTAAGGAAATAATAAGGGACATGTCTAATCTAGTACCAACAGTATAAGATGAGATACCACAAGAAACTGTAACACGTATCATAAATGATGCATAATTATAAACACTGCCTCGTTGTAGTGGGAGGGTTGTTAGGCAACCAGAAAGATTCATGATTTAGGAGAGTCTTTGGACTTGATCCCTGGTGAACATAAACCTGATCTCGAACATATGACGAAGCACTCCAAGATAAAGATGCAGCATCTTTGCAAGAGAAATGAATATAGAATTAGAATATATGTATTCTAATAAAGCCTGAGAGCTTGTAGAATCACCAAATGGTGTAAAAGTCATTAGGTCTATAATAGAAAAAGAAGGACAGACGGGAAGGTGGAAACTTTCAAAACAAGGCTTGTTGAAAAAGGGTATCGATTACGAGGAAACCTTTTCACCAGTAGCCTTGCTTAAGTCTATCCGGATTCTTTTATCTATTGTTGTTCATATGGATTATAAGATTTGGAAAGTGGATGTCAAGACATCTTTCCTGAAAAGAAGTCTTGAAGAAAGCATCCATATGAAGCAACCAAAGGGGTTCATTGCAAAGGGCAAAGAGCATCTTGCATGAAAGCTCAATCGGTCGATTTATGGACTGAAGCAAGCTTCAAGATCTTGGAACATCCGGTTTAATGAAGTAATCCAATCATATGGATTTATTCAGTGTCCGGATGAGTCTTGTGTATACAAGCAGTGTGATGGAAACGTGGTGGTATTTCTTGTACTATACGTAGATGACATTTTGTAAGTTGGAAACAATATCAAAGTGTTGTTGGAAGTAAGGGTATGGTTGTCCAAGCAATTCGATATGAAGGACTTGGGAGAATGCGCACATATTCTCGGGATCAAAATAATAAGGGATCACAAGTAAAGAATGTTGTGCTTATCCTAAGCTTCATATATCGAAACTATCCTAGCTCGTTTTAGCATGCAAGACTCTATGAAAGGTTTTATACCTTTTGGGCATGGAGTATCTTTATCTAAAGAAATATCTTTGAAGACATCAAAAGTAATAGAAGAAATGAAGGTAGTTCCTTATACTTCAGCTGTAGGAAGCCTAATATTTGCTATGTTATGCACGAGACTGGATATCTATTTTACCGTGGGCATGGTTAGCAAATATCAAAGTAATCCAGGACTGGGACACTGGAGTGTCGTAAAGCATATATTAAAATACCTGAAAAGGACTAGAGATTATATGCTAGCTTACAAGGCAGATGATTTGCTCCTTGTGGGTTACACGGATTCAAAAGTCCAATATGATAGGGATAATAGTAAGTCAACCTTAGGGTTTTGTGTTTACTTTAGGAGGTGAAGCCATAATTATGTAGGAGTGTTAAGCATAGGTGCTTTTCTGGACTCCACTATGAAAGCTGAGTATATGGCAGTCTATTAGGCAGCCATAGAAGCTGTATGGCTCAGAAACTTCATGATGAACATAGATGTGATTCCTGATTTGCCCAAAATTATTACAGTATATTGTGATAATAAGTGGTACAGTAGCAAACTCGAAGGAACCACGAGCCCATAAGTCAAGTAAACACATAGAGCGCAAGTACCACCCAATACGAGATATCGTATAACGAGGAAAAGTTATTGTCACCTAGATTGCATCAGATGATAACCTGGAAGATCCTTTCACTATGGCCCTTAAGACAAGTGCTTTTGATGGGCATGATGAGGGGTTGGGAATCAGATGTATGGCAGGGTATATGGCAGCATAGGCTTTTAGTAATAGTGAGAGATTGTTGGAATGTATACTAAAAACCTAGCTTTTTGTAGAATCACATTGGTCAAATGTCTACATTTATATGTAGTTGTTCAATTAATTTATATTGTAGATAACATGGTGTGTGGTGTCACACACAGAAGATCATGTTATCAGTTACTTATAAATTATAAACAGTTGCTCACAACGAAGATGGAATGCAACAAACCATTGGAGTGGTTGTAGTGTAATTAGGTATTAGTTTATCTTGACTAATAAATTACACTAGTACACTATGAGTGTTTTGAGCAGGACCATTTGAGGTAGTTTTTTATACTGACTATATAAAAGAATAAAACCTCTGTTATTATGGAAGTGTGTACTCTTAATCATGATATAATAACAAGCACGTATATTTAATATTTATTTCTTTAATTTATCAAAGGGAGTCATTTAGCTCGATAAATCAATAGGCCCGATAAGTTGAGAAATGATATTATTTATATGGTATGTTGTTGATTATAGAATGAAACAGTGTCCTAGTAATCTAGGTTGATGATGTTCCTTTGAGGAGCTCATAAGGTTTGTCATGTAAACCCTGCAGGTGGACCTAGTCTGGCATGACAATAAGGTTGGGTGGTACTACTCTTGGAGCTAGATATTAATTAAAATGAGTTGTCAATAACTCATTTAATTAGTGGGCATTCAATATCTTAAACACAGGGAGACTAACACACTCATGATAAGAAGGAGCCCATATAGTAATATGGGATTGGTGCGGTAGTGCAATAATAACTGTTTAGTGGAATGAGATATTATTGAGGAACTTGAGTTGAGTGATCAGAGTGAACACAGGAAGCTCAAGCTCATCGGGAGACCAAAATCAATTCCTCCTCTCAGTCCCTATTGTATCCTCTTATATAAAGCCTTATATTCACCCAAAGCCTAGCTTCTTAAAGCCCAAGCTAGGGTCGGCCTAGCCTTGCTTTGTGACCAAGCAAGGGGTCGACCAAGCTAAGCTTAGAGCCCAAGCTAGGGCCGGCCAAGCCTTGCTTGGTGCCCAAGCAAGGGGCCGACCACACCATGATTAAGAAGGAAGTTTTATTTTTTGTAAAATCTTTCCTTTTATAGAGATCCATAAAAAGGATTTAAAGGGATGATTTTAATATTAAACTATCCTTATTTAGATCGGTCATAAAAGGATATAAAAGGGAGTTTTTATTTTGTTAAAAACTTTCCTTTTATGTTGGTTTTAAAAGAGAGTTTTAAATTTTAAAATATTTCCTTTTATAAATTTCTACAAAGGAATAAAAGGGAAATTTGAAATCTTTCCTTATTTGTAGTTATCTATAATGTGAAAGAAAGATTTTAATTTTTGTTATAAAACTTTCCTTTATGAAATCATGGTTTTATTTTAAATCTTATCTTTTATAGATATCCATAAATGGATTTAAAAGAGAGATTTTAATTTATAAAACATTCTTTTTATAACTATCCACAAAAGAGATTTTAAAAGAGATATTTTAATTTTGTTTAAAATCTTTTCTTGCTTGAAGAATATGCATGTGGTGGGCCATGTCATAGATAAGAAAGGAAGTTTTATTTTTTGTTACAAAACTTTCCTTTTTTGCAAAGACTAAGGAATATAAAAGAAAAGGAGGGGGAGCCTCACCCAAGAGATAGATATCTTCTATTCCTCTCCTCTCTTCCTTGGTGGTGGCCGACCCTTACTCTTTCTCTCTTCTCCTTTGTTTTCCCTCTTGGTGGCCGGCGGCATATTGGTGTAGAGATCCATTGATGTCGGGTTGCTTGAAGGATAAGAAGAAGAGAAGGAGGTTCTCTTGTCTAGCATCCCTTAGAGAAAAGTTGGTGGCCGAACTTCATCATCTCTTGGAGAAAGTTGGTGGCCGAAAATTTGAAGGAAGAAGAAGGCTTGGGTGGATTCTCGTCTTGGTAGATCGTCGCCCACACGACGTCTGAGATACGAAGAGGAATACAATATAAGCTACAAAGAAAGGTATAACTAGTTGTCTTATTCCGCATCATACTAGTTTTCTTTGTATAGATTTTGAAATACCAAACACAAGAGGCTAACGATTTCAGGTTTTGAATTTATGATTCGATTTTGTGTTTCTTTTATTTTTCGATCTTGTGATTCGATTGTTCTTAATGGTTAAACGTAGGGTTACTATAAGGAGATTAAATATTGAATTTCATTGAAAGGCTTTGTCTAGGAAGTGGTGGATGCTCCCATAACCAAGAAGGCCTAGTTCCTCACCATGTTTATCCTGGAGCCAATCTCTGAAATAAATATTTAATCAAATTTGTAACATGAGTGGATTTGGATTAATAATGTTAAGCATCGTTTGCGATCCAAGTCTAAACCTCTAAGAATAGATAAGTTGAATTTGGAATCAATAATGTTAAGTTCTGTTTGCAATTCCAAGTTTAATTTCTAAAGAACACAATAGGTTGTTAGGGAAGGTTCGAGACTTGTACAAAATTTTTGTACAGAGAAACCAGTATGATATTCCGAGTAGCAACCAACAATTGGTATGACTAGGGTTTGCCTCTGTGTGTTTGGTTTTCAGTTTATTTATGCACGTGTCATACATATTTTAGGCAGGATAATAATAGAATGTGCAAATAGATTTAACTCTGTGGTTGCAGGCATCCTAGATCCAACTATTATGGCCCTAATGTGATTGTGTGTGATTGGACCATCGGACATGTCGAGGGCATTTTTTGTATGTGCATGATTGTATGTATTAAATACAGCAGGAGCTGTATTAGTTTTAGGATTTTACATTATTGTTAGATCTAGACTCTATGTACACATTACGGTGGCTAAAGATGGCAGCAGCTGGGGTTGGCAGCACACAGAGGACAGTTATGGAAGAAGAGGCCATAATAGTTGGAAAATTATTTTTCCATATTTATTACTTTTATTTGCTGTGATGTGTGTGTGCATGTTAAAATTCCTCACCTTAAATAACTAAGTGGGAGAGAGATTTTAAATAAATTCCACGGTCTCCATTACTGGTTTGAAAGTGATGCAAACAAACTTGCGTGTTGACTCTGAGTGCCTTCCTCGACAACGGATGAATTTGTTTGCAGGTCACTAGATCAAACTTCCTTTTATGGATGGTTATAGAAAATTATTTAGGAGCGTGTGATCTTCTCCAACTGAAGGGGCACAATCATATTTAATGGACTAAACATCACGTAATGGTATACACTTAGATGCATTCAATAGTATCCTCCCCAACGGAGTCATTGCTATTTTTTGCGTGACCAAAGGAAGCCAACTATTAATTTGTCATAAAGCTAGGTGAAAGCCCCTCTTACAAATGTTTGAATTTGTATACATCCACACTAATGTGGCATACATAATTCACGATTTTTGAGGTATTTTTATTAGTCATAAAGTAAGGTTGACAAGATAATAAAATTAATGGGTAAAACCTCCTCTTACAAATATTTGAATTTGTATATGACCACACTAACGTGGCATACAAAATTCATGGTGTTTGAGGTAATTTAAGGTTGACAAGATAATTAATGGGTAAGATCCTCCTCTTACAAATATTTGAATTTGTATACGTCCACACTAACGCGACATACAAAATTCACGGTGTTTGAGGTGTTGGTGAATTTAAATGATATTGTTTTGAGGAATCAATATTATTTTAAATTATAAAGTTTTGACCAAATATTTGATTAAAGACAGTCCAACTATTAATCTTATTTGTCATAAAGATAGGTTGACAAGACAATAAAATTAATGGATAAAATCTCCTCTTACAAATGTTTTTGTATATGTCCACACTTACGTGACATACAAAATTCACGGGGATTTTGAGGAGTTGGTCTTGACCAAATATTTTTGTGATTCTTAGGATTTCAAATGTTTTCAATCCCCTAGATTGTAATACCCACTAAGCTTGTAAGATAAATATATGAATTTGGGATTTTTCCTTAGAAAAATAATAGGAAGTGAGTTGAAGCAAAAAGAAATAAAATGAAATAAAAAGAAGAGGAGGTCAAGGATTGAACCATGAACCTCTTATATTATATTTCATAGAATTAATTAATAGAAACCAATTGGGATAGAGAGAAGATATTGATAGCAAAGGAGAGAAACTCATGATAAAGGTAAGAGTAAAAGCTAGCCAAAAGAAAACAAGAAATGAGCAAGAGAAAGGCAACTTGCCTTCCTCCCTTTCTCTCCCTCTTCCTCTTTGATTTTACTGAAAACTTAAAGAGGGATTAAGGGGATTCATTCCCCCTTATTTTATCATGAATGATGAGAATAAATAGAAAATAAAATAAGTGTAAGAAAAATAGAAAATGGGTTAAGCGAGAAGGAAAGCAAAAATCAATTTTGCTACTTCTTCCCCCTTAACATAAAAGGGAGCAAGAAAAGAGAAAACTATTTTTCTCTCATTTTCTCTCATTCATCCTCTCCCTCACCGAGAACACCACAGTCCCCTCTCCTCCATCTTCGGCCCCAAAGCCAAGTTTTTTCCCTAAGAAAGCCTAAGATACAAGGAGGACTTAGCAAAGGAATCAAAGGAAAAGGAACTAGAAGAAGAGGCTACTTCTTCTTCACCATACCTTTGATCCACAAGCGAAAAGGATGTAAGCTTCCCCTCACCTGTGGTACAAGGATTTTATGTGATTTTTGGATTCTATAAGGATTAGAAAACCTAGAAAAGAATTTAAGAAAATTCGGCTAAAGAAAGGGTTTTCAAATCTAGGATGGTTTAAACAAGTCCTTATTTCATGATATTCTTTCTATGCTATGTAGGAAGGATTTTCTTCATGTTTTTATACTTAAATGATGCTTGATCAGAGGAGTACCTAACCCTAGAATTTCGGCCAAAAATATGTTAAGGAGGTTAGGGAAAAATATTGTTTAACTAAACTAGTACAAAATTTCTCCCATGAACTACTAAGGGTTTTTATTGGTTTTCTTGCTTGAAGGTTACTTAGAACCAAAGAAATCCATTTATATGTTTCGGCCAAGAAAAGGGCTTAGGGTTAGGAAGACCTTTAAATTTAAATAACCATGTTTGTATGATAGAATATAGAGTTCTCTTAAAGAATTGCATGTTGTACATTGCTAGAAATTCATGAACTCTTATTTTAGATTTTCGGCCATGATAAGATGGATAGTTTAGAAAAGCTTGAACAAAATTCTAATATGCTCAAAACCTCTGTGATATTATGATATGAAAGTTGTTTAATGCTCTTATGTTTAAATTGAGTTTAGAAAATTAGTTACATGATATATGACATGTAAGTTCACAAGGGTCCTAGCTTGTTTATGAACCAACTTTGTATATGATGTTCTTAGTAATTTTTGCCATGAAACTTACTTAGGTTTTCCATGCTTTAGGCCACTTAAAACCTAGTTTAGAGATTGGTAGGTTTCGGCCATAAGGAAAAATAAAAGAAAAAGGGAAAGAAACCTAGGAAGCCTAAGACACAATTCACATGTATGTTTATTATGCCTGTCTTTATATACATGCTATGAAACTTGTATAATTTCTCATGCTTTTAGGCTATTTGAAGCAAGTTTATATTCTGTGAGTTTCGGCCAAGTAGGGTTTAAAAGACCTAGAGGCCTTAGAAATGAAACCAAATGTGTTAAAAGTGCTTCTTATGAAAATATGATAATGTGTTGATTGTGTCACATATTTGTATAATTTTTCCATGACCTAAATGGATCATTGTGTGTTTCGGCCATGAAGGGATAAATGCCCTAGAAACCCTAGAACAAAAATTAAATATGCTTATGTCACTCTACATGAAATATGATAAGTAGAAAACCAAAGTTCTCATACTATATGTTGTTTAGTGACCTAAATGAGGCTAGGGTAAGTTTCGGCCATACCTATTGTATGATGTCTTGTTATGAATTTATACATGATGTTAGTTCAAGTTCACATGCTTGTATGTTTGTTTTTAGCCCTAATGAATACTTGTTAAAAGATTGACCAAGACATACGTTAAGGGCTTGAAGGACTTAGGAACTAGCTCAATATGCTTACTATGCTATTTGGAGAAAAATGCTATAAATATGGTTTAAGGTTTCCATGCTTTCATGACATTTGGGACCTTGTTTATATACTGATAGGGTTCGGCCACATGAGTTTAAGGACTTGGAGAACTTAGAAACCAAGTTAATCATGCTTATAATGCTTCCTATGAAATTTATGTGATGATGATTTAGGGTTCACATGCTTGGAGGTTGTTTTTACCTAAATTGAGACCTAAGGGGGTTCGGCCATGATAGGAACCCAAGGGTTTAGGAAGCTTAGAACCCAAGTTAACTATGTTACCGTGTTTCTTATGATAGTATAATCACATGATATACCCTTATGCTTAACCATGTATGCTTGTGATTTATACCTTTTTATGATATGATATGTGGATAGGGATATGCATGTTTTAATAATATGCTATGTGCTTAGAATATGCATGCTTTTATGATATGCTATGTCAGTAGAAATATGCATGCTTTAATGATATGCTATGTAATTAGAATATGCATGCTTTTATGATATGCTATGTGAGTAGAAATATGCATGCTTTAATGATATGCTATGTACTTAGAATATGCATGTTTTTATGATGTGCTATGTGTTTAAAATATGCCTACTTTTTCTTATGACATGATGTATGCCTAAGTGATGCATACTTTTTATGATATGATGTATGCCTAAGTGATGCATACTTTCTTATGACATGATGTATGCCTAAGTGATGCATACTTTTTATGATATGATGTATGCCTAAGTGATGCATACTTTCTTATGACATGATGTGTGCCTAAGTGATGCATACTTTTTATGATATGATGTATGCCTAAGTGATGCATACTTTTATGACATAATGTATGCCTAAGTGATGCATACTTTTATGCTATGCTATGTGACTAAATGATGCATTTTTATACATGCTATTTTACTTTATAAGGCTTGTACCAAGGGTGGACTCCTAATCAGTCCCTAGGTCTTGCTTTGTGATCTAGGCTAAGCCTTGCTTTGTGATCTAGGCTAATAAGGGATGGGCTCCTTAGTACACCCCTAGGCCTTGCTTTGTGATCTAGGCCAAGCCTTGCTTTGTGATCTAGGCTAATAAGGGATGGACTCTTCAAATACGCCCCTAGGCCATGCTTTGTGATCTTGACCTAGTTCCTAGTATGATTCAAGACTTGCTACCTTGGATATACTTAGGATGCGCGCATCTATGTTATGTATGTATGGTACAAGCCGGGGCCCTAAATATGTTGATATTATGTTCAAATATATATATGTAAGAAGAAAATGGTTTTAATAGATCATGAGACATACACATGTTTTTCGGATACATGTTTTTAAAATCATGATGCATATAATCTATGATTATGTTATGTTTCATGCTATGTTTTAAGAGATGATATGCCATGATATGATTATGTTATGTTTCATGCTATGTTTTAAGAGATGATATGCCATGATATGATTATGTTATGTTTCATGCTATGTTTTAAGAGATGATATGCCATGATATGATTATGTTATGTTCATGCTATGCTTTAAGAGGTGATATGCCATGACTAGTTATAATGTTTGTTATGTTGCATGATATGCTTAAAGAGTATGATATGTTATGCCATGACTAGTAGAGATTATGTTAAGTTGAGACATTATTTGATTATGTGCTGATTGTTGGTTTTAGTGAGTAGGAAAGGAACTTACTGAGCCATGAGTGCTCATAGCTTACCTTCCTTGTACCACAGATAAAGGAAAAAGCTGGATGAGTTAAAGGAGAAGCAGGAGGGGCAACGAAGATGTGTGTGGCGGTGGCTAGGCAACAAATTAAGAACCTGCTTTAAAACCTTTAAGAACTATGCTTTGGTTTTTGTGAAATGTAATACAATATGGGTGACTTGATGTTAAGTTTTTATTTATTTTGTTATCATGTTATGAAACCATGTTAGTGTAGTTCGGTTTTAATTAAGCTAAGAAAAATAATTTTAAGTCTTCTGTTGTAATACGTACGTAGAGTATCGTAGCCCCGTCCCTTGTTGATAGCAGGGAGGGCGGGCACTACATAGATATTAGAGAATATACTTACTAGTCTCAATTATAATGATTGGAAACAATACTTGGACACTAAGGTGGACTGTCCTCTCAGAACTGAGAACAATAAAGGTGTATTTTATTCATTAGTTGTTGAAACATGTTTACTGGTATTATCCACCAGTACCTGGTATGTAGATACGGGAGCCACTGATCATGTCTGCAATTCATTGCAGGGGTTCCAAGAAACCCGACAACTATATGAAGGGGAAATCACCGTCTACATGGGCACTGCTGCAAAAGTAGCAGCTATTGCAGTGGGAGAAGTTTCTCCTCTGATGGAAATAAAACATGGATTTTGAGAAATTATCTTTACGTACCAAGTTTAGAAAGAACTTGATTTCAGTTTCTAAACTATTCAAAGAACTTGATATTCTGTCTCTTTTGATAACAGAGATGTTATCAAGAAAAATAGGGAAGTTATCTGTTCTGGTATGTTGGTCGGCAATTTAGATATTCTAAATCCAAAAACTTCCACGATGCAACAAATGGTAATTAATAACACATCTTCTAACTCTAATAAGAGAAAGTAACCTTCGAAAATGAACCAATCATATCTTTGGCATCTAAGGCTTGGTTATAGCCGATGAACTTTTGGGTTCATTAGTGATGGAAAACTTTCCAACCTACAAGTCTTACTTGGAAGGAAAATGACCAAGAGGCTTTTTAAGTCTAAAGGGTATAGAGCCAAAGATGTGTAAGAATTAGATCATTCTTATTTGTGTGAACCTATGACTATCCAAGCAAGAGGTGGTTTCGAATATTTCGTCTCTTTTATAGACAACTATTCGAGATACGGGTACATTTACTTGATGCGCCGCAAGTCTAAGTGCTTTGATAAATTCAAAGAATACAAGGATGATGTGGATAAACATCAAGGTAAAAGTATCAAGACACGACGGTGAGATCGTAGTAGCAAGTACCTCTTAGGAGAATTTAGGAGTCACTTATTAGAAGTCGGGATTCAATCCCAACTGTTTGCACCTGGTACACCCCCAATATAATGGTGTGACAGAACGAAGGAACAGGACTCTTATGGAATGATGAGTTATTTAGAATTATGAAATTCATTTTAGAGATATACTCTGGAAACGATAGTGAACATAGTACCTTCTAAGTCAGAACCTTTTACTCCCATAGAATTGTAGAATGGGTGTAAGCTTAGTCTAAAGCATATTCGGATTTGGGGTAGTCCAGCACATGTGCTGAAGGGAGACACTGATAAGTTGGAATTATGAACAGGAGTTCACTTGTTTATGGGTTATCCTAGAGAGACGAAAGGAGGTTTATTTATAGTCCTAAAAAAATGGTCATTGATGAAACCAATGCCCGATTTTTGGAAGAGGACTATGTAATGAACCATAAACCCATGAGTAAAATTATTTTTAAGGAAATAATAAGGGACATGTCTAATCTAGTACCAACAGTATAAGATGAGATATCACAAGAAACTGTAACACGTATCACAAATGATGCACAATTACAGACACTGTCTCATCGTAGTGGGAGGGTTGTTAGGCAACCTGAAAGATTCATGTTTTAGGAGAGTCTTTTTGGACTTGATCCCTGGTGAACATGAACCTGATCCCTGGACATATGACGAAACACTCAAAGATAAAGATGCAGCATCTTTGCAAAGAGTAATGAATACATAATTAGAATATATGTATTGTAATAAAGCCTGGGAGCTTGTAGAATCACCAACTAGTGTAAAAGTCATTAGGTCTACAATAGAAAAAAGGAGAGACGGGAAGGTGAAAACTTTCAAAACAAGGCTTGTTGAAAAAGGGTATCGATTATGAGGAAACCTTTTCACCAGTAACCATGCTTAAGTTTATCTGGATTTTTTAATCTATTGCTGCTTATATGGATTATGAGATTTGACAAGTGGATGTCAAGACAGCTTTCCTGAAAGAAAGTCTTGAAGAAAGCATCCATATGAAGCAAATCAGAGGGGTTCATTGCAAAGGGCAAAGAGCATCTTGTATGAAAGCTCAATCGGTCGATTTATGGACTGAAGCAAGCTTCATGATCTTGGAACATCCGGTTTAATGAAGTAATCCAGTCATATGGATTTATTCAGTATCTGGATGAGTCTTGTGTATACAAGAAGTGTGATGGAAATGTGGTGGTATTTCTTGTACTATACGTAGATAACATTTTGTTAGTTGAAAACAATATCAAAGTGTTGTCGGAAGTAAGGGTATGGTTGTCCAAGCAATTCGATATGAATGACTTGGGAGAATGTAAACATATTCTCGGAATCAAAGTAATAAGGGATCGCAAGAAAAGAATGTTGTGCTTATCCCATGCTTCATATATCGAAACTATCCTAGCTCATATTAGCATGCAAGACTCCATGAAAGGTTTTCTACCTTTTGAGCATGGAGTATCTTTATCTAAAGAAATGTCTTTAAAGACATCAAAAGTGATAGAAGAAATGAAGGCAGTTCCTTATGCTTCAGCTGTAAGAAGCATAATATATGCTATGTTATGCACGAGACTGGATATCTATTTTAACGTGGACATGGTTAGCAGATATCAAAGTAATCCAGGACTGGGACACTAGACTGCCGTAAAGCATATATTAAAATACCTGAAAAAGGACTAGAGATTATATGCTAGCTTACAAGGCAGATGATTTAATCCCTATGGGTTACACAGATTCAAAAGTTCAATATGATAGGGATAATAGTAAGTCAACCTCGGGGTTTTGTGTTTACGTTAGGAGGTGAAGTCATAATTATGGAGGAGTGTTAAGCATAGATACTTTTCTGGACTCCACTATGGAAGCTGAGTATATGACAGCCTCTGAGGTAGCCATAGAAGCTGTATAGCTCAGAAACTTCATGATGGACTTAGATGTGATTCTTGGTTTGCCCAAAATTATTGTAGCATATTGTGAAAATAAGTGGTGTAATAGCAAATCGAAGGAACCACGAGCCCATAAGGCAAGTAAACACATAGAGGGCAAGTACTACCTAATACGAGATATCGTATAACGAGGAAAAATTGTTGTCGCCTAGATTACATCAGATGATAACCTGGAAGATCCTTTTACTAAGGCCCTTAAGGCAAGTGCTTTTGATGGGCATGTTAAGGGGTTGGGAATCAGATGTATGGCCGGGTATATGGTAGCATAGTCTTTTAGTATAAGTGGGAGATTGTTGGAATATATATTAAAAGCCTAGCTTTTTGTAGAATCACATTGGACAAATGTTTACATTTATATGTAGTTGTTCAATTAATTTATATTGTAGATAACATGGTGTGTGGTGTCACACACAGAAGATCATGTTATCAATTTTTTATAAATTATAAAAAGTTGTTCACAACCAAGATGGAATGAAACAAACCATTGGAGTGGTTGTAGTGTAATTAGGTATTAGTTTATCTTGACTAATAAATTACACTAGTACACTATGAGTGTATTGAGCAGGACCATTTGAGGTAGTTTCTTTTTATACTGACTATATAAAAGAACAAAACCTCTGTTATTATGGAAGTGTGTACTCTTAATCATGATATAATAACAAGCACGTATATTTAATATTTATTTCTTTAATTTATCAAAGGGTGTGATTTAGCTTGATAAATCAATTGGCCCGACAAGTTGGGAAATGATATTATTTATATGGTATGTTGTTGATTATAGAATGAAACAGTGTCCTAGTAATCTAGGTTGATGATGTCCCCTTGAGGAGCTCATAAGGATTGTCATGTAAACCCTGTAGGTGGACCTAGTCCGACATGACAATAAGGTTAAGTGGTACTACTCTTGGAGCAAGATATTAATTAACGCGAGTTGTCAGTAACTTATTTAATTAGTGGGCATTCAATATCTTAAACACAGGGAGACTAACACACTCATGATAAGAAGGAGCCCATATAGTAATATGGGATTGGTGGGTAGTACAATAATAACTCTTTAGTGGAAAAAGATATTATAGATGAACTCGAGTTGGGTGTTCGGGGTGAACACTTGAAGCTCAAGCTCATCGGGAGACCAAAACCAATTTCTCCTCTCGGTCCCTATTGTAGCCTCTTATATAAAGCCTTATATTCACCCAAAGCCTAGCTTCTTAAAGCCCAAGCTAGGGCCATCCTAGCCTTCCTTGGTGACCAAGTAAGGGGCCAGCCAAGCTAAGCTTAGAGCCCAAGCTAGTGTCGGCCAAGCCTTGCCTGGTGCCCAAGCAAGGAGCCGACCACACCATGATTAAGAAGGAAGTTTTATTTTTTGTAAAATCTTTCCTTTTATAGAGATCCATAAAAAGAATTTAAAGGGATGATTTTAATATTAAACTATCCTTATTTAGATCCGGTCATAAAAGGAAATGAAAGGGAGTTTTTATTTTATTAAAAACTTTCCTTTTATGTTAGTTTTAAAAGAGAGTTTTAAATTTTAAAATCTTTCCTTTTATAAATTTCTACAAAGGAATAAAAGAGAGATTTGAAATCTTTCCTTATTTGTAGTTATCTATAATGTGAATGAAAGATTTTAATTTTTGTTATAAAACTTTCCTTTATGAAATCATGGTATTATTTTAAATCTTATCTTTTATAGATATCCATAAAATGATTTAAAAGAGAGAGATTTTAATTTATAAAACATTTTTTATAACTATCCACAAAAGGGATTTTAAAAGAGAGATTTTAATTTTGTTTAAAATCTTTCCTTGCTTGGAGAATATGCATGTGGCCGGCCATGTCATAGATAAGAAAAGAAGTTTTATTTTTTGTTACAAAACTTTCCTTTTTTGCCAAGACCAAGGAATATAAAAGAGAAGGAGGGGGTGCCTCACCCAAGAGATAGATATCTTCTATTCCTCTCCTCTCTTCCTTGGTGGTGGTCGGCCCTTACTCTTTCTCTCTTCTTCTTTGTTTTACCTATTGGTGGTCGACGGCATATTGGTGTAGAGATCCATTGATGGTCGGTTGCTTGAAGGAGAAGAAGAAGAGAAGGAGGTTCTCTTGTCTAGCTTTCCTTGGAGGAAAGTTGGTGGCCGAATCTCATCATCTCTTGGAGAAAGTTGGTGGCCGAAACTTGGAAGGAAGAAGAAGGCTTGGGTGGATTCTCGTCTTGGTAGATCGTCGCCCACACGACACCCGAGATAAGAAGAGGAATATAATAGAAGATCGTGAGGTCTATAAGCTACAAAGAATGGTATAACTAGTTGTCTTATTCTGCATCATACTAGTTTTCTTTGTATGGATTTTGAAATACCAAACACAAGAGGCTAACGATTCTACGTTTCAAATTTATGATTTGATTTTGTGTTTCTTTTGTTTTTTCGATCTTGTGATTCGATTGTTCTTAATGGTTAAACCTAGGGTTACTATAAGGAGATTAAATATTGAATTTCGTGGAAAGGCTTTGTCTAGGAAGTGGTGGATGCTCCCATAACCAAGAAGGCCTAGTGTCTTGCCATTTTAACCTGGAAGCCAATTTTTGAAATAAATATTTAATCAAATTTGTAACATGGGTGGATTTTGATTAATAATGTTAAGCATCGTTTGCGATCCAAGTCTAAACCTTTAAGAATAGATAAGTTGAATTTGGAATCAATAATTTTAAGTTCTGTTTGCGGTTCCAAATTTAATTTCTAAAGAACACAATAGGTAGTTAGGGAAGTTTCGGGACTTGTACAAAATTTTTGTACAGAGGAACCAGTACGATATTCTGAATAGCAACCAATATGATACCATAGGCAAAAGTCATGTTTTTTCCTTTATTTCTTAGCATATGATCTCATGGTATCTATTTTTTGTTTAATAGACATTTATATTTATTTGATGAGTGTTTTTGTAACTATTTCTAGAGGATGTCTTTACAAGAGTTTTGGAGGTCTCATCCATTTGTAAGTAGTTTATCCCACTCAGTTTTAATTATTAACATTCTTCTTTGTTTTATTTGAGTAATTTTGAGAGATCTAATCATGAATAGTTGAGGCATGCAACTTATTTTTCTAAGGTTTTAGCATTTCATTGAAGCACAGTATAACAAATCAATTGTAGAATTAGTGATGATTAGACTGACCTCGTTATAACTTGATAATTGCCTACATTTTGACTTCCCAATTGATCAAAGGGAGTCTATAATATGGTCATTCAATGCCACCAACAAAATATCATATATTTTTTAAAGTATTATACTTTTTTATGAATGAAGCCTAAATTCTTCTCTCCTATTTTGATGTGAAATCTTACCAGTTTGTCTTCCTAACATTAAATGAAAGAACAATATCATAAATAGTACCTTTTAGTTTTTTTTTCAATATGTCTACTTTTGGTATTTACTCCTAACGTGAATATGCGTGCTGTGAAAAGTCATTTTTGTTGTAGTGTTACTTCTTATTGGGGAAGCACATTTAGCAAATGATACATTGCCCTTGAGTTTGTCAAATGTTCTTCCCTTTGCTTCTTGATCCATCTTATTTTCTTGATTATCTCATTGTTTGTAACACCCACAAAACTATAAGATAAGTATATGGGTGTTAGTTGCTTTAGAGCATAAAAGTTAGAAGAATCAAAAAGAAAAAAAAAAGAAATAAAAGAAGAGGTAAATGTTTGAACCTTGAACCTCTCACAAAGGATAGAGATAAAACTATGTATGATAACCACTAGGATAATGAATAACATGTGAATGGGAAATGATGGAAATTGTAGTTAAAAGTAAAGATATAATTAAGTGAGAGAACAAGAGAAAATCAAGTAGCTTTCCTTCCTCTTGTTTACCTCTTGGTTAAGAAAAGGAGTAGCAAAAGACAAGTTGTCTTCTCCCTTTCCTTCTCTATTTTCGTGGGGTTTGAGGGACTAATGAAGAGAAGAGTTAAGGGGAAGGAATGAAGACACATTCTCATTAGGAAAATACATGCATGCATTAAGGAGGAAAGGAAGCAAAATTCACCTTTGTAACTTCCACCCACTTAGCATAAAAAGGAAAGGAACTAAAGGATTTCATTTTTTTTTTCCTTCTCCCTCACCCTTGCCGAGACTAGAAGCCTCCTTCCTCATCTCCACAAGCCAAGTTTAGGTTTCTCTCTAAGAGAAAACTAAACTACAGGAAGGAGCCTTCAAGGTGTACCCTTCCAAGCAAGAGAAATCAAAAGGAGTGCAAGAAGAAGAAGCTCCCTTCTTCCTCTTCACCAAAGGTACCAATTCTTTAAAGATTTATAAGTGAACACTAGGTAAGCTTCCCCTCACCTGTGGTACAATAGTTATACGGTTTTTCCATGGTGATAGATCGCTTAAAAACCTAGGACTTGCTTTGAGAAAATTCGGCCAAAAACAAGAAGAAGAGTCTAAGAAAGTTGTAATTGAATATGCTTACTATTTTCTTGTGATATGTACTTTATGTAAGAGGTTAATCTAAGGTTTCCATGCTAGAATAAATAATGAAAAAAAAATTAGATCCATAAGCCTTAGACTCTCGGCCAAGCATGAACAAGAAGACTAGGTAAGTTAATACTCAAACTAAGCATGTTTCCTTATTCTTTTGTTATGTACCCTATGATAATGAGGTTGTTAACCTTTTCTCTTACTTGTATGTTGTTGGAAACTCCATTTCCATGCTCATGAATATTCGGCCATATAAGAAGTAAAGGCCTAGAAGAGTTTTAAACCTAAGACTAAGCATGCGAAGATTTTTCCTAAGACAAGATATGAAGCTAAAATGTTATGACATGATTATATGTTAGTTATGAATCTTATTTCATGCCTATGAAGGTTCGGTTATGATGAGATTTGAATGTCTAGGAAAGTTGAAATCAAGGCTAGGAGGCTCATGACCTTCTTGATAAAATAATATGAAACTAGTTGATGCTTTTATGGTTGCTTGTTACATAGAATTTTGGTTATATATAACTTTCAGCCACACCAAGTTTTGAAAGCTAGGATGTGTAGATTTGTAACTAAATTTACTCATGTTGTTCCTTGTTATGATACCATGAAAATTGTGTAGGGTTTCCATGCCTTTAGGCCATATGAAAAAACAAAACCAAGCTTATAGGTTTCGGCCACCTTTGGATTAAAGGCCTAGGAAAATTAGAACCCAACTTATATATGTTCATGATGTTTCTTGTGGTAAGTACTATGAAAGGTAGTTGTGTTTTCCATGCTCTTATGCCACTAGAAACTTAGTTTCATGCTTGATAGGTTTCGGCCAATACTAGAGTAAAGGCCTAGAGAAATTTTGAAACCAACTTACATATGTTCATAAGGTTTCTTGTGATAAGTACTATGAATTGTAGTTGTGGTTACCATGCTCTTATGCCACTAAAAACCTAGTTCCATGAGTTATAGGTTTCGGCCACCTTGAGTTAAGGGGTCTAGGAAGCTTGAAATTTAAAACAAATATGCTTATGTTGTTCCTCATGAAAATGTATAAGATATTGGCTTAAGGTTCAACACTTCCATGCTACTTGTAACCTAGAATGAGACATGCTAGGGTTCGGCCATGATAAGATTAGGAGCTTAAGGAACTTAGAACCCAAACTAAATATGCTTAAGTAGTTCCTTATGAAATATGATATGATATGAGTTTAGGGTTACATGTTGCATGTTTGCTTAGAATTGATTTCTCTTCATGCAAGGTTTCGGCCATGAAAGAATTAGAAACCTAGGAGGGCTTAAAAATTTAGGTTAACATGCTTATGACCTTTCTTATGTTAGTATGTGAAGATATCATGAGATTTTTATGTTTGTATGTTGTCTAGAGATCATGCCTCTACTCATGACTTTCGGCTATATGGGTTTAGTGACCTAGATATACCTCACATGCTATGAATGAATCAAGAGATGATATGTAATGATTCCATGAATGGTTATGTCTTTTTATGATATGTGATATGTTCTTTCATGTATGCTTATGACCCATGTATGTGCTATGTGCTCAAATATGCTTATTTTATGATATGATAAAATGGTACGTTCGTTATGCAAACCTATGATTCATGCATGTGTTGTGTGCCTATATGTGCATGCTTTATAATATGATAAGTGATATGTTCATGATGTATGCCATGATTCATGCAAGTGCTGTGTGCCCATATATGCATGCTTTATGATAAGTGATATGTTCATGATGTATGTTATGATTCATGCATGTGCTGTGTGCCCAAATATGCATGTTTTAAGATATGTTAAGAAATATGATATGCATGAAATGATAAGAACTATGATATGTAAGTCATGCTACTTTACTTTATGTATGGTTTGTACCAAGGGTGGGCTCCATAAGCGCCCTGGGGTCGATGGACTAAGAAACGGGCCTCGTTAGGGATGGGCTCCTAAGTGCCCCTAGGTCGATGGACTAAGAAACGGGCCTAGTATGTATGCCTTGTAGGGTTCAAGACTTGCTACCTTGGACCTACATAGGACGCGCGCATTTATGTATGTGGTACAAGCCGGGGGGCCCCAATCATGTTGAGATTATGTTTAAGTATGTATTGTATAAGTTTTCAAAGGACATGTTGCATATGTTGCATGATTTATGTTAGGAGTTTACCATGCTTATACTTTATGATTATGCCATGATAGTTATGATGATGTTATGCTATGACAGGATACGTTTGATGATTATGTTATGTTATGCCATGATACTTATGTTATGTTACGATATGCCATGATATGCTCTTGACATGATACATTTGTCTTTATGTCTTATGACTTGTGATTTTGATATGCTTTACGGTTTTTGTGAGTAGGAAAGGAACTTACTGAGCCATGAGTGCTCACAGCTTACCTTCTTGTACCATAGATAAAGGCAAGGAATGGATGCACTAGGGGAGCAGCAGGAGGGGCTAGAAAGATGTGTGCGGTAGTGGACTGGCTAAAAGAAATGACCTGCTTTTGTTTAATAAGAAATTTGCCATGCTGATGTTTTTACTTTATGACTCCATGACCTTAAGTATGTGTTTGGGTATTAAGACTCAAAATTTATGATAGGTATACTATGTGGTTCTTTTATGTCTATGGTGAATTTTTAAGTAAGAAAAGGTTTTTAAATTCTCTAAGTAAGACTTCCGCTGTGTTTAAGTATGTATGTGTCTCAAGGTAACCCTCGTCGCCTTAGCAGGAGGGGCGGGGCGTTACATTGTTTTGATCCCTAGATATCTCAAAATCAATTTTCATGATTAGCATAATGTCCAAATCGGTTTCAAAAAATACCTCAATTCTCTTTTTCCACCAAGAAAATTCTCTTTAAAATTTTGGTGGATAATGCTTGAGCCGACCATTGTGTTGATAGTGCTCTTCTCGGCAATTAGTCCAATGAAGGGAAACATGGCTCCGATGCCACTTGTTGAAGATCGTGGCCCAACTAGAAGAGGGGTTGAATAGTCATTTACCCAAAATCGTTAACTTCCTACAAGGTTATTTGCGTAGCGGAAATACAAACAATATTTAGGAAGTTAATCTAAAGACTACAAAGATAAGAAATCAAACCACACTACAAATTCATTTACGTGGTTTGAAGATAAAGCTCCTACTCCACGGTGTATCCATAAGGTGAAGGATCCCTATTCATCAGTGGATGATTCGTTGGCAAACTTTGGCTAAAGCTTACTCCTTCTTGATGGAGTAGAATCTCTCATAAAGCTCTCTTTCTCTTTACAAGATGGAGACTTAGGTTTAGGAGGAAGAGAATTGGCTTGGAAACTTGAGGGCAAACACTTAGGAGTATTCAATAAGAATTAGTAACCTCCTTCATCCCTAAGCATCCTTTAAATAGAGAGGTAAGAGTTGATCCCTTGTCAACTCATTTCCTGCATTAGTCGACTGGTAGATACATTGTCGACTGGTATGACCTTTGGACACATCGAATGACACTCCACAGAATTTGCAATTCTGTTCAATGGCTCTTTATCAATTGACTGGCATTTCCATCAGTCGACTAGTCTTTACAACCATTTGGCACAAAAGCATTCTATGCTCTCATTATCCTGAACTAATCTACTAATATTTACATCAGTCGACTAGTTCCTTACAATCACTTACACTCATCCACTCCGGAGTTGCCCTCGAAGCCCTCTTCCCCAACCTTTGTCCCTCAGATGCACTTGAGCCCACGACTTCTCTCTGTGTTATCTTTCACGTTGACTTAAAGTTTGTTTCCCTCGATCCACTCCTTTGCTCCTTATTCGACAGTCCCTCGGATGCACCATCCTTCATCGATCTCAAGGACCCGAGCTATAGGATGAGTCTTACCAATCTTGGCCGCACCAAGTTTCTCATATGTGGTTCACCAAGTCTTGCATGACTTAAACACATATCAAACATACATGAAACCTAACTTAAACTCTTTAACACACATTTCAAAACCATGATCATACCAGATTAAACCTAGGTCGATTGCACTCACACAATAGATGCGTATGTCAAAATGTGAGCGTGAGGATGTTTTTTGTGTACCTGACCAACGGAGAGGACTCCCTTCTTATATCACCTCACATAATATTCGTAATAATGAGACAACAATGAATATTTAATGCTAGAAGATGTCAGGGAATAAAAGGTATATAGTCTTCCTCCGAGGAATCTTCCGTTACTCATGTATGAATAGTCTTTTGTAACCTTTGTAATAATGATAGAAACTGAGCAACCACTCTCATAAGAAGGTTTCATTGCATGTATGTGTCAGATATCAGAATATTCCTTAGTGAACAAATTATTGTAATTCTCTGACAATGTTGTCCCCTGGAGGTAATCTAACCGAACCTATATCCAATCAGCTATATGTAATAGGAGACTGGTAATAAAAATAGGGAACTAAGTACCTCGGTTCGATCGACTATTAGGTTGACTAAGCTAAATGCTTAGCTATATTATAATAGTGAGAAATGAGCTATTCTCTAACACCGAATGACACCGAGTCTGACCAGTTGTATACTCAGAAGAGTGATTTTGCTGGGAAGTGTGGAGCTCTGCCCTAAGCCCGTTTGACACTTTAGACCGAGTAGTCATATGTAATAAGTCTTGCTCCTAAACTATTATGCTGGGATCTGGAAGTCCGATCGGATCTTATCCTGGTTAGCTACATGCTAGGAGATTGTCTTTGCTGTGTGTTGAGAGGATACTTCTAGAGGATGGGGAGCTAAGCCCCATATGCCTAGCTGACACTATGGAAGTTCGAGTTTATCCTGTATATCTTGGCATCAAGTGGAGTGATAAGTCCTCCCAATTCGGTCGGTCCTTAGGGTCGACTGACATTATACAAAGAGACTTGTACCCAAAGAATGGAGAACTAAGTCCCTTAAGTCCGATCGGCTACAGGGTGGATCAACTTTATGATGAGAGTCATAGCGCTGAGTGAGGAGTTGAGTCTTGGTTTTTGAACTTTTATCTAAAACCCATTTAATGATGTATTTCTTCACTGCCATGGGGACTTGGGAAGAATCTAACTCGATCCTTGGCGGACTGTTGGGTTTTTCGGGCCGCGAAAAATGCTTTTCGCGTCGCGGAAACCCCGAATCACCCAAAGTCGTAGATCCGTGCAAGGAAAAATTTCGAAAACACAAATACGAGTTTTATACTACGATCTACAGTAGATCTACAAAGGAAAAAACCATTTTACCTTCGAAGCGTGCCCTCGCAAATCCCGCTCGTCCAACGGTACGCCGGATCTCAAGAGTGTCAACGTAGACACTCCTCTAATGATATCCACACGAATAAGGAGTGTCTCCCACACTCAAAGGATGGAGAAGAGAGCCCCAAGTGTGCTAGCACTTTCTAGAGCTCTCGAATGGGATTGGAAAGGAAGAAAAGAAGAAGGTATAAAAGAAATCTAATACACTCACTAGTAGTATCCTTCCTTTGTGACCTTCACTCTTCCTTTGCTCTTGGATTCACTCAACCATCTTCTCCTCCATCACAATTCACGGCAACAACCAGCAAAAAAAGAGAGAAGAAGCAAGGAAGAAGAAGATGTCATTACCACTCATCAATCACACACTAAATGAAATCCATTCATCCTTTAGTGTGGCCGGCCACACACATAACTCCCTCATTTAATATGGCCGGCCACATTAAATGGAATGGGAGGTGTTGTATCCTCCATGAGGTGGCATGTGATGTGGCAAGGATGAGTCATCCTTATGATGTGGCAATACATCAAGTCAAACTTGATGTTTCAACATCTATTTGGTCAAGTCAAAATTGACCAATTTTTCTTCCTTGTTGAGTTAAATCCAACCTTTGATTCAAATCAATTTCAATTTAATGAATCTCAATCCATTAATATAAATTGACTCAATGAATCAAATTTAAATTTGACTCATTCAACAATTGAATCTAATTGAGTCTAACTCAATAAGTCTAATTTGAATCCAATCTTTGGTGCATCATATGAACCTAATCCAATTGGTTCATCATATGAACCTAATCTCCATCCACCTGTTCTTTGTGTGTGACCCAATAGGTTCTTGTAACGTTGGCAATGTTTCTAAACTCCTTTAGAAACATAAGCAATGAGCGACATCTAGCAATACATCATTGCTACCCAAGTTACAAGAAATGTTGAGATCCAACATCACCTTGTGACTACTAATTGTGACTCCTCACAATATGTGACATTGTCCTTCTATCCTAGACATCTAGATTGATCAATATGAGGCATAGACCGTGTCATTCTCTAATCAATCTAAATCTTGAACTCCAAGTAGACTTACTCGATCAAATGAGCTCAACATCTAATGTTGACTCATTTGGGCATGGCCATGCACTTCGTGGTCTAACTCTATCAAGAATATTGATGTCGCTCCCGTCATATGGGAGGGATAGATCCCATCTACATCACTCACATCCCTCTGCATAATTTATTATATACCCAGTAATCGCTTTTATAGTCCACCCTGTTACGGGTGACGTTTGACGAAACCAAAGTACATAACTCCTTATGTAGGGATCCATGGTGACTTCAGGTCAAAGGACTAATAGTCATACTAATAGCCACATGAGAAAGTATATGACACTCATATAACGATCCATGATACTTTCTCATGGCGGGTCATTCAGTATACATTCTCTAATGCATACCCATGTGTCAGCTTGATATCTCTATATCCATGACTTGTGAGATCAAGTTATCGAGCTGACCTACATGCTAGTCTTATTGTATTAACATTGTCCCTGAATGTTAATACTCGACTAGGAATGATTCAGAGTAGTGTTCCCTATATCATCTCACTATCGATTCAACCAATCGATTGATATAGGTAAGAACCTTCTACTCAAGGACGTTACTATACTTATTTTATCTGGCACTAATACAAATAAGAATAATAACCAAACAAATGCCTTTATTAATATACAAGAATATGATACAATGAGTCCATACAATCATCAAATGATTGGCTCTAGGGCTCTAACTTACAATCTCCCACTAGCACTAGTGTCAATCAGTATAGGATCTAAG
Organism: Zingiber officinale; assembly: GCF_018446385.1. Classification (NCBI taxonomy): domain Eukaryota; kingdom Viridiplantae; phylum Streptophyta; class Magnoliopsida; order Zingiberales; family Zingiberaceae; genus Zingiber; species Zingiber officinale. The sequence goes on along the minus strand of NC_056000.1, from coordinate 87,538,069 downwards.
GCCTAATGACCTAGTGTGACCATCATGCTTTCTCTGTGCCAAAGCCTTGGTCAAGGGATCTGCGATGTTAGCCTCTGTAGGTACTCTGCAAATCTTCACATCTCCTCTATCGATAATCTCTCGAATGAGATGGAAACATTGTAGAACTGCTGTGAACTCTGCCAGCTCATAACACTACCATCTGAGCAAAACACGAACCCTGACTGTGATCGGTAATCATCCTGGTCGGTCTGGAAGCTAGCATCACTGTAACCCTTTACAGCTAGCTTATCATTGCCTCCATATATCAAGAAATATTCTTTAGTCCTTCTTAAGTACTTAAGAATATTCTTGACCGCTATCCAGTGACTTTCACCTGGATCTGACTGGTATCTGCTCGTCATGCTCAAAGCAAACGAGACATCAGGTCGAATACATAGCATGGCGTACATGATCGATCCTATAGCTGAGGCATAAGGGATCTGATCCATGCGGTCTCTCTCCTCTCCAGAAGAGGGACCTTGAGTCTTCGAAAGACTCACGCCATGTGACATCGGCAGAAATCCCTTCTTGGAGTTCTGCATGGCAAACCGAAGGAGTACCTTGTCAATATATGTACTCTGACTTAGGTCAAGCAATCTCTTAGATCTATCTCTATAGATCTGTATCCCTAGAATACGAGATGTCTCACCTAAGTCCTTCATTGAAAAGCAACTCCCTAGCCAGGTCTTGACAGACTGAAGCATAGGGATGTCCTTCCCAATGAGTAGTATGTCATCCACATACAATATGAGGAAGATAACTATATCACCTACAACCTTCTTGTAGACACAAGGTTCATCTTCATTCTTGATGAAACCAAACTGTTTGATTGCATCATCGAATCGAAGATTCCAGCTCCGAGAAGCTTGCTTTAATCCATAAATGGACCTATGCAGCTTGCATACTCTACTAGTATGCTGTGGATCTACCAAACCCTCAGGTTGTGTCATGTACACATCCTCGAGTAGGTTTCCATTCAGAAACGCGGTTTTGACATCCATCTGCCATATCTCATAGTCATGGTAGGCTGCAATAGCAAGCATGATCCGAATGGACTTAAACATCGCTACTGGAGAAAAGGTTTCATCATAGTCAATACCATGAATCTACTTGAAACCTTTAGCTACTAAGCGACCCTTATAGATAAGTCCATCCATGTCAGTCTTTCTCTTAAAGACCCACTTACACCCACTGGGTTTTACCCCTTCAGGTGGATCAACCAAAGTCCATACTTGGTTGGTGTACATGGATTCCATTTCGGATCTCATGGCCTCTAGCCATTTCTCGGAATCTGGTCTCATCACAGCTTCCTGATAGGTGGTAGGCTCATCCTCTATGAGCATAACGTCATCATGGTCAGACAAGAGAAATGAGTATCTCTCAGGCTGACGACGCACCCTATCAGACCTGCAAAGAGGAATGTCTACTTGAACTGGTTGTTGTTCCTCAACTCCTTGTGGAACATCATCCACAACACTTTGTGGTTCCAGTTCAATTTCCATCGAGGCATCAGTGCTATTGTTCGCATCTTGAACTTCTTCAAGATCGAACGCGCTCCCACTAGTCTTTCTAGAAACAAAGTCCCTTTCTAGAAAGACCCCAGTCTTTGCCACCACTACCTTGTGCTGACTGGGAATGTAGAAGTAATATCCCTTAGTTTCCTAGGGATATCCGATGAAATAGCACTTGACATATTTGGGTCCTAATTTGTCTGAGACTTGACGTCTAACATAAGCCTCACAACCCCAAATCCTCATGAAAGACACTTGGGCATCTCTCCCAGTCCATATCCTATATGGTGTCTTTATCACGGCCTTTGATGGAACTCGGTTGAGTATGAAAGCTGCCGTGTCTAGAGCATATCCCCATAGATATGTCGGAAGATCTGTGTGACTCATCATAGACCGTACCATATCTAATAAGGTACGATTCCTCCTTTCGGATACACCATTCCACTGTGGTGTTCCAGGAGGAGTGAGTTGGGATAGAATCCCACACTCAGCTAAATAGTCACGAAACTCATGGCTTAAGTATTCACCACCTTGATCTGATCGAAGTATCTTAATACTCTTGCCAAGCTGGTTCTGTACTTCATTCTTGAATTCTTTGAACTTTTCAAAGGATTCAGACTTATGTGTCATCAAGTACACATAACCATATCTACTGAAGTCATCAGTAAATGTGATGAAGTATCTATAACTGCCTCTAGCAGCAACATTGAAAGGGCCACATACATCACTATGTATGAGTCCTAACAAATCAGTTGCTCTCTCGCTGTGCCCACTAAAGGGAGTCTTGGTCATCTTGCCTCGTAGGCATGACTCGCATATCTCATATGATTCAAAATCAAATGAGTCCAGCAAACCATCCTTGTGGAGCTGGGATAAGCGCTTGTCATTTATATGACCTAAGCGACAGTGCCAGAGGTATGTTTGGTTCATGTTATTTGACTTGAACCTCTTGGTATTTACGTTATAGATAGGACTCTCTAGGTCTAGAATATAGAGTCCGTTTATCAGAGGTGCACTACAATAGAACATATCGTTTAAATAGACAGAACAACATTTGCTCTTTATTATAAACGAGAATCCTTTCTTGTCCAAACAAGAAACTGATATAATGTTCTTTGTCAATGCAGGCACATAACAACAATCGTCTAACTCTAGTATAAGCCCAGAGGGCAGAGATAGAAAATAAGTCCCTACAACAGCAGCAACCCGTGCTCCATTGCCTACTCGTAGGTCTATCTCGCCCTTTGTCAATGCTCTGCTATTTCTCAGTGCTTGTACATTAGTACAAATGTGCGAAGCACATCCGGTATCTAATACCCACGACGAAGAAATAGAGAGGTTGACTTCTATAACATTTATACCTGAAGTAGAAATCTTATTTCTCTTCTTCGTAAGATCTTCCAGGTATTCTTTGGAGTTCCTCTTCCAGTGCCTTGCTTGTTCTTGATATAGGTGACAAAGATGTTCAACCATATCGTAAGCGCTCATCAACTCATGTTGCTTCTGAAGCTCAGAGTTCATGGTTGCGAGCATAAGACATGACACATCTAATGCGTCATCTTGATGCTTCTTGTAAGCATCTCGGTCTGCTCGCGTGGCAGTGGCAGGAAGAGCCTCCGGAATGGGCTGCTCCAGAACGTACAATTTACGTTCCTGAGTGAGAACTATTCTCAGGTTCCTGTACCAGTCCAGGAAATTTGCTCCGTTGAGCTTGTCCTTCTTAAGGACAGAACGCAGGGAGAAAGAGTTCGTATTCGACGTCATGGTTATCTACAACAGAAAATTTGCAGAAATAAATATCATATTCTTTTAAAATCATTTAATTAGGCCTTTAATTAAATGATGCTCCCACTGAATTCTATAATTCTTGTGGGACAAGATCCACATCATATTAACCCTTGAGTTAGCTTTGGCTAATACGCCCAAGGCTTAGTATGATCGGTAGGTAACGATTACCAATTACATCTCTATGCAACTCTTGTTTATAGAATCAATATCCGTATTTATATTAAAACTCGAGTTAGCTTTGGCTAATACGCCCGAGAGTTAATATAAACGTGATTTTGTCCTACCTTTCCAACTATTGGAAGAATGCCTATAGTTGACTCGATCCAACCGAGTAACTAGGAATACTCAATCTAATTGAGTTTGTATTCACCCATGCGTTGATAGGCGGGACCAAGATTGTCCCTCCGTACCCTACCAAGATAATATGTATTGCTCTGCTTTGGCAGATTCAACAATACATGTGATCGAGATAGTGATAGGTATCACGGCACGGTTAGGCATTAGAGTTGAGTCGATTGAGATCTAATCTAATCCAAAAGGATGCATCTTGTGCACGACTTAGATCTAATCTAATCGCAAGGGTGCATCATGTGCACGACATAGATCTAATCTAATCGTAAGGCACTAATTAATTAATTACTTATTAAACATGCATCATATACATAAGCAATTAACTAATTAATCTATTTGTGATTTAGTCATGGCCCTACTACGATCTTCTCAAGCCAATGAGAAGATCGATTGGTCAACCTAGGGTCAACAGCTTCTCCAAGCTCCTCCCATTGACCACCTTGTGTTGCTCGTGCCCGCCTCTCACGTGGCTCTGATACCACTGTTGGGTTTTTCGGGCCGCGAAAATCGCTTTTCGCGTCGCGGAAACCCCGAATCACCCAAAGCCGTAGATCCGTGCAAGGAAAAATTTCGAAAACACAAATACGAGTTTTATACTACGATCTACAGTAGATCTACAAAGGAAAAAACCATTTTACCTTCGAAGCGTGCCCTCGCAAATCCCGCTTGTCCAACGGTACGCCGGATCTCAAGAGTGTCAACGTAGACACTCCTCTAATGATATCCACACGAACAAGGAGTGTCTCCCACACTCAAAGGATGGAGAAGAGAGCCCCAAGTGTGCTAGCACTTTCTAGAGCTCTCGAATGGGATTGGAAAGGAAGAAAAGAAGAAGGTATAAAAGAAATCTAATACACTCACTAGTAGTATCCTTCCTTTGTGACCTTCACTCTTCCTTTGCTCTTGGATTCACTCAACCATCTTCTCCTCCATCACAAGTCACGGCAACAACCAGCAAAAAAAGAGAGAAGAAGCAAGGAAGAAGAAGATGTCATTACCACTCATCAATCACAAACTAAATGAAATCCATTCATCCTTTAGTGTGGCCGGCCACACACATAACTCCCTCATTTAATGTGGCCGGCCACATTAAATGGAATGGGAGGTGTTGTAACCTCCATGAGGTGGCATGTGATGTGGCAAAGATGAGTCATCCTTATAATGTGGCAATACATCAAGTCAAACTTGATGTTTCAACATCTATTTGGTCAAGTCAAAATTGACCAATTTTTCTTCCTTGTTGAGTTAAATCCAACCTTTGATTCAAATCAATTTCAATTTAATGAATCTCAATCCATTAATATAAATTGACTCAATGAATAAAATTTAAATTAGACTCATTCAACAATTGAATCTAATTGAGTCTAACTCAATAAGTCTAATTTGAATCCAATCTTTGGTGCATCATATGAACCTAATCCAATTGGTTCATCATATGAACCTAATCTCCATCCACCTGTTCTTTGTGTGTGACCCAATAGGTTCTTGTAACGTTGGCAATGTTTCTAAACTCCTTTAGAAACATAAGCAATGAGCGGTATCTAGCAATACATCATTGCTACCCAAGTTACAAGAAATGTTGAGATCCAACATCACCTTGTGACTACTAATTGTGACTCCTCACAATATGTGACATTGTCCTTCTATCCTAGACATCTAGATTGATCAATATGAGGCATAGACCGTGTCATCCTCTAATCAATCTAAATCTTGAACTCCAAGTAGACTCACTCGATCAAATGAGCTCAACATCTAATGTTGACTCATTTGGGCATGGCCATGCACTTCGTGGTCTAACTCTATCAAGAATATTGATGTCGCTCCCGTCATATGGGAGGGATAGATCCCATCTACATCACTCACATCCCTCTGCATAATTTGTTATATACCCAGTAATCGCCTTTATAGTCCACCCTGTTACGAGTGACGTTTGACGAAACCAAAGTATATAACTCCTTATGTAGGGATCCATGGTGACTTCAGGTCAAAGGACTAATAGTCATACTAATAGCCACATGAGAAAGTATATGACACTCATATAACGATCCATGATACTTTCTCATGGCGGGTCTTTCAGTATACATTCTCTAATACATACCCATGTGTCAGCTTGATATCTCTATATCCATGACTTGTGAGATCAAGTTATCGAGCTGACCTACATGCTAGTCTTATTGTATTAACATTGTCCCTGAATGTTAATACTCGACTAGGAATGATTCAGAGTAGTGTTTCCTATATCATCTCACTATCGATTCAACCAATCGATTGATATAGGTAAGAACCTTCTACTCAAGGACGTTACTATACTTATTTTATCTGGCACTAATACAAATAAGAATAATAACCAAACAAATGCCTTTATTAATATACAAGAATATGATACAATGAGTCTATACAATCATCAAATGATTGACTCTAGGGCTCTAACTAACACGGACATGGCCCGGGAGAATGAGGCTATAAAGAAATGACTATTAGAGGTAGGATCTATATACACCCCCATCTATCACCACAGGAAAGTCAGACCCAACTTGACCGATTGAGCGAGTTAGAAAGCCAACTCTTAGAAGCTTAGGTAGCGACAAAGATTGAGGCAAAGAGAGTGTAATCATTTGAGACTAACCTGAAGACCACTAATGATAAACTATGATCCAAAACTACCAGGCGGACCAAGGTAGTGGCTGATCTGGACTGGAAAATTACTGAAGTCTAGAGCCTCTCTACCCAGTTAGAGGAGCTGAAGGTTGTTCACGCCTAGAAGATGAATGTGAAAGAAGCTGAGCTAACGACTAAAACCCATTCACTATCCTAGCAACAACAAAGTATGGACGGTCAAAGAATTGGGCTTGAGTCCCTTCAAGTGGAATTAGAGGCTACCAAATCAACACTACTTGTCTCTAAGTTTGTGCTGGATGGAGTCACATTTGAGCTGATAGCCTCTTGGACTGAACTAACCGCCTACCAGGCTAGGAAGGATGAGTATTTCGAGATGAAGAAAATAGCCTGTTGGTTAGTCCTAGAAAAACGTACCAGTTCCACTGTACAAAATTTTTTGTACAAGTGTCGAACCTTTCCTTAAATAACCTATTGTGTTCTTTAAAAGTTAAATTAGGAATCGGAGACGGAACTTAACATCATTGATTCCAAATTTAACTTATTTGTTCTTAATGGTTTAGATTTGAATCGCAAGCGGAACTTAACACTATTGATTCAAATCTACCTAAGTTATTAATTCCATAAATATTAATTTCCAAAATTGACTTCCAGGACTGCATGGCGAGGCACATGGCCTTCTTGGATATGGGAGCAACCACCACCGTCTAGACAAAGCCTTTTAAGGAAAGCTAATATTTATTTCCTTAAATAACTCTAGGTTAACCAAAAAGAATAATCGAATCACAAACTCGAAAAAACTATTTCGAAAAACTAGATCTAATTGCCTCTTGTATTTAGAATTCTTACAAAGAAAATAACTAGTATGATGCGGAAGAAAACTACTAGTTATACCTTCTCTTTGTAAGCTAATGACCTCGAGATCTTCTGCCATATTCCTCGCCTCACCTTGGACATCATGTGGGCGACGATCCTACAAGATGAACACCACCCAAAAGAGTCCTTCCTCTTCCTCTAGAATTCGGCCACCACCACCACCAAGGAGAAGAGAGCAAAGGGAAAGGGAGAAGGGAGAGGGCCGGCCACCAAGAGGTCTCCAAGCAAGAGAAAAAGAGTTGTATCTCATGAAGCCCCCTCACCCCTTCTTTTATATTACTTGCCCAAGGCAAATAAGGAAAAACCTTTTACAAAAAATAAAATTATCCAAGAGTTTTTCCTTTTCCCTTTTTAATTTTCCTTTTCTTTCCTCTTGATTGAATCAATCACCAATCAATGGTTGTGATCAATCCTATTTGGTTTAGGATTAAGCTGGGCCGACCCCTTGCTTGGGCACCAAGCAAGGTGGCCGGCCACCATATTTAGGAAAGGAATAATAATTTTTTTTTATAAAATTTTACAAGAGAAAAAACTCTTATAAAATTTTACAAGCTCTCTTTTCTAGAGTTAAAAAAGGAAAGTTTTTTAAAAATAAAACCATGTTTTAAAATTTAAAACTTCTCTTATAAAATTTCCTTTTTTAACAGATGATAGAAAATTTTAATTTTAAAACTTATCTCTCTTTTTTCTTAAACCATGAGGATGGTTAAAAAAGGAAAGTTTTAAAACTTTTAAAACTCTCTATTAAAACATGTGACCTAATTCAAATAAGGAAAGTTTTTAAAAATTAAAATCTCTCTTTTAAAACTTATAGTTTTCTACAAAGAGAAGATTTTGAAAATTCAAAACACCCCTCCTATTTGAATTAATCTTGGCCGGCCCCTACAAGCTTGGTCACCAAGCAATGGGGCCGGCCCCTATAAGAGGATGTGGCCGACCATTGCTTGGTCACCAAGCAATGGTCCGACCCCCTTCTTGACCACCAAGAAGAGCCTTACATTTGGATAGACTTGAGGCTATAATGAGGCTACGACAGGGACCTAGAGGAGAAATTGGTTTTGGCCTTCCGATGAGCTTGAGTATCCCGTGCTTGCCCTGAACACACAACTCAAGTTCATCGATAACAACTCATTCCACTAGAGAGTTATTACCACACTACCGCACTAATCCCAAATTACATTATGGGCTCCTTCTTATCATGAGTGTGTTAGTCTCCCTGTGTTTAAGATTACGAATGCCCACTAATTAAGTACGTTACTGACAACTCACTTAATTAATATCTAGCTCCAAGAGTAGTACCACTCAACTTTAATGTCATGTCAGACTAGGTCCACCTGCAGGGTTTAACATGGCAATCCTTATGAGCTCCTCTTGGGGACATTCTCAACCTAGATAACTAGGACACAGATTCCTTCTATAATCAACAATACACACTATAAGTAATATCATTTCTCAACTTATCGGGCATATTGATTTATTGAGCTAATCCTCACCCTTTGATAAATCAAAAAAATAAATATTAAATATATGTGCTTGTTATTATATTAGGATTAAGAGCACACACTTTCATAATAACTAAGGTCTAGTTCTTTTACTAAGTCTGTACAAAAAGAACTTACCTAAATGATCCTACTCAATACACTTAAAGTGTATCAGTGTAATTTATTAGTCAAGATAAACTAATACTTAATTACACTACGACTATTCTGATGGTTTGTTCCTTTCCATCTTAGTCATGAGCAACTTGTTTATAATTTATAGAGAACCGACAACATGATCTTCTGAGTGTGACACCAGACTCCATGTTATCTACTATATAAATTAATTGAACAATTGCATTTAACAAATAAATGCAGATATTGACCAATATGATTCTTTATTTCTAAATAAATATTTATACAAAAGCTAGGCTTTTAGTATACACTCCAACATAGCCTACCTTCAATTCTGGGAGTTCAATATGCCCAGCATCACCTCTATCAATAAAGTGTTTCTTGTTGGGGCTGAGGGGGCTATTACACAACTTCGCGACGGTTGCTACCTAGCATCAAAGCTTCCCGCCTGATTTTTAAACTACTAATGAATCTTAAAAGAGCTCCCACCCGATGTCTTTCCTAAGTTTTTATAGTATGTCCTGTTGGTGCAGGAAGCATCCGACGATCGAACCTAAGTTTTGATAATGGCAAAGGGATTCAAAGTTAAGATTCCTTGTTATCTAACATGTTGAATGAGTATTTCAGGAAAGTCCTAACTGCGGTTAGGCAGGTGAAAACCCTAGGGGGTGGTAACCCTAGGTCCTAGGGGGTGGTAACCCTAGGTCCTAGGGGGTGGTAACCCTAGGTGGAGAAAAGTCCTAGCTGCGGTTAGGCAAAGGGAAAACCCTAGGGGGTGGTAACCCTAGGTCATAGGGGGTGGTAACCCTATGCAGAAAGTCTTGGCAGGTCGATGGCTTCAGGCAAAAGTCCTAGGGGGTGGTAACCCTAGGTGAAAAGTCCTGGTGTCGCGAACCAGGTGAAAGACTGGACTAGCCGGGGAAGCGGATGTCCAGCAGAAAGTCCGGAAGCATCGAGTGCTGAGCAAAAGTCCAGTCGATCTGGAGGATCGAATGGCAACAGGTAAATCTCCTGAGTGGAGTAGGTGAGGACGCGTTCCCCGCAGAGGGAACAGTAGGCGTCGGGTCGACCTAGGGCTTCCGGTGGGAAATCCAAAGTCAGACTCGGACAGTCCGAAGACTGTCAATTATTATTTACTATATTTTATCAGATTCTAACACAGTCTTGCAGGGTATTTTGCTCGGACTAACCTTTGTTTGCAGGTGAGGAGCCTGCTGGAAAAAGGCTGTCCGGGCGCCCGGGATGGATCCGGGCGCCCGGAGGTCCGGGCGCCTGGGACCAAACTTTATCCCTGCCGCGACTTCGCCACGTGGAGCATCCTGGTTGGTTGGACACGTCACACTCCAGGCGCCCGGAAGGGATCCAAGTGCCCGGAATCGCATATAAAATCAGGGTTGAGGTGCAGCTTCAAAACAGAACAATTATCTAAGCAATCTCCTTGTGACAAGCTGTTAACGACTCAATCCAGAAGTGCTGCAACGACACCCCGACAACCCGGAGCTTCGGATTTAATCTTTTTGTTGTCGGTATAATCTTTTACAGCTTTGAATTGTAATTAGTTTGTAATACTCTTAACGAACTTATAGTTGTTGCCCACCGAAAGCGATCAAGGATTGCGGGCCTTCGAGTAGGAGTCGTCACAGGCTCTGAACGAAGTAAATCCACTGTGTTCATCTGCTTGTATTTTTTTCATTTCCGCTGCGTTTTTACTCGAGTGTTTTACGATTTCGATAATCGAACGAAATAGCCACGAGCGCTATTCCCCCCCCCCCCCCCTCTAGCGCTTCTCGATCCAACATGTCCCGTATGTTAGCCCTTCTCACATGCAAGGAAAACTCTTTTCATGTAAATAAATTTCTATTAGTTTTTTCCAAATCTTGTTCTATGCTGAATTTCTTTTTGATCTGGTTTCATGCTTGGTCATCCTCCACCACTAATTTTTATTATTATTCAAGAGTATTCAAAGTGTTTAAGTGGAGGTGTCTTAGTTTCACTCTTTGTACTGAGAGACTCAGACTCACAAGAACTGAACCACTTATATAATTTTATTTTTCAAAGAAGAATCCCCTGTTTGATTAGTGGTTTCATCAAATCAGAGTGTCTTAGCTCTGATACCAATTATAAGATCGATGACGTGCTAGAGAGGGTGAATAACACTCATGGCTAATTCATTCATTTATTAGAAAACTCAGAATAATGTAATGGAATAACGAAGGAGAACAAGAGTAATGCTAACACAGTTTTCTTTTACATGGTTCAGAGCTTGTGATGACTCCTACTCCAAGGCCCGCGATTGTTAATTACTTTTGGTGGGAAATCACTAGTAGTTCAGAAATCTTTTAATAGTAAGCAAGTACAAGTACTGAAAAAAAAGTATACTGTCAATAAGGAATTAGGAATTTGTTCGTCGGTTGTCGGAGCAGCGTTCAAGAGAGAAGAAGTTGTTCGTTCTTGATCTTGGTAATTTTGTTATTGAATCAAGTAGTCAAGCCCTCCTTAAATAGACAAGTTAGGCCTGATCTAAATCCACTGATCTCAAGATCAGGTTTGACTCATCATTGATCAGTCGAGTGATCCTGCCTGAATCGGTCCGTCTTCCCATCCAGATTTAGCTTCAAATGAGTCCTCATTCAGTCGACTGATCTCGCCATTCGGTCAATCGATCCCGCTATCCTCACTGGCTTATCTGGTATAATCTGATCAATCCAGCCTGATCTCAATCACCGTATATCTATTGTTCGGTCGACTAAACCCCAGGTTTAGTCGAGCAAACCCCAGGTTCGGTCGATCTATCCTTCAGTCAAACTCGTTCATCTGGCTGGAAATCTATCTGTTTGCTTTGGAGGTTCAGTCGATCGATTCCCAATTCGGTCGACCAATGAAGGCCGAAATTAACCCTACATAATTGTTAATTTCCTGCAAAATAGAGTTAGACAAAATAATAAATGATATATAAATCAATAACATGACAACCTTCAAATCATTCGGTTCTAACTTTGAATTTCCATGAGAAACCCTAGGTCAAACCGATGCCTACTGTTCCCTTATCGGGGAACGTGTCCTCACCTACTCCTCTTAGGAGAAGTTACCTATTGCCAAACTGGTCCTCCAGACCGACTAAACTTTCCACCTAGGGTTACCACCCTCTAGGACCTATGGTTACCTTCCACTAGGGTTACCACCCTCTAGGACATAGGGTTACCTCCCCCTAGGCTTTTTCACTTGCCTAACCACAGCAAGGACTTTCCATCACCTAGGGTTACCTCCCCCTAGGCTTTTTCACTTGCCTAACCACGGCTAGGACTTTCCATCACCTAGGGTTACCACCCCTAGGACCTAGGGTTACCCCCCCCCCCCCCCCAGGATTTTCCACCTACCTAACTGCGGGTTAAGACTTTTGCCTAAAACAACTTAGGACTTTTCTACAAGCTCAATCATCCTTGTTAGATCAAAAGACAAGTTAACTTTGGACCCTTTGATATAATCAAAACTCAGGTTTGATTGTATGATGCTTCCCACACCAACACATGCCTATACTCTATATGATACTAACATGATGTTTTGTGGCTTTTTTTAGTGGGTAGTGTTAACAAGAAAAATGCTCAAGTTATGATCAATGATGATGCAGTCTTAAAAGAATTTGAAAGGCATTGCAGGGTATGATTGCCTATTCTACTAAGTTCATCATTCAACTTAGTATAGACTATACAGTGTCCCTATGGTCATATAAATCTTATTTGGCCCTTTTTTTCCCTCCATGCCATGTATTTTAAAGAATAAGTGACAGGTTTTAGTCATCTGAAGTAGAAAGTATTGATGATTCTTCACTGTTAATAAATTGAGAAACTCTGAATGATAAAACATTCAAATTGATTTTATGATCATTTGGTCAAGGCACCATCTTTGAAGGTCTCCCACATTGTTTAATAGTTTGTATCCTAGACCACTAATGTCTCCTTTTCAAATGAAATTTAGGTCACTTCCTCCTGCAATAGGTTGGATTGCATTTTTGTTTTTGGCTATTGTTTGATTTAAGTATTAGTGGATAGTTAGACAGATTGACTTTGACACCATAGGCAAAAGTCGTGTTTTTTCTTTTATTTCATAGCATATGATCTCATGATATTTATTTTTTATTTAATGAACATTTATATTTATTTGATGAGTGTTTTTGTAACTGTTTCTAGAGGAAGTCTTTACCAGAGTTTTGGAGGGTTCATCCATTTGTAAGTAGTTTTTCCCACTCAATTTTAATTATTAACATTCTTCTTTGTTTTTTTGAGTAATTTTGAGATATCTAATCATGAATAGTTGAGGCATGCAACATATTTTTCTGATGTTTCAACATTTCATTGTAGCACAGTTTAGTAAATCAATTGTAGAATTAGTGATGAATAGGCTGACCTCATTATAACATGATAATTGCCTACATTTTGACTTCTCGATTGATCAAAGGGAGTCTGTAATTTGGTCATTCAATGTCACCAACAAAATATCATATATTTTTTAAAGTATTATACTTTTTGATGAATGAAGCCTAAATTCTTCTCTCCTTTTTTTGATGTGAAATCTTACCAGCTTGTCTTCCTAACATTAAATGAAAGAACAATGTCATAAATAGCACCTTTTAGTTTTTTTTTCAGTATGTCTACTTCTGGTTTTTACTCCTAAACCATACCGAGGCTTCATTTTCTTTGTGATGAATAAACTATGATTCCTTTCCCTAGCCTTCTATTGTTCATTGTTATAGCCAAAAAATGATGATTTTGATCATGCTTTTCAGGTGATTATCATAAAATTTTATATAGTTCTAAACCACAAAATTGTTAACAAATAGACAGGATTGAATTAATAACTTTGTATTATTTATTAATAGTCAAATTTGAGGAATATGAATCATGGAGATATTTGTGCTTATACTAAATGTAAGCAGCTTCATTGGTTTGCTGATGAATTAGTTGTTGTAAAAGGTCAAATTGCATTCACAGATCCAAACACAAAAGTGCATCACATTATTCTTAGTGGATCATGTTGGAAAGTTTGGGTTGATAAGTTTTTGGTTGAAAAGGTGGACCTAATTCGAACAAATGATGAAATGCAATTTCTCAATGACGAAATAGGAAGCATAGTCACATGTTTATCTAAATTTATAGTATTGTGTGATTGATACATATTCTACTGATTTGTGTGGATTGGAAGTTTAATTGTTATTATGTAATAGCTAGTTTGTTAGAGATTTCGTATCTTGTTTGTTAGAGATTTTGTATCTTGTTTTGGAACTTCAGACCTTCTTTTGGTATAATGAAAAATAATAACTTTTATTAATTTTGTGTAGATTAGATTTGCACTAAATTTGTTGTAAAATTTTGGTTTATTGTTTTTGTCAATGAAATTATTTTTTTAATATAGATAAGACCATCAACATTATACATTTGCACAGTGCAGATTAGAATATTAATAGCATGCATTTGCATACTATAGAAAATCCATTCCATAGTGCACAACGCACGCCGTGAAAAATATTATTGGTAGTGCGCAAAGCACGCTGTCGAAAATAATATCCGCAGTGTGCTTTGCGTGCCATGGAAAATATTATCCGTAGCGCGCAACACATATTGCGGATATATTTTCTGCGACATGAGTTGCACGCCATGGATAATATTTTCCATGGCACGTAAAGCATGTTGTTAATAACCTAGGGCTTTCAATAGCTTTTAATTGTGCAGTGTGCAATGCGCGCTACGGAAAGTGAATTTGCGTGCTGTGAAAAGTCATTTTTGTTGTAGTGTTACTTCTTGTTGGGGAAGCACATTTATCAAATGATACATTGCCCTTGAGTTTGTCAAATATTCTTTCCATTGCTTCTTGCTCCATCTTATTCTCTTGATTATCTCATTGTTTTGATCCCTAGATATCTTGTTGGTGCGGGAAGCATCAAACGATGGAACCCAAGTTTTTATAATGGCAAAGAGTTCAAAGTTAAGTTGTCTTGTGATCTAACAAGTTCATGGAGCTTGCAGGAAAGTCCTAAGTGGTACTTATGCAAAAGTCCTAGCTGCGGTTAGGCAGGTGGAAAACCCTAGGGGGTGGTAACCCTAGGTCATGGGGGGTGGTAACTCTATGCGGAAAGTTTTGGCGGGTCGAGAGCTTCAAGAAAAAGTCCTAGGGGGGTAACCCTAGGTGGAAAGTCCTGGTGTCGCGAACCAGGTGGAAGACTGGGCGGGTCGGGAAGCGGAAGTCTAGCAGAAAGTCCGGAAGTTTCGAACGCTGAGCAAAAGTCCAGTCGATCTGGAGGATTGCACTGGCAATAGCTAAATCTCCTGAGTGGAGTAGGTGAGGACGCGTCCCCCGTAGAGGGAACAGTAGGCGTCGGGTCGACCTAGGGTTTCCGGTTGGAAATCCGAAGTCAGACCCAGGCAGTCCGATGACTGTTGATTATATCACTTATAATATGTCTGTGCTAACTTTGTTTTCAGGGTTTTGTGTTTGGGACTAACACATTTTGTAGGAACAAAGAAGCACATTTGACCTCGGATGAATAATGTCCGAGGCGCCTCCATGGGGCTTGGAGGCGCCTCGGGTGCTAGCCGAAGCTAGCTATCTAGAGGAGCTGGAGGCGCCTTGGAGGAAGCTGAAGGCACCTTGGACCAAGCGTTGGAGGCACCTTGGACCATCCTTGAGGCGCCTTCAATGGGATAAGGCGCGACCAGATCAGAGCTGATCCACGTGTGCGACTCGGCGGCCTAGAGGTGCCTCGGACAGGCTTGGAGGCGCCTCCAACACTGTTTATAGGGGGGGTCGAGGCAGCAGCTCAAATAATCAATTCAAAAGCTATTATTCATCAACGTGCTTCTCAAAAACTGACCCGGCGAAGCTACGACGAGTTTTCAACAACCCAAAGCTACAAGTTCTCCTCTTAGTGTTGTCGGTATAACTTACTATTGGTACTTTCATTTGTAATCTCTTTTTGTACCGAATTTGCAATTTGATAGTGAATTGCCCACAGTAATCACTCAACGAGCGAGGGCCTTGGAGTAGGAGTCGCCCAAGGCTCCGAACCAAGTAAAAACACTTGGGTCCTTTTTGTGTTTGCTTTTATTGTTATTTTCGCTGCATTACACTCGAACGCTTTACGAATTTGAATCGAACGAAATAGCCACGAGCGCTATTCACCCCCCCCCCCTCTAGCGCTTCTCAATCCAACAATTGGTATCAGAGCGGGGTCGTGTTGATTTGGTGCAACCACCAATCGCGCAAATTTTTTCATGGTGTTTTCAATTTTTACGGAGTCAATTAGAATCTAGCTTAATAGCTATATTCTAATTATTTTTTTTTCCAATCGGTTTTTGCTCGAAGTTGGTGCAACACCACTCGAGCTCATGATATTAATTTTATTTCCCGCACTGCTAATCCAAGACCTAGTCTTGGGACATTTCTATTTTTCTTTTATTTTGCATATTATTAATGGCTCAACAAGAAGGATTCAGCACCATTTGTCCCCCGCTCTTCACCGGAGAAGATTTCGGGTACTGGAAGGGGCGAATGGAAACCTTCCTCAAGATACAGTTCGACACATGGATGATCATCAAGATGGGATTGCAACTACCAACCAACGAAGATGGCAAGCCTGCACCTTGCGAAAAATGGGAACCATCACTAATCAAGAAAGTGGAGGCCAATACCAAATCAACCTGTACCCTCCAGTGCGGACTGACCAAGGAAGAGCTCAACAGAGTTGGACCGTTCTCCAAACCAAAAGAGCTGTGGGAGAAGTTGATCGAACTCCATGAGGGCACCTACGACACCAAGGATAGTAAAAGAGATCTTTTGTTTAATAAATTATACAATCTAAAAATGCAGGACGGAGAGACAGCAAGTCAACTCCACGCACGCATATAAGACATCCTCAACTCCCTCCATGCGATCAGGCAAAGAGTCGAGAATCGGGACATCATAAGGTAGACACTCAACGCTTTTCCGAGTAGTACATTGTGGGCATCAATGGTAGATGCCTACAAAGTCTCCAAGGACTTATCTTCCATTAGATTAGATGAATCGTTTTCGGAATTCGAACTGCATGAACTAACTAATACACTGCCAACCGAGAAGGGTATTGTTTTGGTTGCAAGGTACCAGTCAAACACGCGAACCAAGATCATGGCGAAGAACTGAACCAGAGTCGGAAGACGAACCTGACTCAGACAATGAAGACGACGAATTGACCTCCAAGCTCATGAATCTTGTGAAAAGCTCTACAAGAAGAAGAAGGGCTTCAACAAGAGGGACATAAAGAAAGCAGTCCAATCCAAGGAGAGTCAACCAAGCTCTAAAGTCAAGTTCAAAGTAACTTGCTATGAGTGCAACCAGAAAGGGCACATCAAGGCTAACTGCCCAAATCAGAAGGATGCAAAGAAGCATAGGAAAAAGAAGGTGCTGAAAGCGACATGGGACGAATCCTCAAAAGAAGATACCGATGACGAACCCGATCAAACGAGTCTACTCGCACTGATGGCCCGGGACCAGATCAATCTGTCCGAGAGCGAGAGAGAGTCAAAAGCCGAGTCTGAGCGAAGCCACGGATCCGTGTCCGTTTACAAAGGGCCTGATTGTTGGATCGAGAAGCGCTAGAGGGGGGGGTGAATAACGCTCGTGGCTATTTTGTTTCGATTATCTGAATCGTAAAGGTGTAAGTGTTAAAGCAGCTGAATAAACAAAGAACAATCACACAGAAAGACACAGGGGATTTTACTTCGTTCGAAGCCTAGATCGACTCCTACTCGAAGGCCCATGATCCTTGATCACTTTGCGTGGGCAACAACTATAAGCTCGATAAAAATGATTACAAAGATGAAGTACAATAGCTAACAATAAACAATTGAATTATACCGATGACAGTGAGAAAAATTGAAGTTTCGGAGCTCCGGGTCGTCGGTTGGTTGTCACAGCAGTTCGGGATCGTGTCGTTAGCAGCTGGTCGTAGAGATATTACTTGGAATTCCTTGTTATGAGCTGCTGGTCGAGATCCCTTAAAAAGGGTGTTCAAGGCACCTTTTACTGTTCACCAAGGCGCCTTGAATGAGCCAAGTCAGACGCGGAGATAAGGGTTGAACTGGTTCAACCTTATCAGGTTCAAGGCGCCTTCAGCCTCTCCAAGGCACCTTCATCAAGCTGTCCAAGGCGCCTTGGCTTCCTTCAAGGCGCCTCCAAGCTTGCTTCACAGCTAGCTCAGGTTTTGCACCCGACACTACAAGAAAAATGTCATTCAACAACACTCAAACGACAACGGTTTTATACCAAACCGTTGTCTTTTTATCTTTTAACAACGGTTTTAACATAAACTGTTGTCTTTTAGTAATTTGTTTGGCCTATGACAACGGTTTTTAAACACTGTTGTCAATTTATGTTTTTTTGAGGATACGACAACGGTTTTTAAAGGGAACGACAACAGTTTTTTAAAACTGTTGTCTATGTGCACTTTTTTGGGATTACGACAACAGTTTTTAAAAACCGTTGTCTATTAAGTGTTGTTGAATGCGATTGTTTTTTCTTTCGCCACTTTTTCTCATTCGTCATTTGTCTGTTTTACGCTTTGTTTTTTTCTGTCTCTTTCCCAAAACCCTACTCTTCGCCGCCTCCTCCTCACCGCCCTCTTCGTCGCCTCCCTCCTCACCACCCTCTTCACCGCCTTCTTCGCCGCCTCCCTCCTCACCGCCCTCTTCGCCGCCTCCCTCCTCACCACCCTCTTCGCTGCCTCCTTCCTCGCCGCCCTCTTCGTCGCCTCAACTTTCGGCCTCGCCACCTCCTCCTCGCGGCCTCTACTTTCAGCCATCTTCACCGCCTCCTCCTCGTCGCCTCGACTTTCAGCCAGTTCCAACACAAGAAGGAAGAAGAAGGAAGGAGGAGGAGGAAGATGGAAATCCCTCTCCTGATTGTCTCACTGATCTTTCTCTGCTTCTTTTCCTCTGCTCTCTCATCTTCTGTGGTCACCTATTTACCTGGATTCCAAGGCCCCCTTCCCTACATGACCAAGGGAAGCTTGGTCTACGATCGGCGGCGGTGAATCATGTTTCAGCGTCTCCTGTTGCAGCATCCCCGCCGTGGCGTCGCCACTGGCTTCCTCGCTCTCACCGCCTTCACTCTCGGTTCCTCTGACGACCCCTCCCTCCCCACAAGTAACCCTCCTTTCTTCCTTTTCCCTTCACCTCCTTTCTCAATATTTTCTCTTCTTTCTCACGCATGTGCTCCCCTTCGTAAAAGATGTCGCCATTTCGATATGCGATCCGTTTCGGAAATTTCTGTCTTCGACTTCGTCGATTTTCTCGCAAGATTTCATGCTTCCATTCTCAGTCTTTTCTCCAGGTTTAAACCTAACCTATTGTCCTTATAGTTTTCTTTCATCGATTTGGAGTTGCATAATCTTTTAATCTGATTCGTAGAGTTTTTTGCACGGCATTTTCCAACCGCGTGCCCTCTTCCACCTCCGGATTCAAGTAAGGACGTGGCATGCTGCAGTGGATGCCTCAAAAGGAACTCTATTGTCAAAGCAGTCGCGGCAGCTGGTCCTGCCGTGGTGAATATATGTCTTACTGAAGGTGAAAGGACTTTATTATGTCTTCAGATTTCCTCAATATGTGGATTTTTTTTTAGGTGTATTCGTTTGAACGATGAGCTTTTTCCAATACTTCTTTTCAGATGTATATGGTCATATGCCTATAATGGGTATAGGGTCTGGCACTATCATTGATCCTGATGGGACGATCTTGACCTGTGCACATTGCATAGCAGACTTTTCTAGTAGGCAAGTGATCTTAAAAGGCAAAGTGAGTATGCAAACCTACAACTTAGTTATTCATCTTGATGAAGAAATGTGCTTAGAACTGGATGAGGACTGAGAATTTGAATTTGCAAGTTATATCCAGTTGGACTTGGTTACAAATACTATCTGGGTGAAGTTACAAGCAATTAGATTTCATCATGTAGACTAATAAAGATTGTGACTCATGTCTTAGTCCACCTTTGTAGGGCGGAAATTGTAGAAGATTGCAAGATGCATATCGGTCTTTTTGAAGTTTCCTTGGTTAGCTTGCTGTCATACAAGTTTGAAAGATGTTCTCCTAACTCAGTCTGGTTCATATCTGACTATGCTAAGTTTGCTTGAGATGATGAGATGTAATAGTCCTGGACCATATCTTTAAGTTTCCTGGACCATATAAGGGAAGCTTGGTCTACCATCCTTATTCCTGGACCAAGGTAACTTCTTCTTCTTGATCAGTAATTGAGGAAGCAATATGATACATGCTTTTGTCCTGTCTGCGTGAAAACATTCGTGCAGGTAGCCAACATTATCTTTGTAGATTCCCCGTTGGGTTCTGGATTCTCATACTCAAGAAAATATGAAGGGTATGATGCCAACGATACTATTTGGTCCGAACAGGCTTCTAAGTTTCTTTTACAGGTGGGAAAGATCATATATATTCCTGATGTAATTACTGTAAGTGCCTTAAATATGTAATCTTTCACTTTTGCAGTGGCTTGTTGAGCACCCACAGTTCATCTCCAATCCCCTCTACATTGCTGGGGATTCATATGCTGGAAAAATTGTACCTATGGTGGCCAAAAGAATATTGGATGGTAACTCTACTTTTAATGTAAACTATTGATGAGGGTGTTAATTTACATGCCATTTTCATTTACTGTAATTCAGGTATTGATGAAGGGAAAGAACCATTACTTAACCTCCAGGTAAATTGCTTGAATTGATGGGCCACTGGCAATGAAGGGAAAGAATCTAATTTTGATCTTTAAATTATGTCATAGTTTATATGAAAGAAAAAGCCTTGGCTTTCAGGGTTACTTGATTGGCAATCCATCCATGGGTGGAAAAGTCGATACCAATTCTAAAATACCTTATGCTCACAGCATGGGAATCATATCAGATGACTTCTTTGGGGTAATCTTAGTAGATCAACTAGGACGAATTTCTCAAAATGATCTTTGGTATCACTTCACGAATTGTTATTTAGTTATTATTTTTTTCCAATTAATTATGTTTTGTTCTTTAAGATCATATAATTTATGTGTGTTCACAGTTCACAAAAGCGGAGTACTCTCAAGAAGAAATTGATGAAGTGCGCTCTGAGATAGCAGAATGCATACAAGATCATATTTATGAATAGGTATATACATGAGTTCATCTTATTGCATTTGACAATAATAATATTCAGTTAAATTGAATACATGCTGCTTATACTTGATTGCACTTGATTTGGAGATATCTGTCTCTGAGTCCATTTACCAAATCCAATCGGTATGACAAAACTGCATACTTGATGCGCCAACATCAAATACAAACCGATAACTTAATCCTTTGTCAAATATAAAAAGTGATTAACCTTAATCCTTTGTCAAATATGTATACTGTATTTTGGTTTACATAACAAACTTTCTGGGGTTCTCAATTTTATAATGTAGATGTCTTTGTTTAGAAGGGTAATAATCTTGTTACTGCAGCATCTTCATTTTTTAGATGACTCCATTATTAATAGTGACGAAGGGGGTATTTTACATCAAATTGAGATGATTATGGTCAATTTTTTCTGGGGTTCTATCAGTTCCAATAGGAAGATTCACTGGATCTCTTGGAAAGATATTTGTAAACCTAAGCTAGAAGGAGGATTGGGAGTAGAGAACACACTTGTCGAAATTTCTGTCTAGCATGTACTGTGGGTCAGTCTCTCCTGTGGTGGTTTTACTCAAAAACAAAGCTTCACATTGTTAGAAAAGGACGTTACAGATGAGAAACGTAGCAGAAGAGCATATTAGATGGCGTTTAGGTGAAGATCATATTAATTTCTGGTTTGATACATGGTTAGATGCAGGTCCTTTGTTAAATCCCTCAGTCTCATCGTTAAATCTTGGGCTTTTATGTTCTTTACTAGTTCTATCTGTGTGATTTCCATGATCTAATTAGCGGTATCCTCTATGATGTTGTTGGAAGTTTGGATTGCTCTTTTCTACTCTCTATTCCGTGTAAAAACTAAATAAACCATCTCTATGCTTTTGCATGATTGTTGGAGAATTTTATTCGAATATGAATTGGGGAAAATGCTAATATAGTTAGGAATTTTGATTCCTGCTAGAAGTTAGGCCGTTTACTGAGTCTATTTGAGTATCAAGAGAGTAGATCCTTATGATAATTGTGGGTTGATCAATTTGCTTGCTCTGTGAATTTAAATTAGTAAAGCTTGTTTGCTTAATTCTCTGTGTGCTGCTTTGTTGCTTCAGCCCTTGTTTGTATTTGTGATTTTGTATGCTCCGGAAATAAGTTGGAACTTGATTTTTCATGTCTAATTTAGCTAGATTCTATAATGCTTTTTTGATGCTCGATGATAGAACCAGAATCTGGTTGTTGCTCTAAGCCATTTCTGCAAGTAGATTTTCCTGAATTTGCTATTAATTAAGCAAATGCTATATGTAGATCTGCAAGTCTTCGATTTTTAGATTAATTTAAATAATTATGCTGATTTACTAAAGAAATTGCTGGCGGATTATCTCGCTAACAAAGCAGTTGAACCCATAGTAGATGGAGTTTCGCTAGACTTCAAATTGGATAGAATTTTTTTTGGTATATGTAAAAGTTGATAGGTTTGGTTTACCATACTTAAGAGTTACTTGTAAAGCCATATAGCTGGTCTTTTAAGACATACTACTCTGAGTTTTTGTAAAACTGTAATAAGGTCAGGTGTGAAATTTCCAAGAGATCCATTTTTTATGCTATTTACTCCTGGGAAATGAATTAACTTGCAATCATATGCTATTTACCTCAGGGAAAAGATAATGACCCGTTTCTGTGAAAGGAGAAGAAAAGAGAAGCTAGGAGGGAGGAGAAACCAGAAAAGGCTGTAGTTTAGAAGATGCATAGGCTGTTTAGAAGATGCACAGGTAGAGAAGACGTGCTCCAACAAAACATGATATTTTGGACTATATGTGTGATATATATAAACTTTTGGCTGTGTACACTTTTGTGATGTTTGAATGTTGATGTTTGTACTTTAATGATGTTTGGATGATGATGTTTGGTACTTTAATGAAATTTGCATTGTAAATATTGATTATGTAGGTTTTTTATCAATGAAATTTGCACTGGATGTTTTTTATAAACCATTGAGTAGGAAAAGATTAATAAGTTTTTTATTTATTGTCAAAATGTTGTATATTGTACCCAAAGACATCAGTTTAAATATGTCAAACTGTTGTCAATGGCGTTAAAAGACAATAGTGACAAAGTGATGTTATTTAACATCGTTGCCTAAAAAGACAACGGTTTTTAACCGTTGTCAAACCGATGTCATTGGCAAAAAAGACAACGCTTTTTAGCCGTTGTCGTAGACAGTTCAAAACTATTGTTGAAAAGCCTAGGCATACGCTCAAAGACAACGGTGAAAAACTGTTGTCTTTGTAGGAAAAGACAACAGTTTTTCACCGTTGTAAAAATGTTGTCTTTGCCTTCAAAGACAACGGTTAAAAACTGTTGTCGTTGGCCACCCCTTTTAACAACACAGCCTTTAACAACAGTTCAAAATGGCCTACGACAACGGTTTAAAACCGTTGTTGTTTGTCTTTTTTCTTGTAGTGCGAGGCGCCTCCAAGCTCCATGGAGGCGCGTCGATACTGTTCATCCGAGGCTAATTTTGCACTTTGGTCCCGGCAAGATATGTTAAACACAAAAATACCCTACAGCACAAAGTTAGCTCATAACTCATAACTGATAGTATAAGAGTGAAAGTTTGACAGTCTCTGGACTGTCTGAGTCTGACTTCGGGTTTCCATCCGGAAACCCTAGGTCGACCCGACGCCTACTGTTCCCTCTGCGGGGAACGCGTCCTCTCCTACTCCACTCAGGAGATGTACCTTTTGCCAGTTCGGTCCTCCAGACCGACTGGACTTTTGCTCAGCGTCCATTGCTTCCGGTCTTCATGCTGGACGTCCGGTCCTCGACCCTTCCAGACTTCAACCCAGTTCGCGACACCAGGATTTTAACCTAGGGTTACCACCCCCTAGGATTTTTGCCCGAAGCTTCGACCCACCAAGACTTTCCACATAGGATTACCACCCCCTATGACCTAGGGTTACCACCCCCTAGGGTTTTTCACCTGCCTAACCGCAGTTAGGACTTTACAGAAACACTCACTCAAATACATTAGATAACAAGTAAGCTTAACTTTGAACCCTTTGCCATTATCAAAACTCAGGTTCGATCGTCGAACGCTTCCTGCACCAACAATCTCCCCCTTTTTGATTATGGCAATCGAAATTCAAAGTTAAGCGAAAAGATGCAAAACATATAGGCATAAGTAAGCACAGGCATAAATAAGGCATAAGTACATACAAAGCTCCCCCTTAATAGAAGCTCCCCCTTAAAAAAAAATCTCTCCTTTGAATCTTTAATTCCTTTGAATTTCCCTATACTCTCCACCTTTGCCATATATCAAAATAACTAAGAGAGAAATCAATATAATAGTAAACACTTAAATTAATTTTCTTGGAAATATTTAAGGCTTAAGTGTATTTTTCAGTTTTTGGAACAGATTTTGAAATGATTTTCAACATCATTTTTAAAGGGTTTCAAAATGAGTTTCAAAAATATTTTTCAAAGGATTTTGAATAAGTTTTTCAAATATCTTTCAAAGGATTTTGAATAAGTTTTTCAAATATTTTTCAAAGGATTTTGAATAAGTTTTTCAAATATCTTTCAAAGGATTTTGAATAAGTTTTTCAAATATCTTTCAAAGGATTTTAAATAAGTTTTTCAAATATCTTTCAAAGGATTTTGAATAAGTTTTTCAAATATTTTTCAAAGGATTTTGAATAAGTTTTTTAAATAATTTTTCAAAGGATTTTGAATAAGTTTTTCAAAGGATTTTGAATAAGTTTTTCAAATATTTTTCAAAGGATTTTGAATAAGTTTTTCAAATATTTTTCAAAGGATTTTGCATAAGTTTTTCAAATATTTTTCAAAGGATTTTGAATAAGTTTTTCAAATCTTTTTCAAAGGATTTTGAATAAGTTTTTCAAATAATTTTTCAAAGGATTTTGAATAAGTTTTTCAAATATTTTTCAAAGGATTTTCTAAAAGATTTTAAAGGATTTTTAAAATGATTTTTAAAATAAAGGTTGATTGGGTTTAGTTGATTTTAATTAAATTTGTTTAAATTTTGAACAATTTGAACTTATTTGAACCTAGATCCATCTCACCTGATTTAAAATTATCAATCAGGTAATCTTACATAATTTTGTGAGATGGTTATCTTGAATTTAGGTTTTTTCTAATGAGTAATTTACATTTGAGTTAAACTTAGGTTTTCCAAATAGTCAATTAAATATGTCTTTCCATGATTGATTCCCAGGTCAGGGGAGGCTATAGGCCTTCTTGGGTATGAGATCATCCTCCCCTTCCTAGATAGAATCACTCAAAGAAATATATATTTAATTTTCTTTTTGAAACTCCTAGATTTAACTAGCAAGTGTAAATTACGCCTAGATCCTTAAGCTATCCTAGTCTAAGCATGTATATTGCACGAAAATAAATAAACAATCATCAATCAATTTATATATTTATTGAGATGGTTTTTCTATTGGCTCCCCCTGGATCATAGCCTCGATATGGTCTATCAAGGAAATGGATCTGATCCTTGGGGACCCAATAGAGACCAGGTCCAACTTGATTAACCAAGTTTGACTTGGGGACCCATGCTTGAATTAAGCTTCTATTATTTCTATTTACTAAAGATAGATATGATTTATACTTACTTTTGGTTTTGAATCCAAGTCCGGATTTGTTGTACACGGCTCGTTGTTTTCCAAGAATTAGATCCAAATTCTTGGAGCCCAAGGTGAACCATTCCAACGTGTTCTTGAGTTCTTTAATTTGAGCTTTTAGATTAGAATTTTCTTCCTCAAGTTGTTGGACTTGAGTTGAGTTTCCAATTTGCACTGACTTAGTTAAAGAGCTCAAGTCATTCACTTCCTTAAGGGTTGTTACCTCCTTTTGGAGCGACTTAACCTGGATGTTGGATTTAGCCAACTTTTTTTACTAAGTAAGGTAATAATTCATGCAAGTTATCTAATTGAAATTCTGCGAGTAGTGAACTTACAGTGGGGTTTGGTCCTTCGGAAACAAATGCGGATTCGTGGCTTTGCTCAGACTCGGCTTCCGACTCGCTCTCGGTTTCAGACTCAAATTCGGACTCGGTTTCGTCAATGTCTACTTGTACTGGCAATGCGAGGAAGCTTGTCAGTTCTTCTTTGTCGAACTCGGATTCGTCTGACGACTCGGACCAGGTTGCCTTTAACGCCTTCTTTCTTTTCTTCTTGTTTGGGCAGTCTGGTTTGTAGTGCCCCTTCTGGTTGTATCCGTAGCAGATGACTCCAGTCTTGTCCTCCTTGGTTGTTTGAGTTGCTCTTTTTGACTTGCATATTTTCCGCACAAGCTTTATCAGTTTGGAAATAACTTCATCTTCGTCGTCTGTGTCTGATTCGTCTTTGGACTTGGATTTGCGCCTCGTCGTCGGTTCATGCATTTTGCTGGTACCTGTAACCAAAGCAACACCTTTCTCGACCGGGCGTGCATTAGTCTGCTCATGAAATTCTAATTTGGAAAATAATTCATCTAGTTTTATTGAAGATAAGTCCTTGGAAACTTTGTAAGCATCCACCATGGATGCCCACAAAGCGTTCCTCTGAAAAGCGCTTAGCGCGTACCTTATTACGTCGCGGTTTTCCACCCCTTTGGCCGATCGCATGAAGCCCGTTGAGTAGGTCCCGGATACGCGCGTGAAGCTAGTTCACCGTCTCACCTTCCTGCATTTTAATATTATATAATTTATTTAAAATTAAATCACGCTTACTTAATTTAGCGTCTGACGTGCCCTCGTGCATCTCGATTAGTTTGTTCCACAGCTCCTTCGCACTTGAAAATGGTCCAACTCTATTCAGTTCTTCTTTCGTCAACTCGCATTGTAGCATGCAAATGGCTTTTGCATCTGCTTCCACCTTCTTCCTGATGCTGGCGTCCCAGTTGGTGCAGGAAACTAGTTCTCCGGTGCCGTCACGTGGTAGCTCGAGACCGGTCTGGATGATGATCCACATCTCAACTTGCGTCTTGAGATGGTAGATCATCCGGTTCTTCCAATAGGCAAAGTCTTCACCGGAGAAGAGCGGGGGGTGGGTAGTGCTCGAGCCTTCTTGAAGGGTCATTATAAACTTGCACACAAAGAAGAAGGGGAAAAAAAAATGTACCAGGACTTGATCCTTGATTAGCAGTGCGGTATGAATTAAAAAAAACTAACTCGAGTGGTGTTGCACGAACCTCAAGCGAAATCGATACGAGCGAGAAAAAACTGGAATATAGCAATAATACTAATTTCAGTTGACTCCGAAAAAATTTAAAACACCGTGAGGAAAAAAAAATTGCGTGATTGGTGGTTGCACCAAATCAACGCGACCCCGCTCTGATACCAATTGTTGGATCGAGAAGCGCTAGAGGGGGTGAATAGCGCTCGCGACTATTTTGTTTCGATTATCGGAATCGTAAAGGCGTAAGAGTTAAAGCAGCGGAATAAACAGAGAACAATCACGCAGAAAGACGTAGGGGATTTTACTTCGTTCGGAGCCTAGATCGACTCCTACTCGAAGGCCCGCGATCCTTGATCGCTTTGCGTGGGCAACAACTATAAGCTCGATAAAAATGATTACAAAGATGAAGTACAATAGCTAACAATAAATAATTGAATTATACCGACGACAATGAGAAAAACTGAAGTTTCGGAGCTCCGGGTCATCGGGTGGTTGTCATAGCAGTTCGGGATCGTGTCGTTAGCAGTTGTTCACAGAGAGATTACTTGGAATTCCTTGTTATGGGCTGCTGGTCGAGATCCCTTATAAACGGTGTTCAAGGCGCCTTTTACTGTTCACCAAGGTGCCTTGAATGAGCCGAGTCAGCCGCGGAGATGAGGGTTGAACTGGTCGAACCTTATCAGGTTCAAGGTGCCTTCAGCCTCTCCAAGGCACCTTCATCAAGCTATCCAAGGCGCCTTGGCTTCTTCAAGGCGCCTCCAAGCTTGGTTCACAGCCAGCTCAGGTTTTGCACCCGAGGCGCCTCCAAGCTCCATGGAGGCTCCTCGGTACTGTTCATCTGAGGCCAATTTTGCACTTTGGTCCCTGTAAGATAAGTTAAACACAAAAATACCCTGCAACACAAAGTTAACTCATAACACATAAGTGATAGTATAAGAGTGAAAGTTTGACAGTCTCAGGACTATCCGAGTCTAACTTCGGGTTTCCATCCGGAAACCCTAGGTCGACCCGACGCCTACTGTTCCCTCTGCGGGGAACGCGTCCTCACCTACTCCACTCAGGAGAAGTACTGTAAAATATCATAAAATAAGGGAATAATAATAAGGGAATTTTCTGGAATTTTTGGAAATTTTTCGGGAATTTTTCGGAGTTCGCACGGACGAGTTAACGGGGATAAAAATGGGGCCCAGAAAAGCCTGTTTAGGCTACCCTGTTTTAATGAGGAAAAGTTTTATATTCTTTTCCTTTTTCTTTTCTTATTCTTTTTCTTTTTCTCTTATTCCTCCCGCGTGCCCTAGCCTTTCCCGTTGCTCGGCGATTTCTCCTCTCTGCCCTAACCGGCGCTGCCGCGACAGTTTTAATTCATCACTTCTGCTTAAGCCATGACCGAGTACTCATTGTCTTCTCTTCTCCTCTGCCCTAGCCACATTGCGCCGCACACCCGAAGCCCTTTTCTTTTCTTCTCCCGAGCGTCGGCCGCCTCATCTGTGCTGGTCACCGCGCGCCCTAGCCTTCTGCCGAGTGCCGCTCCTCTTTTTCCCCAAGCGCCGACGACGCTCACTCCATCGCCGGTTCCCTACTCTGTGCTCGTGCCCTAGCCTACCTTGCCGACATCGGTGAGCGCCTTGCTGTGATCTTTGCTCGTGCTGTCTGACACCAGTGACTCGGTGACGGCGATTTGCCACCGCTGACGCTCTCCCTTCTGCCATTTGTGCTTCTAGAGCCGACCCTCACCAAAGGACCTCAATGTGCCTTAGTACCAAAACCACCACCGGCCAATTTCTCCTCTGTTCTAGCATCAGCAACTGTACCTCCTTCCCTCTCTTGGCGGATAACTAGAGTCGCCGAAAAACGAGAGCTCAAAAAGGAGACTGAGGGTAGCAGGAGTCCGGCAGTGGGATTGAAGGTGAGGGTTTAGGGTTTGGTTTCCGAAATTTTTGCTATGTTTTGTGTCCTGCCGTGAGCAGTAATGTGTTTGGGTGGAAGGGTTGTGTTAATTGAGGATGGTGGTCTCTGGTTGTAGGGTCCTGATCTTCAGCAGCCGACATTTCCTTATTTCAGCATTTACTCTTTGATTTTTCAGCAGCAAGAACGGTTGTGGAACTTGAGGTAAGGTGTAGAGCATTTTATATATGCTATAGAATATGGTTTTGATTCGATTGTTTAGATGGATGATTATGAGTAGATTGAGGTTGTGTATATTGATTAGGGTTTTGTCCTAATTTAAGGTTAGAGATTCTATTTAGCTATTTATGGGAATGGTAGCTAAATAAAATATATTTACATTGGTATCACAGGTCTTTGATGCGAGACGAGTATCTCGATTATCGGATTGGACCATTTCTTATTGGAAGCGGGTACTTTTAACTTTATGTCTTTGATATGCATAGTAGTGAACTTAACAAATAACAACAATTATGTTTCTTAATTGTTTCGGTTAGTCACTACCCGATACCTGTTTCATGTTTGGTTGATTATTTGTTTTGCATCTCATGTTATTACTTACCTGAATACACATGCTTAGGGGTAGTGATATAACCATGTTTCACCATGTTCAGGACCTAGGTGTGATACCCTATCTGATCTGTGAACTCTTGATATGATTTATTGATTATGGTGCACATCATGTATGTATATAGATTTGGTTCAGTATATTACCATGCTTAGTGTCATGCACCATTCGCATGATTGCATGCTGTGTGATAGATTGCACTATTATTGTCGATCACATCGCTAGTTTCATCACTGTTCGGTGCTTCGTTGTTGACGCTCATGGGTAGCGTGACGCAACGTGGTAGCACGTCAGTTTGCTCGTTCGGTGCTCCGTTGGTCCACTCATGGGTAGTGTGATTGCAGCGTGATAGCACGTCGAGACCCTTCCCCGTCATTTTGTACCGGGAGATGAGAGCATTACGCTCCCCCATTTATGATTTGGGGTAGGAGTATGTGTGTACTCTGACAGCATCCCGTCCTCTCGGTCACTCATCAGGAGTAGTGATGCAGAGTGCACGGTTGTCACAGCCCTACCCACTCGGTCCCACTTTTGTGTGAGTTGGCTGACTGGTGTCAGGGGTGACCATGACATTGGCATCATATGCATGATGCATTTATTGCTTGTGTTTGTGTTTGCTGCATTTATATGCTGCATATTGTTTGGGTGCCTATGATTGACATACATACAGGATTTCTATATCTCTCGGACCGTTTTGTCCTTATACCCAGGTCCTGGTTTGTACAGTTTTCTCCTGTTTACTTCAGTTGCATTTTATCCTTTTTATATCAAGAGACTGTGTGTATGATTAGTGCTAGATGTTAATTCCTTACTATGTATATCAGTTGTACCTGCTGAGCGTTAGACTCACCCCGCCTCCATTGTTGATATTTTTCAGGTTGATGCTGTCAGGAGAGAGTTCCAGTTGCTAGTCCCCTGCAGACCACGAAAATGCTGGATGATCTTTTAGTTTTATTGCTTTGACTATGCCCGACGTATTCTGGTTTTGATACTATGGATTTTTGATACTATGGATCTGGTATGAATGTATGTGTCGATGGTTTTGGTGTTTGGATATGTTTTACTACATGCCTGCCTGGACGGCAGAAGAGGTAAGTTGATCTTAATGTTGGATTTGAGCTTTACGAGTGTAGTTGAGTAGGGTTATTTTTGAGTCCTATTTCTGTTTCAGATTGTTATCTATTAAACTGCGTGGAATGTCTGTGTGTTATGTTTTATTATTGTTATTATTCCAGCCGTATGTGGCTGAGGTATATAGTGTTTGTAGAAAGTTTCAGATTGTCCGCCGTAGAGGGGAGATGCTGCTGAAATTTCTTCGGACAGGGACTACTCCGGGACGTGACAATTTATTTGGTATCAGAGCTTAAGTTTTACGATCGTTGTTTTCGTATTTTGGATATTTGGGATAACCTGATACCAATTTATTTGGTATCAGAGAGCCAAAGTGTGGCGATACTTGTTGGGTTTCCGTGTGTTGGATTTTTGAGATTTATCTGATACCAATTTATTTGTATCAGAGCAGGGTGTGATACCTGCTTTTAGTATTCTGGATATATTGTTCTAGCCCTAGTTTGCGAGTCAAACTGGGTAGTTATTTTGGTTGCACGGATTTTCCATTAAGTATATGTTTTGGACTTTCGTTTCGGATTAATATGAATTTCCGGTGATTTTCT
Source organism: Zingiber officinale (assembly GCF_018446385.1). Classification (NCBI taxonomy): domain Eukaryota; kingdom Viridiplantae; phylum Streptophyta; class Magnoliopsida; order Zingiberales; family Zingiberaceae; genus Zingiber; species Zingiber officinale. The sequence goes on along the minus strand of NC_056000.1, from coordinate 87,506,754 downwards.
TTTACGGAATTTCGAGGTCAATTTGGGGACTGGACAGCGACGGAACATCTCCAGACAGTAATTAGGTATGATGTTATTTTGGTAATTGGTTATACTGGTAGTAATATCTGTAATATAATTTAACAGATATGAGGCGATCTACGCGTATTGCTGCGAGACGTGGTGCTGGACGACCACGTACGAGGACCGTGGGATCTCTGGATATGCCAGAGATGCCTTACATGATGAGCTGTCAGCGGACGGACTCGACATCTTTATGAGCGTCGGGCTCTAAGACCCGATGGCTCCCTTAGAGTATCTACCTCATTGCCAAGCGATATCCACTCCTCTTGTATTCCGGTACCACCGAGGTACCATTGGCATTCCGACACGGCTCGGCCCGACCTATGGCGTAATCGGCACCACCACGGGCCTACAGACACAGGTATCTGTGCTCCCGGTACATCACGGTGTACCAGCGGCACTGCGTTAGGGATCAAGCTACTCCACATCGGTACCATTGCCTCCGTACATCCATCGCGACCACCTATATTCACCCTACAGTGCCACCGATGTATCCAGCAGCACCGGGAGAACCTCCTCCGGTTTATGCACCCGTACCACAGCACCGGCTCAATGGTTCCTTGATCCGTTCAGACACACCTCACGACATTGTTGCGGCCGAGCGAGTTCGATGTTGGCGGTCGATGAAGAGTCGATTTACACTCTTCCGAGGAGACCGTGATCCGAGTGTGGCCTGTCTTGGATTGAGATTATGGAGCGGACTTTCTTCTATATGGCTTGCTCCAAGTGGGAGAAAGCAGAGCTGGCTTTTTCATTTATGGGACGCGGCCAACACGTGGATTACTCAGCGTTCCATCATCGGTGAGCAGAACATCACTTGGATTCAGAGACGCTTTTGAGAGCCGTTTCTTTCCACGAGCTTATCGGATGGCTCGTGGCGGATTTTTGAGTTTGCGGGGACAACCGGTCGGTGAGTATAATATAGAGTTTGTGGTTGCAGTTTTGTCGAGCTAGTTCTTGAGGATAGTTCATGTATGCGGATTCATTCGGTGGATGGACATTTGCAACTAAGACTTGCGGTCTTGGTATCACATCTTATGCGGAGATGTTTGATAGAGCCCTCATTATTGAGTCACCTCGAGAGAGTTTTCGGATAGGAAAAGGCGATCGAGTCGAGACATCGGGCGATCCAGCGATCAGCTACACCGGCGAGCGGTCGGTCGGTCGAGTATACAGGGTATCTCATAGGCCTCGAAATCGAGGCGATCTTGCGGGGCGTTTGGTCTCCACGGCAGAAACAAACCACCAATGACATTGATGTTTGAGATGTGGGTCGAGATCACATCACCACAACTGTACTATGGGATAGCGGTTTGCTTTTATTGCTGCACAGGCCTGAGTCGAGATTGCCGGTGAAGGCTCGGCATCTGCTCCGAGTTCTGCTCGGGGAGGACAACCTGATCGATCGGTCTCGACGAGGAGGGCGGAGATTCCAGCCCTCACATCATCAGCAGGGGACAGCTTCACCTGCAGCAGCATTTGGCATGCATGGACAGGAGTACTCCAGTGCTTCCATAGCACCCCAGAGTTCTGTTCCGGGACCTTATTATCCGATGCAAGGGCAGTATCAGATGCAGCCTCAGCCTCTAAGCGAGTACCAGACTCAGTCCCAGCCATCGACTCAGTATCAGTCACCGCCTTCTCAGTCTTCTCTGGCACATTATCCAGCAGTGCCTCAGTGGCAGGCTTCTGCCCAGCAACAGCAGCCGCTAGCAGCGTTACCACCTCCTCCTCCGCCAGAGACTGGACGTGTTCATGCGATTACCAGGGAGGATGCACAGCGGGCCGACGGATCCGTTTTCCGCGGTATGATTTCCATTTATGCATTTTCCGCTGATATATTGATTGATACTGGTAGATCACACTCTTTTATATCCCGTACCTTTATACGGGAAATTGGTAGATTACCTACTTTTAGACTGCAGCGATTGACCGTCTCCCTACCGTCCGGTGATAGTTTAGACGTCACCCAAGAGGTCAGAGGTTGCTCGTTAGACTTTGGCAACATGATACTTACGGTAGATCTTCTAGTATTGGAGATGGTCGAGTTTGATATCATTCTTGCCATGGATTGACTGTCAGTATATTATGCTACCGTTGATTGCCAGACGAGGGTGGTCACCTTCCGGCCTCCGAATCAACCCTCGTGGAGTTTCACTGGCATCAGAGATGACGACATCTCGATTATTTCGGTGATTCAGGCGCAGAAGCTACTGTCTCACGGCTATCACGATTTTCTATTATCTCTGATTAGTACTGAAGACTGCAGTAGTTTGCAGCTCTACGACGTTCCTGTGGTCCGTGAGTACCCGGATGTGTTTCCAGAGGAGCTGCCTGGTTTGCCTCCCAGAAGGTCAATGGAGTTCGCTATTGAGCTGATTCCGGGAACCGTACCGACATTGAAAGCTCCTTATCGTATGGCACCAAAAGAGTTGAACGAGCTGAAGGTTCAACTCCAGGAGCTTTTGGACAGGGGATTCATTCGCCCTAGTGTTTCTCCATGGGGTTCTCCGGTATTATTTGTTAAGAAAAAGGACGGTACTATGAGGTTATGTATTGACTACAGACAGCTGAATGTAGTTACTGTCAGAAATAAATATCCTTTACCACGGATTGAGGATTTGTTTGATCAGCTCAGAGGTACATCAGTGTATTCTAAGATTGATCTGCGATCCGGATATCATCAGTTGAGGGTCAGAGACTCAGATATCCAGAAGACAGCTTTCCGTACGAGATACGGTCATTATGAGTTTTTGGTAATGCCATTTGGGCTTACCAATGCTCCAGCGGTGTTTATGGACTTGATGAACCACATTTTTCTGGAGTATCTAGATCAGTTTGTTATCGTTTTCATTGATGACATATTGGTCTACTCGTATTCCGAGGAGGAGCATGCACAGCATCTTCGTATAGTCTTGGAGACTCTTAGACGGCATCAGCTATACACGAAGTTCAGCAAGTGTGCATTCTGGTTATCCTCAGTCGATTTTCTGGGACATGTGGTTTCTAGCAGAGGTATTTCAGTTGATCCTCAGAAGATCGAGGCTGTCACCAGTTGGGAGCAGCCGAAGTCAGTTCAGGAGATCCGCAGTTTTCTGGGATTGGCCGGATATTATCGACGTTTTGTCGAGGGTTTCTCGCATATTGCTATGCCGTTGACACGCCTTACCAGGAAGGGTGTGAAGTTCATGTGGTCCGAGGATTGCGAGACCAGCTTTCAGGTGCTGAAGCGGAGATTAGTGTCGGCTCCAGTTTTGGTTTTACCTTCTGGAGAGGACAGATTTGTACTCTACACCGACACTTCTCTGCAGGGTTTGGGCACTGTTCTAATGCAGCACGGCAGAGTAGTCTCTTATGCTACCCGTCAGCTGAAGAAGCATGAGAAGAACTACCCAGTTCATGACCTGGAGTTAGCTGCCATCATCTTTGATCTGAAGCTTTGGCGGCATCATTTATACGGTATTACATTTGAGATTCTCACTGATCATAAGAGTCTCAAATATATTTTCACTCAGAAGGAGCTTAATCTCTGACAAAGGAGATGGATGGAGTTCCTGAAGGACTACGATTGTACCATTAGCTACCACCCGGGGAAAGCTAATGTGGTTGCAGATGCACTCAGCAGGAAGTCCAGAGGGACTTTGGCTTGTCATCGAGTTCAGTTACAGACTTGATTCAGGGTTTCTCTGAGTTAGATCTTGAGAAGCAGGGACCGACAGAGCAGGGTATTCTGGTTACCATGGTTGCTCAGTCGTCGATCAGGACGAGGATCCGAGAGGCCCAGGCTGGCGATCAGCATTTGCAGTTCATTAGCAGTTAGATAGCTTCCAAGAAGCAGACCGAGTTTACACGAGACGAGGAGGGTATTATATACTTCCGAGGAAGATTATGCGTACCTCAGTCTCATCCGGTCTTACAGGAGCTACTCCAGGAGGCACACCTCTCTCGATTTGTGATCTATCCAGGCGAGACCCGTATGTATCGAGACTTGAGGCGTTCCTATTGGTGGAACGGTATGAAGAAAGACATCGCAGATTTTGTAGCTAGATGTCTTGTCTGTCAGCAGGTGAAGGCTGAGCATCAGCGACCTGCCGGGTTACTTCAGCGGATTCCTATTCCGGAGTGGAAATGGGAACATATCACTATGGATTTTGTAGTGGGATTGCCGAGGACACGACGAGGCCATGACGCGATTTGGGTAATCGTTGATCGATTAACCAAATCCATGCATTTCTTAGCGATTCGGAGGACTGATTCCCTGGATCGATTGGCAGATCTGTATTGCCGAGAGATCATCCGACTACATGGTGTTCCGTTGAGTATCATTTTGGATAGAGATCCACGGTTCACGTCTCGTTTCTGGCAGAGTCTGCAGCAGGCCTTGGGCACACAGCTCCGTTTCAGTATAGCCTTCCATCCACAGATAGATGGACAGTCAGAGCGGACCATTCAGACTTTAGAGGACCTGCTGAGGTCATGTGTTATGGATTTCGGAGGCAGTTGGGAGGACCATCTGCCGTTAGTAGAGTTTGCTTACAACAACAGCTTTCATTCAGCTATCCAGATGGCACCGTTTGAGGCATTGTATGGTAGACCTTGTCGGACACCCGTCCTCTGGGATGAGGTTGGAGAGGCCCAGATGTTGGGACCTCATAGAGCTCAGCAGGATGTAGAGTTGGTCTGTACTATCAGACGGAGGATGTTAGAGGCGCAGGACCGCCAGAAGAGTTATGCCGATCGGAGACGCATACCACTAGAGTTCTCTGTTGGCGACCATGTATTTCTGCGAGTTTCACCCACGAAAGGGGTGAAGAGATTTGGCCTCAGAGGTAAGCTAGCTCCGCGGTATATTGGCCCTTTTGAGATCTTGGAGAGGATCGGAGCGGTAGCTTACCGGCTAGCACTACCACCGTCCCTGTCAGGCGTTCATGATGTATTCCATGTATCTATGCTGCGGAGATACATGCCCGACCCGACGCATGTGCTGGCAGATATTCCAGTTCCAGTTCAGCCTGACATTACTTATGAGGAGGTTCCGGTGCGGATTCTCGACCGGAAAGAGCGTCAGTTGCGGAACAAGACTATCCGGCTGGTTAAAGTCGAATGGCAGCATCATTCAGACAAGGAGGCTACTTGGGAGCTCGAGGATACTATCCGAGCTCGATACCCCCATCTTTTTACTTGAGTTATGTGATTTATTTACCGTTTAACATTTATACAATTTATCTGTTATTAGTACTTGCTGACGGTAGATAATGAAATTTGGGGACCAAATTTTTATTAGTGGGGGAGAATGCAAAATACCGGAAATAAGAGAATAATAATAAGGGAATTTTCCGGAATTTTTGGAAATTTTTCGGAGTTCGCACGGACGAGTTAACGGGGATAAAAACGGGGCTCGGAAAAACCTGTTTAGGCTACCTTGTTTTAATGAGGAAAAGTTTTATTTTCTTTTCTTTTTTCTTTTCTTATTCTTATTCTTTTTCTCTTATTCCTCCCGCGTGCCCTAGCCTTTCCCTTCGCTCGGCGATTTCTCCTCTCTGCCCTAACCGGCGCTGCTGCGGCTGTTTTCATTCATCACTCGTGCTTAAGCCGTGGCCGAGTACTCATTGTCTTCTCTTCTCCTCAGCCCTAGCCACATTGCGCCGCACACCCGAAGCCCTTTTCTTTTCTTCTCCCGAGCGCCGGCCACCTCATCTGTGCTGGTCACCGCGCGCCCTAGCCTTCCGCCGAGTGTCGCTCCTCTTTTTCCCCAAGCGTCGGCGACGCTCACTCCATCGCCGGTTCCCTACTCTGTGCTCGTGCCCTAGCCTACCTTGCCGACGCTGCTGAGCGCCTTGCTGCGATCTTTGCTAGTGCTGTCTGAGACTAGTGCCTCGGTGACGGCGATTTGCCACTGCTGACGCTCTCCCTTCTGCCCTTTGTGCTGCTAGAGCCGACCCTCATCGAAGGACCTCACTGTGCGTGCCCAAACCTCTCCTTTGTCGCCCCTCTCTTTGTCCTCTGCACTGTGCGCCTCCTCCCTCGTGTCCTAGATCGCCGAAAATAAGAGCTCAAGGAGAGAGAGAGTGGCAGTAGTCTGAGTGGGATTGAAGGTGAGGGTTTAGGGTTTGGTTTTCGAAATTTTTGCTATGTTTTGTGTCCTGCCGTGAGCAGTAATGTGTTTGGGCGGAAGGGATGTGTTAATTGAGGATGGTGGTCTCTGGTTGTAGGGTCCTGATCTTCAGCAGCCGACATTTCCTTATTTCAGCATTTACTCTTTGATTTTTCAGCAGCAAGAACGGTTGTGGAACTTGAGGTAAGGTGTAGAGCATTTTATATATGCTATAGAATATGGTTTTGATTAGATTGTTTAGATGGATGATTATGAGTAGATTGAGGTTGTGTATATTGATTAGGGTTTTGTCCTAATTTAGGGTTAGAGATTCTATTTAGCTATTTATGGGAATGGTAGCTAAATAAAATATATTTACATTGGTATCACAGGTCTTTGACGCGAGATGAGTATCTCGATTATCGGATTGGACCATTTCTTATTGGAGGCGGGTACTTTTGACTTTATATCTTTGATATGCATAGTAGTGAACTTAACAAATAGCAACAATTATGTTTCTTAATTGTTTCGGTTAGTCACTACCCGATACCTATTACATGTTTGGTTGATTGTTTGTTTTGCATCTCATGTTATTACTTACCTGAATACACATGCTTATTGGTAGTGATATAACCATGTTTCACCATGTTCAGGACCTAGGTGTGATACCCTATCTGATCTGTGAACTCTTGATATGATTTATTGATTATGGTGCACATCATGTATGTATATAGATTTGGTTCAGTATATTACCATGCTTAGTGTCATCCACCATTCGCATGATTGCATGCTGTGTGATAGATTGCTCCATTATTGTCGAGCACATCTCCAGTTTCATCACTGTTCGGTGCTCCGTTGTTGACGCTCATGGGTAGCGTGACGCAGCGTGGTAGCACGTCAGTTTGCTCGTTCGGTGCTCCGTTGGTCCGCTCATGGTTAGTGTGATTGCAGCGTGATAGCATATCGAGACCCCTCCCCGTCATTTTTTACCGGGAGATGAGAGTATTGCGCTCCCCCATTTATGATTTGGGGTAGGAGTATGTGTGTACTCCGACAGCATCCCGTCCTCTCGGTCACTCATCTGGAGTAGTGATGCAGAGTGCACGGTCGTCACAGCCCTACCCACTCGGTCCCACTTTTGTGTGAGTTGGCTGACTGGCGTCAGGGGTGACCATGACATTGGCATCATATGCATGATGCATTTATTGCTTGTATTTGTCTTTGCTGCATTTATATGCTGCATATTGTTTGGGTGCCTATGATTGACAAGCATACAGGATTTCTATATCTCTCGGACCGTTTATCCTTATACTCAGGTCCTGGTTAGTACGGTTTTCTCCTGTTTACTTCAGTTGCATTTTATCCTTCTTATATCAGGAGACTGTACGCATGATTAGTGCTAGATGTTAATTCCTTACTATGTATATCAGTTGTACCTGCTGAGCGTTGGACTCACCCCGCCTCCATTGTTGATATTTTTCAGGTTGATGCTGTCAGGAGAGAGTTCCAGTTGCTAGTCCCCTGCAGACCACGAAAATGCTGGATGATCTTTTAGTTTTATTGTTTTGACTATGTCCGACTTATTCTGGTTTTGATACTATGGATTTTTGATACTATGGATCTGGTATGAATGTATGTGTCGATGGTTTTGGTGTTTGGATATGTTTTACTACATGCCTGCCTAGACGGCAGAAGAGGTAAGTTGATCTTATTATCGGATTTGAGCTTTACGAGTGTAGTTGAGTAGGGTTGTTTTTTAGTCCTATTTCTATTTCAGTTTGTTATCTGTTAAACTGCGTGGAATGTCTGTGTGTTATGTTTTATTATTGTTATTATTCCAGCCGCATGTGGCTGAGGTATATAGTGTTTGTAGAAAGTTTCAGATTGTCCGCCGTACAGGGGAGATGCTGCCGAAATTTCTTCGGACAGGGACTCCTCCGGGGCGTGACATATACCTTTTGCCAGTTCGGTCCTCAAGACCGACTGGACTTTTGCTCAGCGTCTGTTGCTTCCGGTCTTCATGCTGGACGTCCGGTCCTCGACCCTTCCAGACTTCTACCCGGTTCGGGACTCCAGGATTTTAACCTAAGGTTACCACCCCCTAGGATTTTTGCCCGAAGCTTCGACCCGCCAAGACTTTCCGCATAGGGTTACCACCCCCTTTGACCTAGGGTTACAACCCCCTAGGGTTTTTAACCTGCCTAACCGCAATTAGGACTTTCCTGAAACACTCACTCAAATACATTAGATAACAAGTAAGCTTAACTTTGAACCCTTTGCCATTATCAAAACTCAGGTTCGATCGTCGGATGCTTCCAGCACCAACACTGACACCGCTGTAAGTATTCCTTGGTTAAACTATTTAGTTAATTACTTATTACGCAAATTAGCTAAATCAAACCTTAAGGTCAAGTCACTTCTAAAGGAAGTAGCTGTCCTTAAAGAAGTGACCAACTCCAAAACCTTGCCTGACCCTGTTCAGACTGGAAAATCAACTCAAGTTCAAAAACTTGAGGAAGAAAATACAGTCTGAAAACTCAAGTCAAGGATTTGAAAAATACATTAGAACGGTTCTCTTTGGGCTCCAAGAAGCTTGACCTGATTCTTGGGACACAAAAAGCCGTTTACAACAAAACTGGGCTAGGTTATAAAACTAAAAGAAAATATAGATCTTACCTGTCCTTAGTAAATAGACAAAATAGTAAATCAGTCCAAGCATGGGTACCCAAGTCCAACCTAGTTAATCAAGTTGGACTTGGTCAATATTAGGTCCCTCAGGATCAAATACATTACCTCGATAGATCATACCGAGGTTATGATCCAGTGGGAGTTAGAAGAAAAACAGTAAACATAAAATTAAATTCAAATTCAAATTAAATAAAATTAAATTAAAACTCAAATTAAATAAAATTAAATTAAAACAATAAACATAAAATTAAATTAAAATTCAAATAAAATCAAATTAAATTGAAATTCAATTTAGAATTCAAATTAGAATTCAATTTGAAATTCAAATTAAATAAAAAAATAAAATTAAAATCAAATTTAGATTTAAAATTCAGATTAATTCAAAATTCAAATTCAGAAATTAAATTCTCACAAAATCTTCAAAATCCAAGGGAAGGCTCCAGAATAGCAAGCACCTCCAAACTTAATCCACCCGACAAGGCTAACCAAGAGTAGACTACCCGACAGGGTAATTAAAGTTAGATTAAAATGGGCTAGGTTTAACTTGACTCACGGTACTGGTGAAGTGTTGGATGATAGTACGTTGGGGAAGCTTAGTCATCGCATGTCTAGGAAGATATGGCTTCGACCTGGTGCATTTGGCTAAGTGGAACTGACCGAAGCTACCCTTTATGGATCCTAACCAGTTATACCAAGGTTGTAACGCCCCGCCCCTCCTGCTAAGGCGACGGGGGTTACTTACACATACATATACATACTTATTACAGCGGAAGTCTTATTTATTGAAGTTAAAAACTACTTTTCTTTTCTTTAAAATCAACATGACTAATCACCTGGACATATAACACCACATAGTATACTTAATATGATTTTTAATTCAAAATGGCCAAACACAAAATTAAATGTCATGGAGTCATAGAGCAGTAACATAACTAGGCATAGTTCTTATTAAACAAAAGCAGGTCTTTCTCCTTTAGCCAAGGCACTACCACACACACATCCTTCTAGCCCCTCCTGCTGCTCCCCTAGTTCATCCATTCCTTGCCTTTATCTGTGGTACAAGAAAGTAAGCTGTGAACACTCATGGCTCAGTAAGTTCCTTTCCTACTCACAAAACCGTATAACATATCAAAAATCACAAGACATAACACATGGAGGAAATTCATTATATCATGCAGCATATCATGGCATATCATAACATAAGCATAAGGTATCATGGCATAACATAACATAATCATCAATTGCACCTTGACATATCATAACATCATCATAAATATCATGACATAATCATAAGGTACATGCAAGGTGAATTCATAAACATGTATCATGAAAACATATGCAATATGTCCTTTGAAAACTTATAATACACATACTTAAACATAATCTTAACATGATTAGGGCCCCGGCTTGTACCACATACATAAATGCACGCGTCCTATGTAGGTCCAAGGTAGAAAGTCTTGAACCCTACAAGGCATATATACTAGGCCCGTTTCTTAGTCCATCGACCTAGGGGCACTTAGGAGCTCATCCCTAACGAGGCCCGTTTCTTAGTCCATCGACCCCGGGGCGCTTATGGAGCCCACCCTTGGTACAAGCCATACATAAAGTAAAATAGCATGTTTTTACATATCATGGTTCTTATCTTTTCTTGTACATTGTGTCACTTACCATATCATACCATATAGACTTTTGGGCACACAGCTCATCATGATGGTATGTAAAGATTTGGGCACACAGCACATCATATATTTTATGCATAAAATTGGGCACACAGCACATCATATATTTCATGCATAAATTGGGCACACAGCTCATCACATATATCATGGATAAATTTGCACATAGCTTCATCATAAATAATACACACCATAGCATAAGGGTTTCCATCATGTTTAGATCATAAGTGTGCATAATTAAACATAGAAGCATAGAAATCTCAAAATCATGGCATATAAGATACATGGAACACATAATTCGATCTCTAACCCTAATGTCTTTTAGTGGCCGAATCATATAGGTTGGGTTTTTGGTAAAACTTCATCCCAACATGTGAACCCTAAGTAAGCACCATTTCTTATACCATAAGAACTATCATGAGAAAGTTTAGGTAGAGTTCTAGTTTACTTAAACTTACAACTTATCATGGCCGAAACTTATCAAGCATACATTGGGTTAAAAACTATCATTCAAGCTTGTGAACCCTAAACAACTTTCATAGCAAAAATATCAAGGAATAACATGAGCAAAGTTGAGTTAGGTTCTATGTTTCCTAAGCCCTAAATCATGAAGTGGCCGAAACTTGTAGGGCTTAAAATTAGGGTTTAAGTGCCCTAAAAGCATGAGAACCTTAAACAACTTTCATAGCAAAAATATCAAGGAATAACATGAGCATAGTTGAGTTAGGTTCTATGTTTCCTAAGCCCTAAATCATGAAGTGGCCGAAACTTGTAGGGCTTAAAATTAGGGTTTAAGTGCCCTAAAAGCATGAGAACCTTAAACAACTTTCATAGCAAAAATATCAAGGAATAACATGAGCATAGTTGAGTTAGGTTCTAAGTTTCCTAAGCCCTAAATCATGAAGTGGCCGAAACTTGTAGGGCTTAAAATTAGGGTTTAAGTGCCCTAAAAGCATGATAACCTTAAACAACTTTCATAGCAAAAATATCAAGGAATAACATGAGCACGGTTGAGTTAGGTTCTAAGTTCCCTAAGCCCTAAATCATGAAGTGGCCGAATGATATAGAGCATGAATTTAATTTCCATACCTCAATAAACATAAGCACATTGGATTAGCTACATAACATTTCATCAAGGAGATCATGAGCATCTTAGATTTGCTTTAAATTCTCCTAGGCTTTAAAAAAAAATCCAAACCTAACCGAACCTTCATGGATATGAAATTGAGTTTAACTTAACATATAATCATGGGCATATCATAATAGTTTCATGTCTTATCTTAAGGAGATCTTGGCATACTTAGTTTTAAATTAAAGCCCTCCTAGGCCCTTAGTTCTACCATGGTCGAATACTCATGAATCTAAGTTCTACCAAACGTTTTAACATTGATAAATCCTTACCATAAAGTACATGCTACAAGAAAAATATCAAGCATATTAATTTTAGATCCTTTCATTCTCTAGGTCCTTCCTTTGGTCTTATCTTGTTTAGAATTTCTTCTTGATGTTTTCTTAACTTTTTCATGTGACCGAATCTTCATAGAAAAATAAGAGCTATTGTACCACAGGTGAGGGGAACTTACATCCTTCTGCTTGTGGTTTTCCTTAGAGAGAAAAGTGTTCTAGGTGATAAGGAAGGTGGAAGCTTCTTCTTCTTGTACCTCCTTTTGTTTCCTTTGCTTGTAAGGGCTAGAACTTGAAGTTTTCTTCTCGGAAATTAGCTTTCTTGGAGAAGAACTTAACTTAGAAATTGGTATGAGGAGAGTAAAGGGGTTCCTTGGTTCGGTGAGAATGAAGAAGGGAGAAGGAGGAAGAAGAAAATGAATTAAATCCTTTGTTTTTCTTCTCTAACCCTTTTTATCCCTTTGCCAAATGAAACATGTCCCCATTCATTCCCTCAACTCCTCTTTTCCCTCACTCCTTTAATTCCCACGAAAATAGAGAGAGGGAGGGGAGTAGGCAATCCCTCTTTTGCTTGCTTCCTTTTCTTAACCAAGAGGGAAAAGAAGGTAAGCAACTTGGTTTTCTCTTGTTCTTTTTGCTTAGTTTTCTTTTCTCCTTTAACTAAATTTTTCATTCCTTTCTATCCAATCATTTCTCCTTATCCTAATGGTTATCATTCATCAATTTATCTCTCTATCAATTGTGGGAGGTTCAAGGTTCAATCCTTGACCTCACCTTTTCTTGTTCTAGATTTTCTTTTGTTTTTCATTTTACTTTTTCTCTTATTCTTTTCATTTCTATGCTCCAAAGAAAATAATATTCATATAACTATCTTATAATTTCGTTGGTGTTACAGTACCCCATACCTCATAAAAAGTTCGTCCTCGAACTTAGAATAGCAATGGATACTTTTGTCTCATATCATCTTCTCGTTCCCACGTGGCTTCTTCGTATCGTTGGTTTTGCCATAGAACCTTTACTAAGGGTACTTCCTTGTTCCTTAGTCTTTTGACATCTCGATCCAATATCTGAATTGGTTGGCTCTCGTAAGTTAGGTCCTCTTGCACTTGTACTGTCCGTGGTTCAATTACTTGATCCGTGCTCGGAATGCATTTCTTTAGCATCGAGACGTGGAACACGTTGTGGATGGCTAACATCTCTTGAGGCAGCTCTATTTCATAAGCTACTTTACCGATTCTTTTCAGAACTCGGTATGGTCCCACATAACGTGGACTTAGCTTCCCTTTCTTACCAAACCTCATTACCCCTTTCATAGGAGCTATCTTGAGAAATACCGAGTCTCCGACACTGAATTCCAATGGCCTTCGTCGCTTATCCGCATAATTCTTTTGTCGACTCTGAGCAGTTTCTATTCGTTGGCGGATGTTCTGTATAGCCTGAGTGGTGTTATCGATGAACTCGGTCTGGAATCCCATCTCCTTCTTTTCGCCGCCTTCGTACCAACATATAGGGGATCTGCATTTCCTCCCGTACAGAGCCTCATAAGGTGCCAACCCAATAGTAGCCTGATAACTATTGTTGTAGGCAAATTTCGCCAGGCATAAATATTGGCTCAAGCTTCCCTTGAAGTCCAATGCGCATGCCCGTAACATATCTTCTAGCACTTGATTAACCCTTTCTGTTTGTCCATCGGTTTGAGGGTGAAAGGCAGTACTAAACAATAGCTTCGTACCGAGAGTCTTCTGAATGCATTCCCAGAAATGTGAAACGAAACGACCATCTCTGTCTGAAAGAATGGTCTTCGGGATCCCATGTAGTCTGACAATTTCCTTGACATATAATTGAGCCAGTTGCTCAATCGAATAAGTCATTTTGATTGCTAGAAAATGGGCGGATTTAGTTAATCTATCCACAATTACCCATATGGCGTCGTAGCCGTTTGTTGTCTTGGGTAACCCTGCTATAAAATCTATAGAGATATCTTCCCATTTCCATTCTGGAATTTGGACAAGCTGCAGTAATCCTCCCGGTCTCTGATGTTCTGCTTTAACCCTCTGACAGGTCAGGCAAGTATCGATATACTGAGCCACATCTCTTTTCATACCGGACCACCAAAATTTATTTTTCAAATCTTGGTACATTTTGGTGGATCCTAGGTGCATTGCATAGGGTGTTGAATGAGCTTCCTCTAGTATCCTTCTTCGCAACTCTAGATCCTCGGGAATACATAATCGATCCCTGAGGTATAATATTCCATTATCCGTGATCCGGAATCCATCATTCTTTCCTTCTAGGGTTTCTTGTTTAATCCTTCGGAGACTGTGGTCACTGGTTTGTTTCTCTAATAGATTATCAAATAATGTGGGTGCTATGGTCATGGTAGAGAGCTGCCCAAACATATTTTCGATCCATTGACTAGTAATATCTCTTGGTTTCCCAATAATTTCGATCATTGGTTCGCCTTTAGCATCAGATATAGCTTTGGTAATTTGACTAAAAGTAGGTAACTGACATGTAACGACAGTAGAGGCGCTTGCCATATCATCCTTAGTAAGCGAGAAAACCCTGGCGTTCGTTGTAGTTGGTGGAGCTTCCAATCTCCCTTGGCTGATATGTGTTCCTTCAATAGTGGTTTTCATCTGATGTAGTTGTGAGGGGGTATTCCTGTTTTGGTTGTTCTGCTGGGTGGTGCCTAGAACTGGTTGGTGCAGTCTCTGGCAAGATGTCCTTCTCCTCCGCAACTATAGCACCTTCTGCCACCCTTATGACATACTCCGGAATGCAGCTTTCCGTAAATAGTGCACTGGGGGTACTTCGGTTGCTTATTCACTGAACCACCTTTTGAATTGTCCCATTGTTTCCTTTTTCCAGTGGAGGTCCCTTTCTAGCTTGTCTTATTACTTGAGGATTTCTGTCCTTCTGTTCGGACCTGACCCTTATTTTCGTTCATTACATTCTGATAATGTTCTGTGATGAGGGCACTGCTGACCAATTCCTCTGTAGTCTGAGGTCTATTAATTCCGCCGGCCACGTTCAGTGCTATTTCGGGTTGAAGCATCTTCAACATCAGTCTGACCCTTTCTCTTTCTGTGCGAACCAATTCTGGACATAAGCGTGCCAAACGGTTGAAACGTTTTACTGCTTCGTTTACTGATAGGTCACCTTGCCGAAACTCGGTGAACTCGTCATAGTGTCGGTTCGTCACTTGCATATGGAAGAACTCCTCGAAGAACTCTGTCTCGAAGTCCATCCAGTTCATCAGATTAATCTGTCTCTTTGCTTTCACTCTTTCCCACCACATTCTCGCGTCTCCGGAAAAACAGAAAGATACACACTTGATTTTCTCCGATTCGAGCCAGTCCAGTAGTTTCACTATGCTTTCTACTATCTTGAACCAGGCCTGGGCATCCCATGGCTCGCAAGTACCCGAGAAGTTTTTCGGCTTCAGCCTCAGCCACTATATCAAGTAGGTTTCCTGACGAGCCACTAGGGCAGGGACAATCGGTGGTACTGGTGCAACTATTGGCACGACGGGCACCGCATTCTGATTTACAGGCGGGGTAGTAGGAGTTCCTTGTTGACCCATTAGCGTAGTGATCAGCTGTTGTTGCTCCGTGATCGGACGCTGGAGATCGGTGATTACCTGGGTCAGATCTGGTGGAGTCGGTGTCTCGTCTGCTCGGGTAGTACGTCTCCTAGCCATGCTTATCTTCATTAAATAACAATAAATTATCGTTACTCCTACTCGGTTGCAAAAAGGTTAGTACTATTCCTATTCTACCATCATGCATACCTAAACTAA